>NC_090382.1:101179744-101488894 GCF_036365525.1 Heterodontus francisci
TTATAATAGATTCTAACATTTTTGCTAACACTGATGACAAACTAACAGGTCTGTAGTTCTCCATTTTCTCTCTCACTCCCTTCTTATATAGTGGGGTTATATTTCCAGTCTGTAGGAACCCTTCAAGAATCTACAGAATTTTGAAAGATAACCACCAATGCATCCACTATCTCTATAGCCACCTCCTTCAATACTCTGGGATGTAGCTCATCTGGCCCAGGGGATTTAGCAACTTTCAATCCAATTAATTTCTCGAGTACTGCCTCTTTATTGATACTAATTTCTTTCAGTTCCTCATTTATACAAGTCCCTTGGTTCCCTAGTATTTCTGGGACATTTTCTGTATCTTCCTCAAATCATCTCTGTTCACAGGCAATTTGAGTACAAAACTGGCAAGTAATAAGAAAGACTCAAGAATTGTAGAAATAATTTCCCACCCAGAATTGACATTATGTTGTTACAACCAGGGTGAGAAAGAGGTCCAGGGGTCCGTATCAACCTTCACCCGGTCTTGCTGTAACAGGCTTTAATTTTAAACACACTGTTTTTAGCTCGCCCTTGGTGAATCCTTGTTCACTGCTTTCCAATTATAAGGCAAAGAAACCAGCACACCAGGTTTTCTCAGGTTTAAAGAAGAAAAGTGAAATTTTATTAAACTTAAACTTAAACTCTAATTTGGTTAACGCCTACAGATACACAACGTGCCCACGCTAGCATGCACACGTGATACACACGTGCAAATAGGGACAGAAAAGAGCAGAAGAAAAATAAAGTGAAAATGTTTGAGCCAATCTCTGAAGGGGGGTTTGTTACTGTGCTTCTAGCTCACTGTAGCTTGATTGTAGGTAGCTTGTTTTCCCTTGGGGCCCAGTATTCTTCTTAAATCTTGTTCGATGTAGGAGACTTTTCTCTCTTGGGGTTCATGTGTCTTCAGTGGGTTTTGGAGTTCCGTGAGAAGGAGATGGGAGCAGACAGGAGAGAGGTTTTCTCAGCCCAGGAGCAAACAGCTTTCTGAGTTCAAATTCTCTGTGGTGAGTTCATAAAAACTGCAATAGCCAGTTAGTCATGTGACCAGCTGACCTAATCAGTCCTGGCCCTTGTGGATTGTCTTGTCCTAGCAGACCTTGGAATGTCTCCTCTACACACAATACCTGGTCATCAAAGGTCCATTGTGGGTTAAACTGGAGCAGGGAATAGCCCCGTCGTCCTTTCATGTACTGTCTGTTAATATGCAAAAATGTCTTTCCAGCCAGTCTGGCAGCCCTTGTAATAGGCTTTCTCTTCTTTCCAGCAACAATTTGAAATGTAATGCTCATGTGGCAAAATTAATGTGCCTCATTCTTGGCAGATGGGTGCCTGCCTGACAATGTAAATTAGATTTCTGCCAGAAAATAGTTAATGCTATATAAATCAGTTCCTTTAAATTAGACTTTCATTCTAGGTTGGAGTTGAATGTAACCAAAGGTTATTCTTCTGCCTCTAACCGTGGAATAGTGTAGAGGACTGAACAATTAGCCAGCTTCTTACTATTCCATGGCACAGTGTACTGGAACTGCAAAGCATTATACAAATGGGCTTTCAGCAATATAAACAATATTTGGGGCTGAAGTGATCTGTGCTGCTTATAAAACGTTAGGTTAACCAATCTCCTTTCCTTGCGATGTAGGATTGCCATGCTTTCTCTCTCACACACATAAGACCAGGAAGAGGCCATTTAGCCCCTCGAGCCTGTTCTGCCATTCAATGAAATCATGGCTGATCTGTGAGCTAACTGTACATACCTGCCTTTTCTCCATATTGCTTAATATCTATCAATTTCAGATTTAAAATTTACAATTGACCTATCATCAATTACTGCTTGCTGAAAAAGAGCTTCAAATCTCTCCCACCCTTTGGGCTGAAGGTAGTGAACCCGTCGCAGGTCCCGATGGCAGACCTGGAAGTGGGCACTGTTGCCGCTCATCACGTGTGCGGCTGGCCCATTGTAATCATGTGATGGGGATGGGCTTTAAGGCACCGAATACGGTGTCAGATGACTCCGGAGCAAGTGCTGGCACTGTATTTAAAGCCCTGCTTGCATTGCTGCCTTTGAGTCATTTGATGCTTCATGTTCTCTGTTGGAACCGGTGTTCGAGTAACTCCTGGACCTCTCGCCCCCCCTGGGGAAGATCGCTGCAGGATGGCAGAGGCAAGACCATGGTTCAGAGATGCCTCCCTCGAGATTCTCCTCCAGCCTGTAAGAGAAAGGCAGGAGTCCCTATTCCCCAGTGATGGCAAAAAAGGTTCACTTGCCTGAACAAGCAATCCTGGATGGAGATTGCAGAGGAGGTTACCAGCCATGGGGTTACCCCTGGGTAGTGGGTCCAATGCTGCAAGAGGGTCAATGACCTCCTTCGTTTTGCCAAGGTGAGTGCACCATACCATTCTCCTTTTTAGGGTTTGCATGTGGCTACACAGGAGGAAGCGGGATATGGGGAGGGAAGCATCACAAAGCCACTGGAAAAGGGAATTTGGCATCATCACATCCTGACAGATACGTGGCTGCATCTCGGTCACAGGCAACCTTCTTTCAAAGCTCACCCCCATTAAATCTCCTGACAGCTGACATGAGGATGAGCTATATAGCAAACCCCAGCAGGGGATGAAGGGCTACCACGAGCAGAACTTCACATTGATCTTATTGTGTAGCATGCCTTTGTCCCTCTTTCCACTTGCAGGACAAGAGGGCCCATAAGAACAGAGAGCCTTCGGATACTGGTGGAGGAATTCCAGACATCCGGCCTCTCTTGACAGATGAGGAGGAGGCACTAGAGTTAGCAGGGACCCAGGACAGCTGCTCAGTAGTGGATGGTGAGACTGGAGTCTCTCCACAAGAGAGTGATGATTGTCTTCAAACAACACTTCTGGAGATTCACATCATGCATGGATATCATGACGAGATCTGCACAGCCTAACCCAAGCGCATTTGTGTTCTCTCATGCAGGTCGGTGTTCACAGAAGACTCCAGCAGAAAGGGGACAGCCATCAACCTCTGAGGAGGAGCAGTCAGAGGATGCACCATCACATGACTGTCCTGCAATTTCCACCAGCGCAGATACTTCCACCTTGGTGGGTTTGCACTCGGCTTTGGAATCAGAGTCACAAGCTGGTGAGAGCATAACACACGCTCAAACAGCTGGCTGAGGCTGAGACAGCCGAGGTCTCTGATTGTCAGAGGACTGTAGGTGGTCAGGCCCATGCTGAGCTCCAAGCTGATGATGAGCCTCTGGTGTTGACAGAACAGGGCATGCTGGAGTTGCAGAGAGAGGTAAGACAACACCTGGCGGAGATGCCAGAGGCAATGTGTGGCCATGAGCAGACGATGGAGAAGTCCAACCATGCCATGAGTGCTGCAATATCTCAGGTGTTCAAGTTCATGGCTTCCTCCGTCGAGAGGTTGGTGACCCTCATGGAGAGCCAGATCCCACAGATGTGGGCAAACCTGCAGACCATTGCCTTGGCCATGAGCTTGATCCAGCTGTGGCTTGGCAAGAGAAGGATGAGGTGCCTGGAGTCTTCTCCAGGTCCTTGTCCTTCTCTGGCCAGCAGGGAGGTTCAAGTCAACCTTGAAAGGGAGGAGGAGAGGCTGATCTCCACAGCTGGGCTCCCCTCAGGGCACTCTAGGTGTGGACAGTGTCTCCTCAGCCCCTCCATCAGTGAGCCCAGCTTCAGTAGCCACAATGCCTGAGGAGAGTCCTGCACCTGTGCAGGAAACCCCCAGGCAACCAGGTTCCTCCAGGCTTCAAGCAGCCAGAGGACGGCAGCCAAAGTCATCACAGCCAAAGGGCAGCTTGATCAGCAGCCTGCCTGTAGCCCAGCTGCTATTGCAGGGATCACACCTCATACAGGCACTTGAAAATGGCATGGAAGGAGGCCATTTGGCCCATCGTGTCCATGGTGGCTCTCCACTGAGCTATCCAGTCAGTCCCACCACTCCCACCCCGCTCAATCCCCATAGACCTGCAAGTTTATTTCCTTCAAGTGGCCATCCAATTTCTTTTTGAAGTCATTGATTGTCTCTGCTTCCACCACCCTTGTGGGCAGCGAGTTCCAGGTCATTGCCACCCACTGCGTAAAGAAGTCCTTCCTCATATTCCCCCTGCATTTTTTGCCCAAAACCTTCAATCTGTGTCCCCGAGGTGAAGGGCGGATGCCAGCCCCACTCTGAAGACTGTGTGCTACTGATATGCATGGAGAAAGAGAAGGCAGCACAAGATGGACGCATGATTCTCATCATGTGACTGGCAGCCTATTCCCTCACACCCAACACTCTCTGTAGGTGAGGTAAATCCACTTGCAAGCCTTTGCTGGTGGAAAGACTGAGGATTACAGGCTTGTACCCCCAAAATTCAAATTTCATGCTGATCTCAAGGTGCATTGACCTTCTGCTCTGCTCTTGCCTCCTATGAGTAGGTGAGCTCCTTATATACTTGTATTGAAGCAGTTCAGAAAAGGTTCACCAGGTTGATTCCTGGGATGAAGGGGTTGTCTTATGAGGAAAGGTTGAGCAGACTTGTCCTGTACTCATTGAAGTTTAGATAAATGAGAGGTGATCTTATTGAAACATATAAGATTCTGAGGGGGCTTGACAGGGTAGATGCTGAGAGGATGTTTCTCCTTGTGGGGGAATCTAGAACTAGGGGGCACAGTTTCAAAATAAGGGGTCTCCCATTTATGACAGAGACGAGGAGGAATTTCTTCTCTCAGGGGGTCATTGATCTTTGAAATTCTCTTCCCCAGAGAGCAGTGGAGGCTGGGTCATTGAATATGTTCAAGACCGAGTTAGACAGATTTTTGATCTGGAAGCATTATGGGGAGCAGGCAGGAAAGTTGAGTTAAGGCCACAATCAGATCAACCATGATCTTATTAAATGGCAGAGCAGGCTCAAGGGGCCGAATGGCCTATTCCTGCTCCTAATTCTTATGTTCTTATGTTCTGATAGCGTATTTTCAGAAAAGAAAGAACACTGAGCGGAGATTGCAGGTCGGGGGGACAAGTGGAAAAATTAGTTTTGAAGTGGGTCGAGAGAGGTAGAAAGGCTGAAAAGTTTAGGGAGAGAGTTTCAGAGATTAGGACTGAGGCAGGCGGAGGCTAGGTTGGCAATGGCGCAGTGAAGGGGGGAAGAAATGAGCTGGAGGCGAGAGGCTGAAACATAGAGCAGGAAGAAATTGTAGAAATAAGAGGGAATTTTAAATAAGGATGCTAATTTTGAATTCAGTCGAATAGGAGAGTGGAAATTCACTGGAGACAGTGATTTTTGGGAAAATGAGACTCAGTGCAGGGCAGGACGTAAGTAGAGGTGTTTAGAATGAGTTAGAGTTTGGGACTTGCGAGATTCACAAGAAGGATTTTGCAATTGTCCTCCCTGATAACTAAGCACAGATATAAGTCCAGTTGGTGCTAGGATAAGGTAAAGTCAGAGGATGAAATAGGGAGCACTGAAGATTGATAGGATAGTAATCATCAAAGACACCTCAATAGTAATGCTTACCTTAACTCAAAACTCCCATAACTTGGGTATTTATCTACTGGTATTGCCTTCAATGTGGAAAAAAATACTTTTAATCATGTTAACTAAGGTTTTCCAAGAGGTCCATTGGAAATGCCAGATTTCAGAAAAATGTAATGGAATGTTTCTTCTGGTTACACTTTAGCCCCTAATCTTTGGACCACTTCAAATAGACAGAGCTGAGGTATCATTTAGTTCCTTTATTATTTGCCCCAACTTTAGATGCCACATATTAACATGCAAAGTATACAAAAGGATTTTGATGGCACCTTACTATCTCAGCCCTGTCTCTTCCTGGTATTGTGGTCGACATCAAATAATATATTGGGTTGCCAGTTAACAACTGTTCCAAGGACAGTGGCCATGGTAATGGACCCAGTGCTACCCATGCTTCTTAAAGACATTTTTCCTTCAAATGGAGCAATTAAGATTTTAAATATATAGTAACAAAGAAAATCTATAACCTGCAGTTCTGATACAGCACCTATCTTCTTCCTAAATTAGATAATAGTCTACAGTCTCTGCTCTCTTTAATCTTAATGGATTGATAAGATTCTCAGAGACAGACTTATTTCCCCAAATGCTGTTTTTATCCCATATATTTAGCTTATTTATCAAGAGCAAATGTCAAAAAAAGCAGACTGGTCATAGACAGATTAACAAGCTACTACATAACATGCATAAGTACCTTCAACTTTTCACCCATTCAGATAGACTGGCATTTCCAATTGCCTCTGCTCTTACTGGTTTATCTAAGCTCAATTGGTACTGAACTGGCTATGTGATCCAAGTGCGAATCTGTGGGTGAAGATGGAGCAAAGGGCATTTCTTTTCTACTTGGAGAGCTGACCCTTGTACTGGTAGGATATTAATATGTCCCCATAGAAGATTATCTATTTCTTCTTCTATATTCTAGTAGATCTGCCTGCTACTCTAAATTTCTGATGGACTCAGTTATTCTCAAATGTTATCAGTTGGTCCTGTCTTCATTTGAGCTGATTATAGTTTCCAACTGTTTTTCTCTTTTCTCTTCCACTCTGACGATGACAAAAGAGAAATTGGGTCGCTTTATTTTCATTAAACAGTTAAAACCATAGGAATTTACAGGGCAGGAGGCCATTCAACCCATGGTGCCTTGCCTGAGCAATCAAAAACTATTCCCACTGTTCTTTGCTACAACTACTCCCTGCTCTAACTACTCTGAAACAACCTCTCGTCTCATTCTCTTGACAATTTTAAATTGATGACCTCCTCATAACTGACTGCCCAACCAGCAGGAATATTCTTTCATTATTGATTATTCAAGAAGGGTAATTACAGGCCGGTGAGTCTAACATCAGTGGCTGGGAAACTACTGGAAAAAAATCAGAGGGACAGGATTAATCGCCACTTGGAGTGGCAGGGATTAATCAGGGATAGTCAGCATGGCTTTGTCAGGGTGAGATCGTGGCTAATTAACTTGATTGAATTTTTCGAGGCAGTGACTAGATGTGTAGATGAGGGTAAAGCAGTGGATGTAGTCTACATGGACTTCAGTAAGGCTTTTGATAAGGTCCCACATGGGAGACTGGTTAAGAAGATAAGAGCCCATGGGACCCAGGGCAATTTGGCAAATTGGATCCAAAATTGGCTTAGTGGCCGGAGGCAGAGGGTGAGGGACGAGGGTTATTTCTGCAAGTGGAAGCCTGTGACCAGTGGTGTACCACAGGGATCGGTTCTGGGACCCTTTACATGGTCCATCTCCGACATTTCCCTTCCCTTCCTCGACTTCTCTGTCTCCATCTCTGGGGATAGGCTGTCTGCTAATATCCATTATAAATGCACCGACTCCCACAGCTACCTCGACTACACTTCTTTACACCCTGCCTCTTGGAAGGACTCCATTCCATTCTCCCAGTTTCTCCGTCTCCGACGCATCTGCTCTGATGATGCTACCTTCCATGACAGCGCTTCTGATATGTCTTCCTTTTTCCTCAACCGAGGATCCCCCCCACACTGTGGTTGACAGGGCCCTCAACTGTGTCCGGCCCATTTCCCGCACCTCTACCCTCACCCCTTCGCCTCCCTCCCAGAACCATGACAGGGTTCCCCTTGTCCTCACTTTCCACCCCATCAGCCTCCATATCCAAAGGATCATCCTCTGCCATTTCCACCACCTCCAGTATGATGCCACTACCAAATGCATCTTCCCCTCCCTTCCCCTGTCAGCATTCCGAAGGGATCGTTCCCTCCGTGACACCCACGTTCACTCCTCCATTACCCCCACCACCTCATCCCCTTCTCACAGCACCTTCCCCTGCAATCGCAGGAAGTGTAATACCTGCCCATTTATCTCCTCTCTCCTCACTATCCCAGGCCCCAAACACTCCTTTCAGGTGAAGCAGCGACTTAGTTGTACTTCTTTCAATGTAGTATACTGTATTCGCTGCTCACAATATGGTGTCCTCTACACTGGGGAGACCAAACGCAGACTGGGTGATCGCTTTGTGGAACACCTCCGCTCAGTCCGCAAGCAGGAAACCGAGCTTCCGGTTGCTTGCCATTTCAACACTCCCCCCTGCTCTCATATTTGTCCTGGGATTGCTGCAGTGTTCCAGTGAACATCAACACAAGCTCGAGGAACAGCATCTCATTTACCGATTAGGCACACTACAGCCTGCCAGACTGAACATTGAGTTCAATAATTACAGAGCATGATGGGCCCCCATTTTACTTTTATTTTTAGTTTTTTTTGTTTATTTTTTTCTTTTTCCTTCTTTTTATATTTTTTGTGTTTATTTTGTTTTATTTCATCTGAGTTTGTTCAGTTTGCTTACCCACTGTTTTTTTCATGTTTGTGCTTGTGGCTGTTCAATTTTCAGTCTGTTACCACCCTATCTGTACTAATGCTTTGTCTTTCAACACACCATTAACATATTGTTTGCCTTTGCTGCATGACCTTCTGGTCAGCTATTCTGTGACCTTGTCCTATTTACACCTTCTCCTTTGTTATCTCTTGCCCCACCCCCACTTTACTTGCTTATAACCTTTTACATTTCTAATATTTGCCAGTTCTGAAGAAGGGTCACTGACCTGAAACATTAACTCTGTTTCTCTCTCCACAGATGCTGCCAGACCTGCTGAGTGTTTCCAGCATTTCTTGTTTTTATTATATGGGATACTTGCCTTTATTAGCCAAGGCATAGAATATAACAGCAGGGAGGTTATGATGGAGCTGTATAAAACATTAGTTAGGCTACAGCTGGAGTGCTGTGTACAGTTCTGAGCACCACACTATAGGAAGGATGTGATTGCACTGGAGAGGGTGCAGAGTAGATTCACCAGGATGTTGCCTGGGCTGGAGCATTTCCGCTATGAAAAGAGACTGAAAAGGCTAGGGTTGTTTTCCTCAGAGCACAGAAGGCTGAGGGGGGACATGATTGAGATATATAAAATTCTGAGGGGCATTGATAGGTTAGATAGGAAGAAACTTTTTCCCTTCGCGGAGGGGTCAATAACCAGGGGGCATAGATTTAAAGTAAGGAGCAGGAGGTTTAGAGGGGATATGAGGAAAAATGTTTTCACCCAGAGGGTGGTTGGAATCTGGAACACACTGCCTGAAGAGGTGGTAGAGGCAGGAACCCTCACAACATTTAAGAAGCATTTAGATGAGCACTTGAAATGCCAAAGCATACAAGGCTACGAGCCAAGTGCTGGAGAATGGGATTAGAATAGTTAGGTGCTTGATGGCCGGCACAGACACGTTAGGCCGAAGGGCCTGTTTCCGTGCTGTATAACTCTATGACTCTATGACACCCCATCAAAGCCCTTCATAATTTTAAAAACCTTAATGAAATCTGCAGCCTTCTCTGCTCCCATTGAAATGCTCTTGATAAGTCTCGTTATGACTATAATTTCTCCTGCGTGCCATTGTGACAGATGAATCTACACTATGGGCTGGATTTTAAGAGCTCGCCGCAGCTCGGGAAAAGAATAACGGCCCACACATGCGGGCCGCAGGCTACAGAGCTGCAGTGATCTCCCACATGGAAGCTCAGTTAAAAAGCCGGGGCGGTCTGTCCCCCCGTCCTCCCCAATCATGTAGAGGGGGACGGGCTGTCTGAAGTCGGCAATAGCGTCAGCTACTCGTGCACAGGCCCTGATGCCATTTTTAAAGGGCAGCTAGCCCTGCCAGCAAATTTAAATTTTTGAAGATACCCCCCCCGAAAAGAATCCTAAATAAAATTCTAACGCCCCTTTCCCACACTCCAATAACAATTACATTAACTATTTGCCCTCTCCCCCAATAAAACCCTTGCCTTTTAAATCTGACTTTTCTTCCTCCGGACGGCAAAATGTTTAAAGTTTACCCCTTCCCACCATCCCCTACACTCATTATGTCTATTTGACCCTGTTCCTCCCCCACACTGAAAATCTTAACTCCACGCTCCCCTCCCCCCCAGCTCCCCACCAGTGTCACATCCGCCATGGCGCCCACATCGGGGCCCAGTAAAATCCAACCCTATATGTTGTCTGTGGCTTTATGCCCTTTCGTTAATAGGATACACAAGCCATGCACAGTCATGGTCATTGAATTTATTTAAGGCTGAGTTAGATAGATGTTTGATAGACGAGGGAGTCAACGGTTATGAGGGGCAGACAGGAAAGTGGAGTTGAGACCACAACCAGATCAGCCATGATCTTATCTAATGGCGGAGCAGGCTGTAAGGGCCGAATGGCCTACTCCTGATCCTAAGTCCTATGCTCCTATGTTCACAGTGCTCAATCTGTGGCCTAACTATTGTCTTGTATCAACATATAATTATCTTCTTTGCTTTTGTACTCTATGCCCCCTATTTACAGACCAGAAAATACCTTTGACCATTGTAAGGTTTTATCGACCTGCCTTTGTACTTTCAAGGTATTTGAACCTCTGTCATGCTTTTCAGTGTCTTTCTAATGACTACATGCTCTGATTTCATGTTTTCCCTTACCTAACGCATTACCTGTCGCTTCGCCAAATTAAATTTCATCTTCTACGTGTCACCCATATTGCTAACCTGTCCTCATGAAATCTTTTAAAGTCCATGATGTGGCCAGGCCCACTGATGTTATTATGTGATTTTAAATGCTTTCAACTGCATGTGTGCGACAGAAGTCCCCTTGATTTTTTAAAATTAAAAACAATCCTCTGTTGTTATCGCTGATAACCCCTTCCGTTTTGCTGTACAGTTTACTGCAAGGCAGAGAAGGGGAAATAACTGCATTAAGTATCTCAGAGACACTGAGGGTTATTGCAACACAGGTCGACATCAACTAACTCAATGAAGGTCAGGACTTGAACCTGGTCTCTGCTGGTATTGTCCTCTTGCTAATGTTGTCCCCTTGTTTAAGAAGGGTAGCAGGGATAATCCAGGTAATTATAGACCGGTGAGCCTGACGTCAGTGGTAGGGAAGCTGCTGGAGAAGATACTGAGGGATAGTATCTATTCCCATTTGGAAGAAAATGGGCTTATCAGTGATAGGCAACATGGTTTTGTGCAGGGAAGGTCATGTCTTACCAACTTAATAGAATTCTTTGAGGAAGTGACAAAGTTGATTGATGAGGGAAGGGCTGTAGATGTCATATACATGGACTTCAGTAAGGCGTTTGATAAGGTTCCCCATGGTAGTTTGATGGAGGAAGTGAAGTCGCATGGGGTCCAGGGTGTACTAGCTAGATGGATAAAGAACTGGCTGGGCAACAGGAGACAGAGAGTAGCAGTGGAAGGGAGTTTCTCAAAATGGAGACGTGTGACCAGTGGTGTTCCACAGGGATCCGTGCTGGGACCACTGTTGTTTGTGATATACATAAATGATTTGGAGGAAAGTATAGGTGGTCTGATTAGCAAGTTTGCAGACGACACTAAGATTGGTGGAGTAGCAGATAGTGAAGGGGACTGTCAGAGAATACAGCAGAATATAGATAGATTGGAGAGTTGGGCAGAGAAATGGCAGATGGAGTTCAATCAGGGCAAATGCGAGGTGATGCATTTTGGAAGATCCAATTCAAGAGTGGACTATACAATAAATGGAAAAGTCCTGGGGAAAATTGATGTACAGAGAGATTTGGGTGTTCAGGTCCATTGTTCCCTGAAGGTGGCAACGCAGGTAATAGAGTGGTCAAGAAGGCATACGGCATGCTTTCCTTCATTGGACGGGGTATTGAGTACAAGAGTTGGCAGGTCATGTTACAGTTGTATAAGACTTTGGTTCAGCCACATTTGGAATACTGCGTGCAGTTCTGGTCGCCACATTACCAAAAGGATGTAGATGCTTTGGAGAGGGTGCAGAGGAGGTTCACCAGGATGTTGCCTGGTATGGAGGGCGCTAGCTATGAAGAGAGGTTGAGTAGATTAGGATTATTTTCATTAGAAAGACGGAGGTTGAGGGGGGACCTGATTGAGGATTACAAAATCATGAGAGGTATAGACAGGGTGGATAGCAAGAAGCTTTTTCCCAGAGTGGGGGATTCAATTACTAGGGGTCACGAGTTCAAAGTGAGAGGGGAAAAGTTTAGGGGGGATATGCGTGGAAAGTTCTTTACGCAGAGGGTGGTGGGTGCCTGGAACGCGTTGCCAGCGGAGGTGGTAGACGCGGGCACGATAGCGTCTTTTAAGATGTATCTGGACAGATACATGAATGGGCAGGAAGCAAAGAGATACAGACCCTTAGAAAATAGGCGACAGGTTTAGATAGAGGATCTGGATCGGCGCAGGCTTGGAGGGCCGAAGGGCCTGTTCCTGTGCTATAATTTTCTTTGTTCTTTGTTCTTTGTATGTATAAACATCACACAATACCACACAATGCCACTAATGACTGCTCCACTTGGAGGAGCTGCTAGACATTAAAAGGCTATAGAATTCTGTTTTGGTTGCATTGCTTATGTAAATATTGAGAAAAGCACACAGGAAAATGTGACTGCACTTAGTAAAGAAAAACTTTTAAAAGCTACAGAACAGCCCACAGGAATATAAAATATAAGGAATAATGGACAGAGAAGGTGGAATCATCCCATTAACCCCCAGTTAAAAATATCTTGAAAAAAAAGTTCCATAAAACTTTTGCTGACTCTTAGGGCTGAATTGTATCAGCGCGCCGTGCTCCGCGGTGGCGCACTGCGAAGTCGGTGGCCTTCAGACACGGAAGAACATCCGCAGAGCCCCAGCGGTATTACGCGCGAGGGCTCATTTAAATGGAGGGGGCGGAGTGGCCACCCCTAATGACGTAGAGGGGGCGGCCGCTGTGTCCCCGGAAACTCTGTCCGGCGCTACCGCGCAGGCGCAGGGGCCATTATTAACGGGTTTCAAGCCCTTCAGGATATATTAACATATTTAAAGGTGCTGGTGTGATTTTTAAAAATTAATAAACGTTTAATTTAACATTGAATCCCCTCTCCCATACCCCCCCCACTGAGTCCTCAGCACATAAATTAAGCTATCCCCCCCCAAAAATATACTTTTTCAAATTCCAAACTTTCCCCCCCGAACTTCAGTATCTTTGACCTTCAACCCCTTCCCACTATTCCCACAACCAATAGGAATAGTTTTCCCCGCTACCTCCCTCCCCGTCCTGATAATTTTATTCCTCCCCCCTCCCCACCAGTGTCTCGCCTCAGAACTAGTACCGAAGGTGGCATGAGTTGCGGTCTGTTGGCTGTAAAATTGGCGTGGGACAGCTGCCGTCGACAGGTAACTTCATTTGAACGTGAACGCATCTAATTTCAATATTTTAATCAAGGCCCTGCCACCAATAATATCCGGCGGGGCCTTCTCAACGTCGTGGGCCGTGGCGGGCTGCTCCTGCTAGCATTTTACGGGCGTCCCCGCCACAACCCACGGCGTCAATGGGCTGTTAAAATTCAGGCCTTGAAGTTAAGCAATTGCAACTAAAGCAGCATTCTTTTGTGGTACAGCATATTGGGGGTAATTTCAACTTTGGGTGATCGTATAAAATGGGCAATATTGATATCCCCCAACATGTACTTCCGTTGAGCTCTTATGCCTTTATATCAAGAAACATCCCAAGGTGCTTCAGTCTGCTGGAATTGAGACAGTCTCCTGCAGTTGCTGAGCAGTACAATGACAACTTGCATTTCCATAGTGCCTTCAACATAGTAAAAGGTGCCAAGGTGCCTTACAAAAGCGCTATCTAATAAAATTTGACATCGAGTCACATAAGGAGATATTAGGGGGGAGGTGATCAGAAGCTTTGTCAAAGACATAGGTTTGCACTGGCGTGCTGACTTGGGGCTACATTAGAGTGCTAAAGTGGGAGTTTTGTGACTGAGAATAATTAAGGGTTAGTTTTATCTAAAGTCTAGTCTTTCTTTTATTTAGCAAATTAACTTAACAGTTGCTGTTTGGGTTGGAGAAGGTGAGTTTTAGACCAGCTTTAAACAGAGTTCACTCAGGCTCTGCTTGCAGCTGCACCTTGTTAAATAGATAACTGGCTTAAACCAGTTTTCAGGGGCTAGAGTCAGACAGTATAAAAGTGGGCCATCTTACAGTGCTGACTTTGTTTGTACTGGAATGCTGACTTGGGTTGCATTAGAGTGCTAAAGTGGGAGTTTTGTGACTGAGGGAGTTCAATGAGGTGGGAGCGAGGAGCTCCTTTCAATTCCTACCTGTCCTCAAAGAGCATGAGGGGAGCCGAGAGTTTCCAAAGAGGACAGCTGACTGGTGAGTAAGTCCTGGTGGGTATTTTTCAAGCTGGATTGAATTGTAAGTCATTGTTTTAGCAAGACTTAGTTGACTTTTTTTTTATTATAATAGTCTTCTAGAGTTTTAAATTTAAAGGTTTAGTCATGGCAGGAGAGCTTAAAGCTGTGGTTTGCTCCTCTTGCTGCATGTGGGAATCCGGGAACATTTCCAGTCCCTGGGAGCAGCATGTGTGCAGGAAGTGTGTCCAGCTGCAGCTCCTGGAAGCTCGGGTTTCAGAGCTGGAACGGTGGCTGGAAACACTGTGGAGCATCTGTGAGTCTGAGAGCATCGTGGATAGCATGGTTAGAGAGGTGGTCACACCGCAGCTGAAGGGACTTGAGGAAGGAAGGGAATGGGTGACTGCCAGGCAGTCCAAGAGAAACAGGCAGGTAGTTCAGGAGTCCCCTGGGTCCCACTTGCAAATCGGTATTCCATTTTGGAGGCTGATGAGGCTGGTTCCTCCAGGGAGTGCAGACAGAGCCAAGCTTCTGGCACCACAAGCAGCCTGTCTGCACAGCAAGGGGGAAAGAGTGGAAGAGCAATAGTAATAGGGGATTCTATAGTCAGGGGAACAGATAGGCGCTACTGTGGCCGTCAACGTGACTCCAGGATAATGTGTTGCCTCCCTGGTGCCAGGGTCTGGGATGCCACTGAACCGCTGCAGGGCATCCTGAAGGGGGAGGGTGATAAGGCAGAGGTCATGGTACATGTTGGTACCAATGACATAGGTAGAAAGAGGGATGAGGACTTGCATCAAGAATTCAGGGTTAGGCAGTAGACTAAAAAGCAGGACCTCTCGGGTTGTAATCTCTGGATTACTCCCAGTACCACGTGCTCGCGAGTATAGAAATAGGAGAATAGCACAGATGAATGCGTAAGAGTTGGTGCAGGAGGGAGGGTTTTAGATTACTGGACCACTGGGACCATTTCTGGGGAAGGTGGGACCTGTACAAGCGGGACGGTCTACATCTGAACCAGAGGGGGACTCACATCCTTGCTGGCGGGTTTGCTAGTGCTGTTGGGAGGAGTTTAAACTAATTTGGCAGGGGGAGGGGACGCAGACTTCTAGCAGAATAGGGACACAGCTAAACACAGGAAAGCAAACAAGTCAGAGGGAATACAGCGGAAGTAAGTTTCAAGGGGAGTAAGACCAGGATGGATAGCCTCTATTTTAATGCCAGGAGCATTACAGGTAAAACAGATGAGTTAAGGGCAAGGATTGACACGTGGAATTGTGATATAGTAGCCATCACAGAGACATGGTTGAGGGAGGGGCAGGATTGGCAGCTCAATATCCCAGGATATAGAATCTTCAGGCGAGAAAGAGGAGGGGGCATTGCAATGTTAGTTAAGGAGTCAGTTACTGCAGTAAGGAGAGATGATATCTTGGAGGGGGCATCAAATGAAGCTTTTTGGGTAGAGTTTAGGAATAAAAAAGGGACAGCCACATTGCTTGGTGTTGATTATAGGCTCCCAGATAGTCACCAGGAAATTGAGGAGCAAATATGTGCGTAATTCGCAGAGGTGTATAAAAATAATAATAGGGTAATTTCAACTTTCCCAACATTAATTGGGATAGTCATCATGTTAAGGACTTAGATGGAATGGAGTTCTTAAAATATATACAGGAGAACCTTTTAGCTCACTATGTAGAGGATCCAACAAGGGAGGGTGCAGTGCTGGACCTAATTCTGGAGAATGAAGTCAGACAGGTGGTTGATGTGTTGGTGGGGGAGCATTTTGGTGATACCGACCACAACATGGTACAATTTAATATAATATAAATAAAAACAAGAAATGCTGGAATCACTCAGCAGGTCTGGCAGCATCTGTGGAAAGAGAAGCAGAGTTAACGTTTCGGGTCAGTGACCCTTCTTCGGAACTGACAAATATTAGAAAAGTCACAGATTATAAGCAAGTGAGGTGGGAGTGGGGCAAGAGATAACAAAGGAGAAGGTGTAGATTGGACCAGGCCGCTCAGTCTGCCAGCAGGACCCTGAGCTTCCGGTTGCTTGCCATTTCAACACTCCCCCCTGCTCTCATGCTCACATCTCTGTCCTGGGATTGCTGCAGTGTTCCAGTGAACATCAACGCAAGCTCGAGGAACAGCATCTCATCTACCGATTAGGCACACTACAGCCTGCCGGACTGAACATTGAGTTCAATAATTTCAGAGCATGACAGCCCCCCATTTTACTTTCATTTTTAGTTATTTTTTCTTCCTTTTTTTTACATTCTTTTTTACATTTTTTACAATCTTTTTTTTGCATTTATTTCATTTCATCTTAGTTTGTTCAGTTTGCTTACCCACTGTTTTTTTTCAGGTTTGCACTTGCTGCTGTTCAATATTCAGTGTATTTACACCTAATCTGTACTAATGCTTTGTCTTTCAACACACCATTAACATATTGTTTGCCTTTGCTCCGTGACCTTTTGGTCAGCTATGTGGCCTGGTCCAATCTACACCTTCTCCTTTGTTATCTCTTGCCCCACCCCCACCTCACTTGCTTATAATCTGTGACTTTTCTAATATTTGTCAGTTCCGAAGAAGGGTCACTGACCCGAAACGTTAACTCTGCTTCTCTTTCCACAGATGCTGCCAGACCTGCTGAGTGGTTCCAGCATTTCTTGTTTTTATTTCAGATTTCCAGCATCCGCAGTATTTTGCTTTTATGGTACAATTTAAGCTTGTTATGGAGAAAGAAATAGACAAGTTGCAAAAAAAGGTTTTGGATTGGGCGAGAGCGAATTTTAGTAAAATAAGGCAGGATCTGGCCAAGGTAGACTGGAAAGAGTTACTTGTCAGGAGGTCTACAGAAGAGCAGTGGGGGTCATTCAAAAAGGAAATGGGGAGGGTACAGGCCCAACATATTCCCTCTAGGGTGATAGGTAGGAGCAACAAGCCCAGAGAACCACGGATGACCAGAAACATTCAGGGTACGGTGAGAAGGAAAAGAGAGGTTTTTAGCAAATACAAGGAGAGCAAATCAACGGAAGCATTAGTGGAGTACAGAAAGTGTAGGATGAAGCTTAAGAAAGCAATTAGGAGAGCAAAGAGGGGATATGAGAAAGCTCTGGCTGGTAAAAGTAGGGAAAATCCCAAGATATTCTATAAGTATATCAATGGGAAGAGGATAACCAGGGAAAGAATAGGACCCATTAGGGACCAAGGGGGAAATCTGTGGGTGGAGCCAGAGGACATTGGTAGGGTGTTGAACGAATACTTAACATCTGTCTTCACCCAAGAGAATGAGGATGTAGATATGGAACTCAGAGAGAGCGACTGAGGTTCTTGAACAAATTGTCATAGGGAGTGACAAGGTATTGGAGGTTTTGGCAGGCTTAAAAGTGGACAAATCTCCAGGTCCGGACGATTTGTGTCCCAGGATGCTGTGGGAGGCGAGGGTGGAGATTGCAGGGGCTCTGATCCAAATTTTTAATTCCTCTCTGGCCACGGGGGAGGTACCAGAGGACTGGAGAACAGCTAATGTGGTCCCACTATTTAAGAAAGGTTGTCGAGATAAGCCATGGAACTATAGACCAGTGAGTCTCACATCAGTGGTCGGGAATCTATTGGGGAAAATTCTGAAGGAGAGAATCTATCTCCACTTGGAGAGGCAAAATTTGATTAGGGGTAGTCAGCATGGCTTTGTCAGAGGTAGGTCATGCCCAACAAATTTGATTGAATTTTTTGAGCATGTGACCAGGTGTGTAGATGAGGGTAGTGCAGTTGATGTAGTTTACATGGATTTCAGCAAAGCCTTTGACAAGGTCCACATGGGAGACCTATCAAGAAAGCAAATGCACATGGGATACAGGGTAACTTGATAAGGTGGATTCAAAATTGGCTTCGCTGTAGGAGACAGAGTGATGACAGATGGCTGTTTTAGTGACTGGAAGCCAGTGTCCAGTGATGTACCACAGGGATCTGTGTTGGGTCCCCGATTGTTTGTCATTTATATAAATGACATAGATGACTATGTGGGGGGTAGGATCAGTAAGTTCGTGGATGACACAAAGATTGGCCGAGTGGTTAACAGTGAGGTTGAGTGTCTTGGGTTACAGGAAGATTTTGACTGGATGGTCAAATGGGCAGAAAAGTGGCAGATGGAATTTAACCCTGAAAAGTGTGAGGTGATACACTTTGGAAGGAGTAATGTGACACGGAAGTATTCAGTGAATGTACTGACACTGGGAAGTTCTGAGGAACAAAGGGACCTTGGCGTGTTTGTCCATAGATCTCTGAAGGCAGAAGGGAAGGTTAATAGGGTGGTGAAAAAGGCATATGGGACACTTGCCTTTATCAATTGAGGCATAGATTACAAAAGCAGGGAGGACATGTTGGAGTTGTAATGAACTTTGGTAAGGCCACAGCTGGAATACTTTGTGCAATTCTGGTCGCCACATTATAGGAAGGATGTGATTGCACTGGAGGGGGTGCAGAGGCGATTCACCAGGATGGTGCCTGGGATGGAACATTTAGGCTATGAAGAAAGGTTGGATAGGCTTGGGTTGTTTTCGCTGGAGCAGAGAAGACTGAGGGGTGACCTGATCGAGGTGTACAAGATTATGAGGGGCATGGACAGGGTGGATAGGGAGCAGCTATTCCCCATAGTTGAAGGATCAGTTACGAGAGGACAGAAGTTTAAGATGAGGGGCAGGAGGTTTAAGGGGGATTTGAGGAAGAACTTTTTTACCCAGAAGGTGGTGATGGTCTGGAATGCCCTACCTGGGAGGGTGGTAGAGGCGGGTCGCCTCACATCCTTTAAAACGTACCTGGATGAGCACTTGGCACGTCATAACATTCAAGGCTATGGGCCAAGTGCTGGCAAATGGGATTAGGTAGACAGGTCAGGTGTCTTTAATTCTTTAATACGTCGGTGCAGGCTCGATGGGCCGAAGGGCCTCTTCTGCACTGTATTATTCTGTGATTCTGTGATTCTGTAATTAAGGAGTGTTTTACAGGAGGACAGAGAGATAGAGAGGTTTTTCCACAGCTTAGGGCCCAGGCAGTTGAAGATACGCCCGCTAATGGTCAGGCAATGGAAATCAGTAATGAGCAAGAGGCCGGAACTGGAGGAGCTCTCCTGTAAGATAAAAACCACTGTTTATTCTGCAAATAGTAATATATTTTCAAGCTACTTAGCATGTTTTTAATATGTGTGACTGAATGGTCACCCATGCCAATCTTCATTTTTTTTAAAAAGCAAAATACTGCGGATGCTGGAAATCTGAAACACAAACAAGAAATGCTGGAATCACTCAGCAGGTCTGGCAGCATCTGTGGAAAGAGAAGCAGAGTTAACGTTTCGGGTTTTTGTTTGTTTTGCAGGAGTCACTGGCAAGGCCAGCATTTATTGTCCATTCCTAATCACCCTTGAACTGAGTGACTTGCTTGGCCAATTCAGACAGCATTTAAGAGTCAACCACATTGCTGTGGGTCTGGAATCACATGTAGGCCAGACCAGTTAAGGATGGCAGATTTCCTTCTTTAAAGGGTAGTGAACCAAATGAGTTCGAGTAGGCTTTGAATTCCCGATTTATTAATTGAGTTCAAATTTCACCATCGGCTGTGGTGGAAATCAAACCTGTGCCCTCAGAGCATTAGCCTGGGCTCTGGATTACTAGTCCAGTGACATTACCACTACACCACCACCTCCCTGACATTTATGCCCTGGGGCCTGCCATCACTGATTCTACCATTTAAGATAATGCAACACTACTGAATTGCAATGTCACTCTGACTCTGCTTGGTACTCAAACCTGTACTAATTTGAGACCATTATGTGTGGTGTAACTGCATCTTGAGAGGTCTTGCTGCTGTTTCTGTAGCAGGTAACAGGCACACACTAATGATGACTGTGCTAAGTAAACAATAAAAGGAAGCTGATCGAAGATAATATCTTGATCAGATATTTTTGTACCGTCTTAAACGAAAGAATTCCTCCTGCTTCTGGTGGGCAAGTTTTGTTTCTTTAATAAAAGGTGAACAAAAACCCCCTCGGGGTACTGTTGTCTTGAGGAAGAAATTACATAAGTGACAAAGATTTTATCGTTGCTATCACTGATAAGGCAACCGCTGATCATTTCCTTGAACTGCTGTCTACCATATCTCCCTTCCAAATCCCACTTCTTTCTGTATCCTCCTGTGAAAAATTCTTCATTCAAGTCACTTATCACTGCACTTCCTAATAACCAACTATCTGGTGCACAATTCATCATGGCATTTCTTCAGCTCCTGATCTGCTAAATCATCCCCTGTCCACCATCTTTAATGGCCTTGCCTCCATTAATACCATTACTCTCTCTCACCCTAGTCACCTGGTACACCCCTCATCTCTGCTGCTTTAAGTCTAAGGGATGCAGATTGGAACCAGTGGCAAAGGCAAGCAACAGCCAGGTTGTCGGCTGCCACTGCCTTGCTGAAGAGAGCGAGCAGGTCCTCAGAGGTCCAGCAGCATAAAGGGATGAGACGAAGTGGAAACGGCTAAAACATAGGTACTGCATTTCCTTGCGCAGGATACTGGAGGGCCCGATAATTTTAAACATTAAAAAAAAACTTTTCCTTCACCCCACAGTGAACCCGACAGCTGTGTACTAACATGTACTAACTAACTAAAAATTGCAATGCCGACTTCTCTGGTGCATTAAAAAGTTTCTAAATCCTGTTAATTGGAGGAAGGGGATTTAAACTTCCCAATATTTAGTTGGAGGGGATTTCTGGTCATTTAGCACTGGACAAGCAGTGTGACAACTTAGAGACAGTGGAAGGGTGGGGTTGAGAGAGGTTGTGGTGAGATAGAGCTGGATCTCATCAGTGTATACATGGAACCTGACATTGTGTTTTTGAATGATGTTGCCCAGAGGCAGCATGTAGATGGGAAATAGGAAGGGGCCAAGGATAGATCTTTGAGGGACATCAGAGGTAACGGTGCAGAAGTGGAGCAGAGATTGACTGATTTCTAAATACCAATGATATAAAGGGATATGAGGATAGTGTGGGAAAAAGGCATTGTAGTGGATGATCAGCCATGACCATATTGAATGGCAGGGTAGGCTCGATGGGCTGAATGGCCTACTCCTGTTCCTATGTTCCTACATTCCTACATAAGTGGGAAGAGAAGCCATTGCAGGTGATTCTTATATATACATACTGACAGACCAGACAAACAGACATATATACAAAACTGTATTTATACTGACAAACTTACACATGCACATATCTTTACATGCATTGTCAGATAGATAGACCACATATATATTGGCAAACACATATATACTTGTCAATAGACCCATATATTTATATATATATATATATATATATATATAAAATATAGATAAACACAGACAGATACACATATATGTTATGACAGACACGTATATGTGTATTGACGGGTACATTGGCCATTATATATACAGAAACTGAAATGCTTAACTAATTCAATTTGTATTTAATTCAATTTAATTTAATTTAATTCAATTTAATTCAATTTAAAATTTAAAATAAAAATTTAAATAGGTTTTGAATATTGCACTGATTGAAGCATTTCCCCAATATGTCATATTATTTTGAATTGTTAATTGCAAATTCAATATTGCACACTGATACTGATGGGTTTCTGGGTATGGACCAATGTTCCTTTCAACTTCCCTTCACTGTGTGCGACCTGTCTGTTGCACACATTACCACATGGATGCACATGCACACATCTTAAAGGGACCGCTTCTTGTGCGCAACCTATTTATCCCCTGCACGCTAAGTCATGGACTGCTGCACATCCACGCGGTGTAGAGGGAATGTTGGTATTGACAGCCTTTTCCTGTTTCTGGTTGGCAGGAATATCTCTGGTCCTGATTACCAGACTGGCCGTGCTGCTGAAATTTCAACAGTTGTCGTGAAAAGCTGCAACTCAAATATAGTTACTTAATGATTTTAACAATCACAATTTTAATTTCTTTCAGGCTTTGCCTAATCATTTGCACATTCCAGTTGTTGTTCATATATGAAATATGTTTATCAATCACTTGCATAGTGGTGCTAAGTTTTCTTAGTTTTCTAAGGCCTGTGATCCAACACTATGGAAAGTAAGGTTTAGCTCTTTGGAGAGAGTTTCAGTTTATTGATTTAAAGGAATTTTATGATGTACATTGATAGCTGCATTTAATTTTTTGAAAACAAAGGTTTAATTCCAGTGCCCACTGAAATCTTCCACAGATAAGAACGTCTTAACTTTCTGAGATTCTGCCAATCTGTTGAAATTGCAGAGAAAAATAAATAATGCAGAATTTTCTGTTAAAATAACTACGGGTTTAATTATGCTCACCGTTATTAATGTGGAAAATCACCCAGCAATCTCTGGTGAGGAAGAGACGCCCTATGAGTTGTAAATCATCACAAGTTACTGGATGATTTGTATCCATCCGCTGTTAGCCTTGCAAAAAAAGCAGCACAACCTCCTTGTGAGTTCATAAAAGTGTTGCATTTGCTCATGAATTGCCAATTAAACTTATCGTAGAAAGTTAGGACTGGTAATTAATAAAGTAAGGACCCTATTAATGAGGAGATTTATGTTCCTGAAATGATGCTCAACTTCTCCGGCCCAGAAAGGGAACAATTGAAAATGAGTCTCATCCTGAAAGGTAGTAAATTGTTGTTAGAGATGTTACAGATTTAAAATTCAAAGTTTTAATTTTTTGTTCTTACTTTCCTTTCAGTCTCTTTTCTCTCTCTGAATCCAATCTTTTTTTTCCCTCTCTTTGGGTCGGATTTTATTCTGGCAACACCAGGCCGGAAGCAGGCTGGAATGCAGGGGGAGAACCTCCTTGGCCTTCTGTATTGGCCTCATTGCTATTTAGCGGCGAGCAGCCAATTAATTTCCTGCTGTCAGGGTTGCTGTCCAATAGGAGGGCCAGCAGTACTGCAGGAGGCTCTGCAGTACCAAGAACAGTGGAGACCTGGGACAGGTGAGTGGGGTCAGGGTCACGAGGGCCAGTCAGACAGGCCCCAGTGACTGGGTGCGGTGCGGGGTGGGGGGAGGGTGATGGGCTTCAGTGGATGGTGAGGGTGGGTGTGGTCTTCCCACTGCATCGACGATGAAACTCAACATAGCCCCCAGTGTGCCAGTGTAGCCTTCGGTCGTCTGAGGAAAAGAGTGACCACAAAGACCTCAAACCTGGCACCAAGCTCATAGTCTACAGGGCCACAGTGTTACCTGCCCTCCTGTATGCGTCGCAAACATGGACACTGTACAGCAGACATCTCAAAGCTCTGGAGAGATATCATCAGTGGTGCCTCCGCAAGATCCTGCAAATTCAGTGGCAGGACAGGCCCTCCAAAATCAGTGTCCTCTCTCAGGCCAACATCCTCAGTACCGAGACACTGGTCATGGCTAGTCAGTTACATTGGGCGGGCCACATCATCCACATGCCTGACACAAGATTCCCAAAGCAAGCTTTCTACTCTGTGCTCCATCACGGCAAGAGGCTACCAGGGGGGCAGAGGAAATGCTACAAGGATGTCCTTAAAGCCTTCCTGAAAAAATGTGACATCTCCACTGATTTGTGAGAATCTCTTGCCCGAGACCAACAAAAATGGAGAAGAAGCATCCTGAAAGGTGCCAGCCAGTTCGAACAACATCGACATGCCCAGGCAGCGACCACGTGCAAACAGTGGAAGGAGCGTTCGGAATTTCGAGCATCCCATTCACTCGCCTCATGAAACACCACCTGTTCCACCTGTGGCAGAGTGTGCAGATCCAGATTTGGACTATTCAGTCACCTAAGGACCCACAACCCTGGAATGGAAGAAAGTCACCCTCGTTCCTGAGGAACTGCCTAAGAAGAAGATCTTTCCAGGGGGGCAGCCATCGCCTCTGGAGGAGGTCCTCCACAGACCCTTGATTGCCCCCAAAGGAGGGACCACCGCCCCCCCCCCCACCCGGCTGATCCCACTAGGAGGCCCCAGGTTTCACCTCGCAGCATCTCAGAGGTGAGTAGAGGCCCTTAAGTGTCCATTAATTAACCATTTAAGGGCTTCAATTGGCCTGGGGTGCGAAGGCTGTCCTCGGCCTTTATTTCTCTTTCTGTATCTAACTTGACACTAATTCACCCTATTTCCTTCCTTGTCATTCATCTGCTTCTTTCTCAATCCTGTCATTGGTTAGGGAGATAAATTGTTGGTCCTGTCATTCAACCTAAATCCCAGTTGCCCAGTGCCCTTGCACTTCCAGCAACGTACAGTGTAAAGTTTTTTCAAGTTGAAGGTTGAGGGAGAGGTCTAACTAATGAAGCATGGATGCCCTGCTCTCGAAAAATCTTGGCCATTATTAAGGTGTAAAATGCCATTTTTATATTCATGCTTAATAGTGTTAACAATGCCTCACATGTTAAAATGAACAAAAGTAACAATGATTGATCTGTTTGGAAAATAAAAAAAATGCTATATTGCATTGTGTGATAGTTGCAAACAAAATATTTCAGACAGTGCAGTAAGGACACTGCTGCAGGGAAAGATTAGATAATGATGAAACATTCACATCATAAAGTCATTCGGGTAAATCTTGACTTTGAGCTATACAGTAAAATGGGTGATAGTGAATCTGTTTTACATTGCCACTGAATTCAATGAGAATAAGAATCAGGAGGGGTGGAAAACAGGTTGTCAGTTCACTATCACCATGTTACACTGTTGACAGAGTCAAGATCTAGCCAATGAGCAGCAAGAAAAATCAATATCTGGCCTTGTTGTACATAAGATTAAAGTTCACAAACTGTCACTGGATTCGGGCCTGTCACTGCTGACTGTTCAAAGTTCAAAGTTATGAAGAAACTCTGAAAATCAGGGTTATATACTTCAAGATTTATCAAATCAAGAAAGACATGTAAATACAAAGGATTCTATGGGAGGCAGCAAAGCCCACAAGCGGCTCTAGGGCAATATCGACTTTTGCTGGCCTCAAGGAATTTGATTCATATTCTTCTCCATTAGGTGAAACGCCATTCTTATAAAGTACTGGAAACATTTCAAAAGGGATTTGCTAAAATCAAGGATCTGTCCCTGATATGGATTTTGTGGAACTCATGGGGCTGAATTTTCCTGGCACCGGGGTGGCAGGCTCGGAGGTGGGCGTGGTCCTGGAAAATAGGAGGAAGCCGTGTTGGGAGTGGTCCATGGAGCATTTCCACTGCTGGGAAATTTTTCCAGAGCGGGCAGGAATGTGGACCGGCTGCCTGTACCATGCAAGCGGGCAGCAATTTACAATTTAAGGCCCCAATTAGGGGAGATTTTCCAGACTTGCTGGCATTTTGCCACCAACTTAATGTAGATGGTCTCCCTGCAGCAGGCCAGGGGGTCATCGGAGTCGGAGGTTCCATCCTCCTAAGAGGGGGCCGAGGGCATGAAAAAATGCCCTAAGGCCCCAATGATCCAAGCGGAGAGGTTTCCTTCCAATCTGAGAGGCCTAAAGACCTTTCCCCTTAAATAATTATTTATTTTTATGGCTCTGAGGGCAGGCCCATGTTAATGTGCCTCAGCAGTGCTCACGTCTCCTGGTGGGGCTGCTGAGGCTCCAGAGCTGCTGGCCCTCTGATTGGGTCAGCAGCATCGGAAGCCCTTCCGCCAAACTTAATAGGACGGTGAGCGTGGAGGCAGCTAATTAGGAGGCCACCTCCGGGAAAATAACTTCGTCTGTCTGGTTCCTGGCAACTGTGGACTCAGGAACCCCATTTGGTCCCGACATCAGAGCTCTGAAACCTGCAGAAAAATTCTGCCCATATTGTCAAACCGGGAAAACATAAAGAGAAAGATGGTGAGCGTTCTTCATTTCTTTCTGATTGTTGGTTACAGTTTGCTAGAGTTAATTATTTATCCATGATTCCAGCCACCTTACTCTCAAAAAACAGCAATTCGCTTTTTCATAGTGACTCTAACATGGAAAATATAGAGTTCACTGGGAAACAGTGAAATCAGAGCAGGGCATAAAGAGCCCGGGAGAGAGAGAGCGAGTGAGAGTTCACCGGGAAACGGCGAGATCAGAGCGGAGCATAAAGAGCCTGGGAGAGAGAGAGAGCAAGCGAGAATTCACTGGGAAACGGCGAGATCGGAGCGGAGCATAAAGAGCCCGAGAGAGAGCGAGAGCGAGCGAGAATTCACCGGGAAACAGCGAGATCGGAGCGGAGCTAGTTGCTGCTGCCGCCAGTCTGCCAGCATTCAGAAAGAAAAATCAAGGTGTGACATCACAGGGAAGCAGGTAGGTGATTGGCTGGGTGAGACTTCGGCGCTACAAATAGCACGAGAGGGGAGAGAGCATGGCGAGGCAAAGAGAGCTATTAGGTGAGTATCTGGTGGGTATTTTCTTACTTTCTTATTTTCTTTATCCTGCCAATTTTTTTTTTTTCTCCAACATCTAACTCTATCTACTAAGTAGAGCGTAAGTTCAATCAGAGAGCAGGAAACAGCGCAGCAGAGCATAAAGAGCCCGGGAGAGAGAGAGAGCGAGCGAGAATTCACCAGGAAACGGCGAGATCGGAGCGGAGCATAAAGAGCCTGGGAGAGAGAGAGAGAAAACACAATCAACAGAGCGAGTAGGGAAACAGAGAACTGCTGTGGTGAGTATGCAGGTACGCTGGGTTAATAACTAAAGTAAAAGAGAAAGATAAGGTCAACACAGTTTTTTTATATAGCAAGTAGTGTTTTTTAGGGAATCAAGGTCCCTGGTGTAAATAATCTCTAATTTTTGAGTAATTTAAGGGAGTAAATTAAGGGTAAGTCATGGCAGGGCAGTGCGGCAGTGTCGAGTGCTCCTCCTGTTCAATGTGGGAAGTCAGGGACACTTCCAATATCCAGGGCGAACACGTGTGCAGGAAGTGTCTCCAGCTGCAGCTACTCGAAATCCACATTTCAGATCTGGAGCAGTGGCTGGAGACACTGTGGAGCATCCGCAAGGCTGAGATCATCGTGGATAGCATGTATAGGGAGGTGGTCACACCGCAGGTAAAGACTGCTCAGGCAGAAAGGGAATGGGTGACTGCCATGCAGAGTAGAAGAACTAGGCAGGTAGTGCAGGAGTCCCCTGGGTCCATCTCCCTCTCTAACAGATTTTCCACTTTGGATACTGTTGCGGGAGATAGCTTCTCAGGGGGAATGCAGCAAGAGCCAGGTCTGTGGCACCACGGGTAGCTCAACTGTACAGGAGGGGAGGAAAAAAAGTGGGAGAGCTATAGTGATAGGGGATTCTATCGTAAGGGGTACAGATAGGCATTTCTGTGGCCGCAAACATCCAGGATGGTATGTTGCCTCCCTGGTGCTAGTGTCGAGGATGTCACGGAGAAGCTGCAGGACATTCTGAAGGGGGAGTGTGAACAGTCAGAGGTCGTGGTTCACATCGGTACCAACGACATAGGTAGAAAGAGGGATGAGGTCCTGTAACAAGAATTTAGGGAGCTAGGTAGCAGATTAAAAAGCAGGACCTCAACGGTTGTAATCTCTGGATTACTCTCGGTGCCATGTGCTAATGAGATAGGAATAGGAGGATACAGCTGATGAATGCGTGGTTGAACAGATGGTGCAGGAGGGCGGGCTTTAGTTTCCTAGATCTCTGGGTCTGTTTCTAGCAAAGGTGGGACCGATACAATAATATAAAAGCAAAATACTGCAGATGCTGGAAATCTGAAATAAAAACAAGAAATGCTGGAACCACTCAGCAGGTCTGGCAGCATCTGTGGAAAGAGAAGCAGAGTTAACGTTTCGGGTCACTGACCCTTCTTCGGAACTGACAAATATTAAAAATGTCACAGGTTATACGCAAGTGAGGTGGGGGTGGGGCAAGTGATAACAAAGGAGAAGGTGCAGACTGGACAAGGCCACATAGCTGACCAAAAGGTCATGGAGCAAAGGCAAACAATATGTTAATGGTGTGTTGAAAGACAAAGCATTAGTACAGAATAGGTGTTAATGGACTGAATATTGAACAGCAGCAAGTGCAAACCTGAAAAAAAACAGTGGGTAAGCAAACTGAATAAACTAAGATGAAATGAAATAAATGCAAAAAAAAAGGTTGTAAAAAATGTAAAAAAGAAAAAAAGAAGAAAACAACTAAAAATGAAAGTAAAATGGGGAGCTGTGATGCTCTGAAATTTTTGAACTCAATGTTCAGTCCAGCAGGCTGTAGTGTGCCTAATCGGTAGATGAGATGCTGTTCCTCGAGCTTGCGTTGATGTTCACTGGAACACTGCAGCAATCCCAGGACAGAGATGTGAGCATGAGAGCAGGGGGGAGTGTTGAAATGGCAAGCAACCGGAAGCTCAGGGTCCTGTTTGTGGACTGAGTGGAGGTGTTCCGCAAAGCGGTCACCCAGTCTGCGTTTGGTCTCCCCAATGTAGAGGAGACCACATTGTGAGCAACGAATACAATATACATTGAAAGAAGTACAAGTAAATCGCTGCTTCACCTGAAAGGAGTGTTTGGGGCCTGGGATAGTGAGGAGAGAGGAGGTAAATGGGCAGGTATTACACCTCCTGCGATTGCAGGGGAAGGTGCCATGGGATGGGGTCGAGGTGGTGGGGGTAATGGAGGAGTGGACTAGGGTGTTGCGGAGGGAACGATCCCTTCGGAATGCTGACAGGGGAAGGGAGGGGAAGATGCATTTGGTAGTGGCATCACTCTGGAGTTGGCGGAAATGGCGGAGGATGATCCTTTGGAAATGGAGGCTGATGGGGTGGAAAGTGAGGACAAGGGGAACCCTGTCACGGTTCTGGGAGGGAGGGGAAGGGTTGAGGGCAGAGGTACGGGAAATGGGCTGGACACAGTTGAGGGCCAAGTCAACAACAGTGGGGGGGAATCCTCGGTTGAGGAAAAAGGAGGTCATCCCGGGCCCCAAACACACCTTTCAGGTGAAGCAGCGATTTACTTGTACTTCTTTCAATGTAGTGTGCTGTATTCGTTGCTCACAATGTGTTCTCCTCTACATTGGGGAGACCAAGCGCAGACTGGGTGACCGTTTTGCGGAACACCTCTGCTCGGTCCACAAGCAGGACCCTGAGCCTCCGGTTGCTTGCCATTTCAACACTCCCCCCTGCTCTCATGCTCACATCTCTGTCCTGGGATTGCTGCAGTGTTCCAGTGAACATCAACGCAAGCTCGAGGAACAGCATCTCATCTACCGATTAGGCACACTACAGCCTGCTGGACTGAACATTGAGTTCAATAATTTCAGAGCATGACAGCCCCCCATTTTACTTTCATTTTTAGTTGTTTTTTCTTTTTTCTTTTTTTCTTTTTTACATTTTTTACAACCTTTTTTTTGCATTTATTTCATTTCATCTTAGTTTATTCAGTTTGCTTACCCACTGTTTTTTTTCAGGTTTGCACTTGCTGCTGTTCAATATTCAGTCCGTTAACACCTATTCTGTACTAATGCTTTGTCTTTCAACACAGCATTAACATATTGTTTGCCTTTGCTCCATGACCTTTTGGTCGGCTATGTGGCCTGGTCCAATCTGCACCTTCTCTTTTGTTATCTCTTGCCCCACCCCCACCTCACTTGCTTATAACCTGTGACATTTTTAATATTTGTCAGTTCCGAAGAAGGGTCAGTGACCCGAAACGTTAACTCTGCTTCTCTTTCCACAGATGCTGCCAGACCTGCTGAGTGGGACCGATACAAGTTGGATGGGTTGTACGTGAACCGGACCGGCACCAACATCCATGCTGGGCAGTTTGCTAGTGCTGTTGTGGGGGGTTTAAACTAATTTGGCAGGGGGGATGGGATACAGAGTGGAGGTACAGTAAGGGGTGCTGCACAGAAGAGAAACTAAGTCAGTCTGGAAGGCAGAGCAAATATAGACCTGTTAAGGCACAAGTGAATAATGCAAGGCTGGATTGCACCTATTTTAACGCAAGGAGTCTTACTAGTAAGGCAGATGAATTGAGGGTGTTGATTGACACATGGGAATATGATATTATTGCTATAACAGAGACATGGTTGAGGGAAGGGTAGGACTGGCAGCTCAATATTCCAGGGTATAGAATCTTCAGGCATGACATGGGGGGAGGTGTAAAAGAGGAGGTGGCATTGCACTGTTGATCGAGGAGTCAATTACTGCAGTAAGGAGGGATGATATCTTAGAAGGTTCCTCAAATGAGGCAATATGGGTAGAACTTAAAAGCAAAAAGGGGCAATCACTTTGCTGGGAGAGTACTACAGGCCTCCAAACAGTCAGGGAGAGATAGAGAAGCAGATATGTAGGCAAATCTCAGAGAGGTGCAAAAATAATAGGGTAATAATAATAGGGGATTTCAACTTCCCCAATATAACTGGGATAGTCTTAGTGCAAAAGGCATAAAGGTGGCCGAATTCTCAAAGTGCATACAGGAGAGCCTTTTGAGCCAGTACGTAGAAAGTCCTACAAGAGAAGGGGCAGTACTGGACCTAATCCTAGGGGATGAAGCTGGACAAGTGGTAGAAATGTCAGTGGGGGAGCATTTCGGGGACTGTGACCATAACTCTGTAGGATTAAAGGTAGTTATGGAAAAGGACAAAGATGAACTGGAAATAAAGGTACTGAATTGGGGGAAAGGCTGATTTCAATATGATAAAACATGATCTGGCCAAAGTGGTCTGAGAGCAGCTACTTGTAGGGAAGTCTACATCAGACCAGTGGGAGTCATTCAAAAAGGAAATAGTGAGAGTTCAGGGCCAACATGTTCCCGTAAAGGTGAAGGGTAGGACCAACAAGTCCAGGGAACCCTGGATGTCAAGGGATATAGAGGACTGGATAAGGAAAAGAAAAGAGGCTTATGGCAGATTCAGAGTGCTGAAAACAGCGGCGGCCCTCGAGGAGTATAGAAAGTGTAAGGGGGCACTTTAAAAATGTAATTAGGAGAATGAGGAGGGGGCATGAAAAAAACACTGGCAGACAAGATAAAGGAAAATCCCAAGGCATTTTATAAGTATATTAAGGGCAAGAGGATAACCAGGGAAAGAATAGGGTCCATTAGGGGCCAAAGTGGCAATCTGTGTGTGGAGCCAGAGGATGTAGGTGAGGTTTCAAATGATTGCTTTTCATCTGTGTTCACTATGGAGAAGGACAATGTAGGTGTAGAGATCAGTGAGGGGGATTGTGATATACTTAAAGAAATTAGCATTGAAAGGGAGGAGGTATTTGTGGTTTCAGCAGGGTTAAAAGTGGATAAATCCTCAGACCCAGATGAGATGTATCCCAGGCTGCTATGTGCAGCAAGGTAGGAGATTGCAGGGGCTCTGACACAAACTTTAAAATCCTCTCTGGCCACATAAGAGGTGCCAGGGGACTGGAGGACAGTGAATGTGGTACCATTATTCAAGAAGGGTCGTAGGGATAAACCAGGTAATTATAGGCCAGTGAGCCTAACATCAGTGGTCGGGAAACTATTGGAAAAAATTCTGAGGGACAGGATTAATCTCCACTTGGAGAGGCAGGGATTAATCAAGAATAGTCAGCATGGCTTTGTCAGGGGGAGATCATGTCTAACAAATTTGATTGAATTTTTCGAGGAGGTGACTGGGTGTGTAGATGAGGGTAAAGCAGTTGATGTTGTTTACATGGACTTCAGTAAGGCTTTTGATAAGGTCCCACATGGGAGATTGGTCAAGAAGGTAAGAGCCCATGGGATCCAGGGCAATTTGGCAAATTGGATCCAAAATTGGCTTAGTGGTAGGTGGCAGAGGGTGATGGTCGAGGGTTGTTTTTGCGATTGGAAGCCTGTGACCAGTGGTGGACCACGGGGATCGGTGCTGGGACCTTGCTGTTTGTGGTGTACATTAATGATTTAGACGTGAATATAGGAGGTCTGATCAGTAAGTTTGCAGATGACACGAAAATTGGTGGTGGTGTAAATAGTGAGGAGGAAAGCCTTAGATTACAGGACGATATAGATGGGCTGGTAAGATGGGCAAATGAAATTTAATCCTGAGAAGTGTGAGGTGATGCACTTTGGGAGGACTAACAAGGCAAGGGAATATACAATGGATGGTAGGACCCTAGGAAGTACAGAGGGTCAGACGGACCTTTGTGTACTTGTCCATAGATCACTGAAGGCAGCAGCGCAGGTAGATAAGGTGGTTAGGAAAGCATTTGGGATATTTGCCTTTATTAGCCGAGGCATAGAATATAAGAGCAGGGAGGTTATGATGTCGCTGTATAAAATGCTAGTTAGGCCACAGCTGGAGTACTGTGTACAGTTTCGGTCGCCACACGATAGGAAGGATGTGATTGCACTGGAGAAGGTGCAGAGGATATTCACCAGGATGTTGCCTGGCCTGGAGCATTTCAGCTATGAAGAGAGACTGGATAGGCTAGGGTTGTTTTCCTTAGAGCAGTGAAGGCTGAGGGTGGATCTGATTGAGGTATACAAAATTATGAAGGGCATAGATCGGGTAGATAGGAAGAAACTTTTTCCCTTAGCGGAGGTGTCAATAACCAGGGGACATAGATTTAAGGTAGACAACAGGATGTTTAGAGGGGAATTGAGGAAAAATGTTTTCATCCAGAGGATGGTTGGAATCTGGAACGCACTGCCTGAGGGGGTGGTAGAGGCAGGAACCCTCACAACATTTAAGAAGTATTTAGATGAGCACTTGAAATGCCATAGCATACAAGGCTACGGACCAAGTGCTGGAAAATGGGATTCGAATAGTTAGATGCTTGATAGCCTGCGTGGACACGGTGGGCCGAAGGGCCTGTTTCTGTGCTGTATAAATATGACTCTATGACTCTAATATCCCAAGGCACTTCACGGAAGTGTAATGAAAAAAAACCATAATTTTCTTGTTCCTTTGACTCTGTAAGCTTCAAAACATGTGATCAGTGTTGTTGGTCAAAGACTTCACTGTTATCTGACAGACTGAAAATGCTTTACTTCCTATTCATCAACACGTTAAACCACGATCATTGTCATGCTGTCAATACTGGGTGTCTTAGTTTCCTGCTGATATTAAGTTCAACTGGTCTTTATTGGAAGCTCCAGTGTAGATTTATATATCTGAATACATATTGCATGAAGACCGATGACTTTGGGGGGAGTTTTAACCTGCCAGGGTGGGCAGGTTTCTGCGCGAGTGACAGGTTAAAAGGCAGAAATTGGCAGTGTCGAGAAGCCGGCAGGAGCTGCGTTGACTTCTGCATTTAACCTGAATGCAGTTGTTAGCGGGTGGGAAAACCTGTGGGGCAGGTGTGTTTGAGATTTAAGTGTGGTAGATGACAATTTTGTGCCATTACAACCCTGGATTCTGTCTTTAATCTTGAGTACATCTGTTTCCTGGGCTTCTTGGAACTCACCGGGTAAAACAAGCTGCTTCTTTGCCCAAGTGAAATGTTTTTGCTCACAGAGCTTGTTCTGAGAATGTGCCTTCACTACTTTAGAGGTGACTGCTAAGACTTTGGGGGACATTTCTACTACCTTGGAGTTTTCCGCCTTTGATCTGCTTTTTCCAACTGTCAGCCTTCTCAGCTGCATGGGGGCTGCTTATGGAGCTCTACCTTGGACCTCTGATGAGGACTGAGTGGGGCAGCACCAGCAACACCAGCAGCAGCAGCTTTCTTCTCAGGCACCTACACTCCCACAGGACAAAGCTCCAGCTTACAGGAGGCGATACCCCTAACATAGGGTATACCGGCAGAGGATGAGCTTTCTGGACCTGACTGAGTACCAGGGCCTCAGGAGGCCCAGACTTTCATGTCAGGAAGTTGCTAGTATGCAACCACTGAACGATCATCATGCACGTCTATGCAAGATATCCAGGGAGCTGCCATGATGGCTTCACCCTGCACAGGTCAGGTCTCCCACAGGTATTCACACCTCCAAGCAGAGTCAACAGATGGCTCCTTGGAGATAAGGGCTACACTCTAAGGATGTGGTTGATGACACCTGTGAGGAACACCTTTGGGTGCACACTGAGCTGTCAGGGATGCCGGAGATGGACTGATTCAGACATGCTTCAGCTCACCTGAGAATCAATTCTGAACCCACGTGGCTATACCTGCCCATCCCCGAGTCCCCGGCACAAAACATTCCCACAGTCAACAAACCAATACTCTCACAGACACCCATTTCTTGTCTTTAAATATGTCATACCGTTCTTCACAAAGCAGAAGGCCACTTGGCAGGTAGCAGGCAACAGTGTGGAGGACAGGACAATGGAGCTTTAAAATAAGATTTATGGCTGAAAAACATTAAACACAAATGTGACCCTTTAACACAGTGTTGAACACCCAGTCAATACTCTTGTGCAGCTACAAATTCCTTTTCCTATTATTCCTACCTGGTGCAGCAGAGCTAGAGGCAGATTCCTCACATCCCTGCTCTTGCTGCTGAGATGCTCTTGGTCAATGTCCTCTGGGATTTGGAGCTCCTGAGGGCCTCGTCAAAGACTGTCCCATCTGCATCTGTATGAAAGCACACTTGGCCATTGGGACAGGAGGAAACATGTGGGGTTGTAACCAAGTGGGGGGTAAGGGGTCAGGAGTGAGCAATTTGAGCAGAGTCCCCACTTCCATGTGCCTTTTCTCCATCTTCCCTCTCATGGCCCACCCACACTTCCCTGCTAGCCAAAAGCTGGAGGACACTTTGCTGCACTTCAGTGAATAGCCAAGGTTCCTCCATCCTGCTTAAGGTGGTAGCCTGAGTGTGCAGGCCATTGGTCAGGGCCAGCATGCACTCGGTTGCCTGATGAGTCTGATGCTCCATGCAGAGTGGCCACTCTTTCCATAGATGTATACATCAGCACAAAGACCTGAGATACCGTGGCACTCGTGTTAGAGATGGATTTCTTCAGTCTCTTTCCAATTGTGTGCAGTCTCTCTGGAAATGCTGACAGGATATCGCACATTTTCTGCTGCTGCTGCAGAATAGTCCTTTTCATCGATGGCCCCCGAGGCTTAGCATCTGCATCCAGCTGAGTAGAGCTTTGAGGGTCCTGAGCCTTCCGCCATGGACTCTCCATTGCTGTCTCTCTCTCCACTACCTGCTCCTGCTCACTTGGGAAGTGTGCTTCGCTGTGTAACTACCAGCCTCAGAGGCCCCATTGAGGTGTGTGTCTCTGAGATGGTAAAGGGTGTGTATGAGGTGTATGAGTCATGTAGCGGTGCATCCTCTGAGAAGACTTCCTCCTCTTCTGGCGCTAGCTCTTGACGGATGTTTGAAGGGCCTGTGGGAGATAGAAGAGATCAATTAGAACTGACAAGCTGAAAGTACTGATCGTTATATTTCAGTGTCTGCTGGCATCAATTCAACATGAGTGACTGTTGCCTGCCATGTGACTGCGTGATATTTAATTCTGTCACCAAGTAGCTGGGAGGCCCCTATCGCTTCATCACCAATGACGAGTCATCCCAAGATTCAGCTTACCTCCATTGCCTCCACTTCCGCAGCAGTCAGGGTGGAGATGACTGGAGGGCCCCCTCCACCTCTCCCTGGTGTTCCATACTCTCTTCTCCTGCAAGGAAAGATAGAAGAGACCTATGTCTGTGAGCTGTGGAATGTTTTGAGAATGGAAGCACAACATTTGTGGAGGCTGACTGTAAGGAATGTGTGCAACATTGCTACAGATAAGGGTGTGTGTCAGTGGTGGTGTGCAGGATGGTGATGTGAGGAAGTGCCTTGACACACGGGATGGGTGTACCTGCAAAAGGTTTGTGGGTCTGAGGAGTGATGTGAAGGAGAATGCTGAGGAAGGTGGAGTGAGTGTCTTTGTACTTGAATGTGCCATTGCATTCACTTTTCCTGTCCTGATCAGGGCATTAAACCTCTGTGGCACTGTAACCAGGAACAAGGCACCACACTATTGCTTCTGACCTCCTTGGCCACCTCCAGCCACACCAGCTTGTTGTCTGTGATGGGCTTCTTCCTCCCAAGCACGGGGAAAAGTATCTCCCTGTGGACCCTTAAAGCCCGCAGCATGGGTGCATTTGCAAAGCGTGTTGCCGCCTTTCCACATTGACACTCCATCTCTCAGGTTGTTGGAATAAAAACAGAAAATGCTGGAAATACTCAGCAGGTTCTGGAGTTCTGATGAAAGGTCACAGACCTGAAACGTTAACTCTGTTTTTCTCTCTCCACAGATGCTGCCTGACCTACTGAGTATTTCCAACACTTTCTGTTTTTATTTCAGATATCCAGCATCTGCAGTATTTTGCTTTTATCTCAGGTTGCTGGCTTTGTTTTGACAGTTTTGACAATGCTTCCATTCTGATCCACGTGGGGTCCCTTTAAATAGTGGAGCTGAAATAGACTGCAGCGGGTCATCATCACGCCTGCCTGCTCCAATTGGGTGGGAAACGCAGAAGTCAAATGCAAATGCCGTGGCTGAGTTAAAAAAAAAACACAGACAAATGTACTGCTGAAACATCTGCGTTCCCTATGTGCTGCCAGCTTCCCCACAACTGCGAGGGGGCCTGACAGCTAGAATTCAGCCCTTTGTCTGCGCTAGTAAAAAGTGGAAATACTGGATGACCTAATTTAGTTTAACCCATGATGTTATTTTGGAAGAAATATCAGGAAGGTTATTTAAATCAAAGCATCGGGCTGTTACGGCCAGGCTAGAAATGTGTCTAGCGGTCTTTTGCTATCTTTACCTGATCTTAGTGTAACAGGGTTTAATTTTAAACACACTGTGTTTTGAGCTCCCCTTTTTGTGAATCCTTGTTCACAGTTTTCCAATTGTAAGATAAAGAAACCAATTCACACAGGCTTTCTCAGGGTTGAAGAAAGATGAAATTTTATTAAAACTTAAAACTTAAACTCTAATACGGTTCACGCCTACGGATATACGACACGCCCACATTAGCTTACACATGCAAATAGGGACAGAAAAGAGCAGAAGAAAAGATAAGTAGAACAGTTTGAGGCAATATCTTGTTACTGTGCTTTGAGCTCGCTGTAGTCCTTGATTGAAGATATGGTCTTGTGTTTCGTTGGGACCGAGTGTTCCTTTTAAACCTTGTTCACGTTGAAGACTTTTTCTCCCTTTGAGTTTACGTGTTCTCACAAGATTCAGTTCTGTGGCAAGGAGATGGAAGCAGGCAGACAGGAGAGGCTGTAATTCTTGCTGCAGTTCCAGGAGAGATCTTCACTCCACGAGCACACGTCTTTGTCTCAGTTCAAATTCTTTGTTGGAAGTTCAAAATTCTCTGCAACAGCCAGTTAGTCATCTAACTAAAACTGGTCTGACCAGTGTATTGGGGAAGCCACGACTGGGTCCCCATTGTTCTAACACTGCTAGTATTATGCAAATGTCCTTCCAGTCAGGGCTTGCAATTTTAAGTTTGAATGTTCATGTGATGAAATAATATTTGCCTCAGTCTCGGTAGGTGCAGGGTTTACCTGATAGGGTCCAGTTTGAAGTGTTATGCATTCCCAAGCTGTGCAGTTCCTTATTCTTCACTTGTAATATCCTGTCACCCTTAAACATGGAATTGGACAGACTTTTATCTTAAATTGTACAAAGGCTCATTGAACCACTAAGGACAGTAGACAGTTCACGCTGAGGCAGATGACTGGGTCCAGAACTTACAACATAAGTGACTTGAGTATTTCTGAAATTTCACAGTGGAGGGGTGTATGAAATTTCACGTTCTAAGACAAGAGAAATGCTTAATTATTAATAGATAACATTTGTCTTTTACCAGTGGAAATCCTCTGTAGAGGAGAGTTAGTCTTGTCAGATAAGCAGATTCCGTGATATGATTATTTGGTGACAATCTCCAGCTCATTCCATGGTGATAAGATGCAGTTAGAAACTGCAGAGAAAGATTTACAGAACAGAAGGAGGCCATTCAGCCCATCATGTCCATGCCAGGCACAACAGAGCTATCCATTCTAATCCCACATTCCAGCTCTTGGTCAGTAGGAGATTACTGAACCAACTAGAGAACAGGCCATCCTAAACTGGGTATTGTGTAATGAGAAAGGAATAGTTAAAAATCTTGTTCTGTGGGGTCCCTTGGGGAAGAGCGACCATGACATGATAGACTTCTTCATTAGGATGGAGAGAGAGTTGATTCCGAGACTAGGGTCCTGAATCTAATTAAAGGAAACTACGACGGTATGAGGCGCGAGTTGGCTATGATAGATTGGGGAATGTTACTTAAAGGTTTGTCAGTGGATAGGCAATGGCTAGCATTTAAAGAGCGCATGGATGAATTACAACAAATGTTCATTCCTGTCTGGCGCAAATATAAAACGGAAAGGATGGCTCAACTGTGGCTTACAAAAGAAATTAGGGATAGTATTAGATCCAAAGAAGAGAAATATAAAATGGCCAAGTAGCAAACATGAGGATTGGGAGCAGTTTAGAATTCAGCAAAGGAGGACCACGGGATTGATTAAGAAGGGGAAAATAGAGAGAGTAAGCTTGCAGAGAACATAAAAACTGACTGTAAAAGCTTCTATAGATATGTGAAGAGAAAACGATTAGTGAAGACAAATGTGAGTCCCTTACAGTCAGAAATGGGGGAATTTATAATGGGGAACAAAGAAATGGCAGACCAATTAAATACATACTTTGGTTCTGTCTTCACAAAGGAGGACACAAATTACCTCCCAAAAATGTTGGGGGACATAGGATCTAGTGAGAAGGAGGAACTGTATGAAATCAGTATTAGTAGGGAAATGGTGTTAGGGAAATTGATGGGATTGAAGGCCGATAAATCATTCGGGCCTGATAATCTACATCCCAGAGTGCTTAAGGAAGTGGCCCGAGAAATAGTAGATGCATTGATGGTCACTTTCCAAAGTTCTATCGACTCTGGGACAGTTCCAACGGATTGGAGGGTAGCTAATGTAACCCCACTATTTAAAAAAGGAGGTAGCGAGAAAGCAGGGAATTATAGACCAGTTAGCCTGACATCAGTAGTGGGGAAAATTCTAGACTCCATTACAAAAGATGTAATAGCAGAGCACTTGGAAAACAATGACAGGATCGGACAAAGTCAACATGGATTTACGAAAGGGAAGTCATGCTTGACAAATCTACTGGAATTTTTTGAGGATATAACTAGTAGAATAGATAAGGGAGAACCAGTGGATGTGATGTTTTTAACTTTCAGAAGGCTTTCGATAAGGTCACACATAAGAGATTAGCGTGCAAAATTAAAGCACATGGGATTGTGGGTAAGGTACTGACATGGATAGAGAACTGGTTGGCAGACAGGAAACAAAGAATAGGAATAAACGGGTCTTTTTCCGAGTGGCAGGCAGTGACTAGTGGGGTAACGCAGGGATCAGTGCTAGGACCCCAGCTATTCACAATATATATCAATGATATAGATGAGGGAATTAAATGTAATATATCCAAGTTTGCAGACGACACAAAACTGGTTGGGAGTGTGAGCTGTGAGGAGGATGCAGAGAAGCTCCAGTGTGATTTGGACAGGTTGAGTGAGTGGGCAAATATATGGCAGATGCTGTATAATGTGGATAAATATGAGGTTATACACTTTGGTGGCAAAAGAGAAAAGCAGATAATCATCTGAACGGCGATAGATTGGGAAAGGGGGAGGTTCAGCGAGACCTGGGTGTCCTTGTGCACCACTCGCTGAAAGTAAGCATGCAGGTGCAGCAGGCAGTTAAGAAGGAAAATGGTATGTTGGACATCATAGCGAGAGGATGCGAGTACAGGAGCAAGGATGTCTTGCTGCAATTGTACAGGGCCTTGGTGAGATCACATCTGGAGCATTGTGTGCAGTTTTGGTCTCCTTATCTGAGGAAGGATGTTCTTGCTATGGAGGGGTGCAGCGAAGGTTCACCAGACTGATTCCTGGGATGGCAGGACTGACATATGAAGAGAGATTGGGTCGATTGGGCTTGTATTTTGCTGGAGTTTAGAAGAATGAGAGGGGAACTCATTGAAACCTACAAAATTCTAACAGGACGGGACAGACTAGGTGCAGGAAGGATGTTTTCGATGGCTGGGGAGGCCAGGATCAGGGGTCACAATCTAAGGATAAGGGGTAAGCCATTTTGGACTGAGATGAGGAGAGATTTCTTCAACCAGAGAGTGGTGAACCTGTGGAATTCTCTACCACAGAAAGCAGTTGAGGCCAAATCATCAAATATATTCAAGAAAGAGTTAGAAATTGTTCTTAGGGCTAAAGGGATCAAGGGATACGGGGAGAAAGCGGGAATAGGGTACTGAGTTTGGATGGTCAGCCATGATCGTACTGAATGGCGGTGCAGGCTCGAAGGGCCGAATGGCCTACTCCTGCTCCTATTTTCTATGTTTCTATGTTACAGCACCCCAAGTGAATATCCAAGTGTTTATTACATGCAATGAGGGTTTCTGCCTCTACCACCCTTTCAGACAGTGCTATACAAAGTGCATAAAAGGACTGATAATGTGTACATTAGATACAACGATCATAACCTTATCTGCCTGATGGTAACCAGGTGACTTAACCTCCTTTTATCAGCCATGCACTCTTGATGCCACCAGACAAACCCATCATATTGAATGCCTAGGAGCCTTTTTCAAAGGGTAGCCACCCCTCTGCTTCGACATGGTAGCATGATGACAGCAGGAATTTACCAACATGGTGGCGTGTCACACACCAGCTGCATGTTCCGTGAGTGGAAATCTTTGCAGTTGCAAAACATCTTCCCATTGAAATGTGGCACCTGCAGGGTCATATGTGTGCAGTTGATGGCTCCCTAAACAATTGTGATCCTGCTAACCTGACAAAGCCATATGCTCACTCTCGCTGCTTAGAGAGAAGACTATGAAGTCCCCTCTTCCTGTGTACAGGGCCTCAGAGTCCTGCTGGATGTAGTGAGGCACCTCAAACTGAGAAACGTTAGTGATGTCGGCGGTTCCAGCCTGGAAGGATCCGCTGACATAGAGATTGAGGGCAATGCTGACCTTGACGCTACTAACAGTGCCGTCATCGCCCTGCTTTGGTTCCAGGAAGTGGCACAGATCTGCACAAATTTATATACATAAATTGCCAGCATAAAGTGATTAACTGGAATAAAATCAGTGGGTACGTAAGCTCAGTGATTTGTCATTGTGTGAAAATCCATTCTGATTTTGTGTCCAAAAAAAATGACAGAAGAAAGCAAATTAGTTAATTTTTCCCATTTTCTGATTGAGTAAAGAATTTTGCAGATCCTTATACTAGACCTGAAATTTCTTGGTCCTTTAGGTGCCTGTGGTGTAAAGTTAGATTTAGTCCATCTTATATATTTGAAGAGATTGATATAAATTGACCACATTTACAAAAATGGCTGGTATTTAATTTTGCTCAAATGAATACTATATTTAAATCCAGTGCATGAGGCCAGACTTCAGACATGACTGCAACAACTGCTGAATATTCCAGAGATAGCAACATCCTGACTGGCTAAGATAAGATATTTTGCAAGCTAGTTGTAAACATCAAGAATAGGGAACAATATTAAGACATAAAAAGACAAATTTTCTAATGATCTTAAATGTTATTCACTATTTCAGAACATACCACACTCACCACCACCCAAAACAAGAAATGGTCTGTTTGAAAAAGTGAATGATTTATCTGTTGTGTAATTAGTGCAAATCACACTGACCTTATTTTGCACAACATTGTAGAGACAGATTAGGTGATAGTGAAGCATTCATCTAAATAGCACGCTAATATGTAGAGATAGAATCTGACTCTGTTATATGAGTTTGCAAATTTGCCAATAGTTTGTAGTGGAAAAATGTTTGATTGCTTAGCACTACCACTATACAATAATATAAAAATAAACTTACAAAAAATTACAGACACCCACAAATGACACAATGTGGAAGAAATGGAAACATGACTCATGTCAATCTTAGCAGATGTGCCAACATTGATCACAATCACTTCTGAAACGGTAGAGACAATGTACTGGATTTTCCGCAGGTGGTAGGGGACCAAATGCCGGGTCAGAAAGATGAGGAGAATCCCACCTCAGCCTTTCTGAGGGACCCCAGCCGTATTTAATCGTGCTCAAGCAGTTAATTGCCTGGCACCGGGGTCCTGCCTCGAAAAGCTGCTGGCCAGTCTAACGGCTGGCCGCTCAGCGGTCCCAGCAGCTCCACCAGGACCAGTGGAACTGCAGTAAGCCCAGGACCAGGAGCAGCCATGGAGCCTCAGACTGCAGATATGTGGGGGTGGGCTTGCCAGGGCCAGTCAGGTAGGCTCCAGTGAGGGTTGGTGGGGGTTGTTGTGTGGTTATTGAAGGCAGGGGTGTGGGTGACGGTGCAGGGGTGGCCTTTGCCATTGGGGAGGCATCTATGGGCCACAGATTGCCTAAACAGGAGGCCACCCCCACCACCAAGTCTGCAAGGAGGCCACCTGGTCTTTCTGGGCGGCTTCCCCATGTGATGGAGCTGCCACCAGCCGTTGGTTAAATATCAGTGGAGGCGGAAAGAGGCCCTTAAGTGCCTTTAATTGGCCACTTAAGGGCCTCAATTAGACTCATAGAGTCATAGAGTTATACAGCACAGAAATAGGCCCTTCGGTCCATCGTGTAGGGACTGACCATCAAGCACCTAACTATTCTAATCCCATTTTCCAGCACTTGGCCCATCGCCTTGTATGCTATGGCGTTTCAAGTTCTCATTTAAATACTTCTTAAATGTTGTGAGGGTTCCTGCCTCTACCACCTCTTCAGGCAGTGCGTTCCAGATTCCAGCCAGCATCTGGATGAAAACAATTTTCCTCAAATCCCCTCTAAACCTCCTGCCCCTTACCTTAAATCTCTGACCCCTGGTTATTGACCCCTCCGCTAAGGGAAAAAGTTTCTTCCTATCTTAACTATCAATGCCCTTCATAATTTTGTATACCTCAATCAAATTGACATCTGGATGGGAAGGCCCTGCTCCTGACAAAATTGAATGGTGTCAGGAAGGGGACAAGCTCCTAAGCTCTGCCTTCCCTCGCTATTTAATGGGCTCCCAGGCCACCCTGCCTGTCCCTAGGAAGCTGATAAAATTCAGCCCTATATCACTCAAAAAGAAGCTTACTGCTGCAAAACTTTATGGTTCCAATTTTAACACTTTTCCCTACCTTCCTCTTCTCCCCTGCCCCTCGCCTGAGGGAAAACAGGCCCAGGGAGGAGTGAAGCGAACAGTTAAAATAGAGAGGAATTTACCCACTACTCTCCTGCCCTAATCTGACCACGTGCAATTTTTAAGTCCAAGTCATTGGTGTCCTCTTTAAATATGCAAATTGAGCTTTGATGGTGCCAACAGGCCCTGATCTACAATTTTAACTGGAGGCTGGAGCAGAGGACCAGTCATGGCTTCCAAGCCTGCTGGAAGCTGAACTATGTACCAGAAGATGCCCAGGGAGCCAATTATTTAACACTCCACCTGATTTTCATTCAATTGGCTTTAACGACCTTTTCTGTGCATTCTAAAGAATTGTTTGCCATGTGTTTTATTTCTTTGTTGCCCATTCTGCAACAATAAAACGTGCACTATTTCCATATTATTAATGTTGCTAATGAACTCTTCTGCAACCTCAGCCAGTGTAACTGGGAGTTTATACATCAGCATATTCCCATCTCTTCCACAAGCACCTTACATTGGGCCGAGTAGATTCAGAACTTCATCAAATCGTTGGCACAGATTAATAATGAAGTATAAAATTAGCAAGCATATGTTTATTCTGGCATCCACAGTCTGCCAGGTAAAAGGTCACACAACTGGCCTGAGATGAATACAAACTGCAGTAATCAATATTTAATTGTAAGGAGTATGTGTTTATATTATGGTTTGCTATGGTTTCAATACTCAGGACTTGTAGCAAAAGAAATATTTTGCTATTTGTTGACTATAATTGAATTCTGATTTTGCTATTCAGAATTTTGTGCACTTTTTAAGAAAATTGACATCTCAGAAACACATGTGCTTTTGGACAAAGGTTTAGTGCCTTCATTTGAAATTGCTCCCTCCAGCATTTTAACAGAGGAATTAACCTCGTAGAACTAACATTGCTGGGCTCCACCTCGGCCTTACTTAATTTGCTGTTGAAACCCTCATTCATACTTTTGTTACCTATCGACTTGATTATTCCATCCACCATAATAATGAGCTCATCTAAAACTCTGCTGCCCACATCCCAACTTACACCTCGTCCTGCTCACCCATAACCCCTGGGCTTACCGACATATAGTGGCTTCTGGTGGCAACACCTCAATTTTAAAATTCTCATTCTGGTTTTCAAATCCCCCCTAATGTCCTCGCCCGTCTCCATCTCTGTAACCTCCTGCAGCCCCACAAACCTCTGAAATCTCATTGCTCCTCACATTGTGGCCTCTTGCACATTCTGTTTTCAATGGCTCCACCATTGGTGGCCATGCCTTGAGCTGCCTAGGCTCTAAGTTCTGAAATTCCCTCCCTAAATCTTTCCCGCGCTCTGGTTCTCTTTCTGCTCTGTTAACATGCTCTTAAAAACCTACCTCTTTGACCAAGCCTTTGGTTATCTACCTTAAAATCTCCCTACCTGTCTCAGAGTCAAATTTTATTTGATAATGCACCCTTGAAGTGCCTTGGGACAACTCACTACGTTAAGATTCTATATAAATGCAAATTTTTGTTGTTACTGTTGTAATGTGATGTGTCCGCTGTGGCTCAATAGTAGCATTCTTACTAATATTTTTGGTTCAAACCCCACTCCATAGACGTGAGCACATGGGGCTGGATTTTATGTTGGGTGGACGGGAGCTGGCCACCAACGCAAAAGTCAGTGGCGAACCTGCTTCTGCCCAACCGGGGAATCCGTCCCACATTTTACAGGTCCCTGGGCTTTAATTGTTCCGAGGCGGGACTTCCACCTGCTTGAGGGAGGAAGTCCTGCCTCATTGAGCTGCCAGTCAATCATCGAGCTGGCAGCTCTTACTCCCAGCAGTGCCACTGGGAGCAGTGGCCACTGATGGGATGCAGCCCAGCCGAGGACATGGAGCCAGGAGAGCAGGTAAGTTTGGATTGCCTCGCCGAAGGTAACTGGTCGGGCCCTGGTGAGGCAAGGGTGGTCGTTTAGGGGGAAGAGGGGGAGTGCCCTGGGTCCTAGGGGTGGTTGGGGAAGGTGGGGCAGCCCTCGATCAGGTACCCTGTGCCCGATCATCAGGGACCACCACCCCCCCCACCCCAGTGCGCTGAGAGGCCACCAAGTTTCACCGGGCAGCCTTTCACATCTCCAGGACGCGTGCTTGCCATGGATAAAATCCCCATGGAGGTGGACAAAGGCCCTGAAGTCACTGTTAAATGGCCATTTGGGGCCATGTTTGGCCTGGGGCTGGTGGCCCGTTTTTCGCTCCCCCCCCTCCGCCCTACGTGGAGGTGGGAGAAGGGCGGGAAGGCCTCCAGGAGTCTCCCACTCAATTTTATGCCATATCCCCCGCCACCATCTGGCTCGCTGGGGTGATGTAAAATTCAGCCCATAATCTATTGTAATGAGGTGCATCTTTTAGATGAAATGTTAGACCAAGCCCTTGTCTGTCCTCTAAGGTGGATATAAAAGGTGCTGTGTGCCAATTTGGAAAAAAAGCAGGGGAGTTCTCCCCAGTGTCCCTCCGCAGCGTTTATCCCTCAGCCAATGTTACTAAAATAGATTATCCGCTGTTGTCAGACCTTATTGTTGCCAATTGGCTACTTTATAACAATAGCTATATTTCAATACTACTTCAATGGCTGTAAAGTGCTATGAGGCATCCTGAAGTGCTGAAGGACAACATATAAATGTAAGTTATTTGTTCGTTCTTTAATTGGATCTGCACCTTGCTGAAAACAGTACACAGAGGAATTTCAGCTATAAGCATTCAGCACATATAGGGCTGGATGTTGCCGTGGGCCTCGGGACCCCGACATCAGGACTAAATGGGAGTCCTAAGCCCGCACTTGCTGGGAGCGAGACTGGCAGAGCAATCTTCCCGGAGATGGCCTCCTAGTTGGCTGCCTCCGAGCTCATCATCCTATTGGGAATGGCGGGTGGGCTCTCAAGGCTGCCAGCCCAATCACAGGGCTGGCAGCTCTGGAGACTTGGAAACCCCACTGGGAGAGATGACTGCTGCTGAGTCAGGTCAAGGACCACAAGGGTGACTCGACATGGAGGCATCCTTTCTGGCCTGCACATCAGAGAATAAAAAAAAACAGGATATATGTCAAGCAGGGTGGAGGGGAAACCCCTTCGCTAGATTGGTCTTGACCGTGACTGCAGCCTTTTATAAATGCAGCCTGCCCTTTGTGTCATAAAGCCTCTAGCTCCGATAAACCACCACCCCCCCGCCCCACCCCCTCAAACCGGCCGCAGGAAGGCCACCACCATTGAACTGCAAGAAGTGTGATGCTGGCGAGTCTGCAAAATCACCCCTAATTGGGTCTTAACAATGAAAACTGTCTGCCCATCGTTGGGATTACATTATCTTATTGTAGATCCATACCAAAATTGGGCAATGATATAAGTGCAGACAATGCAATTGTGTGAGGGACACTAGATTTTGTGAATTGTTCATGTTGGAGTTATGTGTTAATTACATTGTATTTATTTAATTTATTAGTATATTTACTATTTTTCACAACAATAACGTATAGAGCATGAACTTAATGCATTGATTTTATGCAAAATATTAGAGGCATAATCTTATGTAATTGCATATAATTGTATTATAACTTATACTATATAATGCAAGTGATGAAATTATTTTTATTGTGCTATCAAGGCAGCAGATGCATGGGAACACTACCAACTCTATGTCCGTCTCCAAGCCATACACCATTCTGATTTGGGCATATATCACTGTTCCTTCATCGTCGCTAGGTTAGAATCCTGGAACTCCCTACCTAACAGCACTGTGGGAGTACCTTCACCATACAGACTGCAGTAGTACAAAAAAGAAGGCCCAACACCACCTTCTGAAGTGTAATGTGGAATTGGCAATGAGTGGCAGTCTTGCCAACAGCGATCATAACCTGACAGAGTCAACAAGGTTTTGTGAAAGGGAAATCATGTTTAACCAATTTATTGTAGTTCTTTGAGGGAGTTACATGTGCAGTGGATAAACGGGAACCGGTGGATGTATTGTACTTAGATTTCCAGTCGGCATTTGATGAGGTGCCACATCAAAGATTATTGCAGAAAATAAAAGCTCATGGTATAGGGGGTAACATATTGGCATGGATAGAAGATTGGTTAGCTAAAAGGAAACAGAGAGTAGGCATAAATGAGTCATTTTCTAGTTGGCAAGATGTAATGAGTGGTGTGCCACAAGGATCTGTGCTGGGGCCTCAACTTTTTACAATTTAAAAAATGACTTAGATGAAGGGACCGAAGGTATGGTTGCTAAATTTGCTGATGACACAACGATAGGTAGGAAAGTAGGTTGTGAAGAGGACGTAAAGAAGCTACAAAGGGATATCCATAGGTTAAGTTTGTGCAAAGACCTAGCAAATGGAGTATAATATGGGAAAGTATGAACTTGTCCTCTTTGGCAGGAAAAGTAAAAAAGAAGTGTATTATCTAAATTGTGAGAGATTGCAGAGCTCTGAGATGCAGAGGGATCCGGATGTCCCAGTGCATGAATTGCAAAAGATTAGTATGCAGATACAGCACGTAATTAGGAAAGCTAATAGAATGTTATTGGTTATCGCGAGGGGAATTGAATACAAAAGTAGGTCGGTTATGCTTCAGCTATACAAGGCATTGGTGAGACCACATCTGGAGTACTATGTACAGTACTGGTCTCCTTATTTAAGGAAGGATGTAAATGGGTTGGAGGCAGTACAGAGAAGGTTTACTAGACTAAATCCTGGAATGGGTGGGCTGTCTTATGAGGAAAGATTGGACAGTCTAGGCTTGTATCCACCGGAATTTAGAAGAGTAAGAAGCGACTTGATTGAAACATGTAAGATCCTAGGGGGTCTTGATAGGGTGGATGTGCAAAGGATGTTTCCCCTTGTGGGAGAATCTAGAACGAGGGGTCACTGTTAAAAAATAAGACAGAAATTAGGAGAATTTTTTTCTCTTAGAGGGTCATGAGTTTTTGGAATTCTCTTCCTCAAAAGGCAGTGGAAGCAGAGCCTTTGAATATTTTTAAGGCCGAGGTAGATAGATTCTTGATAAGCAAGGGGGTGGAAGGTTATAGGGGGTAGGTGGAAATGTGGAGTAATCAGTTCAGCCATGAACTTATTGAATGGCGGAGCAGGCTTGAAGGGCCGAGAGGCCTACTCCTACCCTTAATTCGTATGTTCGTATGTTTGTAAATCTTGGATTGCAGAAATTTCAGTTAATGAATGTTGAGGGGCTCAGGCAGGGCAGTGTGGTAGATATGGTGAGAACGCACACACAGACACACAGATGCAATAACGCAGACACACACAAAAATTCACCAATTGCACAATGTGATAATCTGGCTTAGATATTATGGGCTGGATTTTACCTTGACTGCGGGGCTCCCAATAACGGGCCTGAAGGTGATAAAATTCAGCCCTATATTTGACTCACAGATATATTTTCTGAGTGGAAAAAGAACCTCCTCAGAACAGATGAGATGATTGTCATACACGCATAGATTCCATGATAAAAGCATTCAGTCATTGCCCAGTGCATTTCTAACTTCAGTATGTAAATTTGCAACTTGTACTGTATAAAAAGATTGACAACATGAAACTTAGGTTTAAAGGCAAGACAGACAGAGCTCCTCCAACACCTTGAAGCAAAATGCTGTTTATCTGCATCATCTTGATTAGCTGCTGTGTCGCTGGGAGTCAAGCAGACACCAGAGCTACAGAAATTTTACATCAGATTCATAATCATAAGGAGGAAATTTTAGAAGTAAGTTTTATTTCTGTTGACTGTAAATGTTAAAACAGTCTACCTTCCATTCTACCAATATAGGGTAACATTCGTTATATTTAACGTTAATATTTTGAAGGTGACTTCTCTCAAAATTGATAATCTACTTTCAGGACAGGATGAAAAGGCTGGGACTCTTTTTTGTTCAAAAGAGGTGGCTGAGGGGGCATCTATTAGAGGTCTTTAAAATTATGAAATCTTTGTGTGTAGACAGGGCAAGTGTTTCCAATTGTGGGGAAGAGCAAAACTAAAGGCCATTGATATATGATACATAAGAACAGTGACTACAATTCAAAACTGCTCCATAGTCTGCAAAGCTCTTTGAGACATATGTGGTCATGATATGCACTACATCAATGCAAAACTTTATTTTTCTTTTAAGTGAGCCACCAAGAAATCAAAGAGGGGATTCAGAAGTAACTTCTTCACCCAGAGTGGTGAGAATGTGGAACTATATTAAGTCTTTGAGGCAAATAGTATAGATATATTTAAGGGGAGGCTAAATAAACATATGAGGAAGAAGGGAACAGAGTGTTATGCTGCTGAAGTTAGATAAGGAAGGATGGGAGGAGGTTAGAGGAGAGCATAAATATTGGCATGGACTGATGGGCTGAATGGCCTGCTTTTGCACTGTATATTCTATGTAATCCTATGTAATTTTTGTTTACTACCAACTATAATTGTAAATGTATTTTGTTTTCTTTTAGGGTTTGATATCATTATTAGAAACGCCAGTCAAGATACAAGTAAGTCCTTCTTTATTAAAAAAAATACAAAAACACTGGAGTTTCCAAATTACTCCATACTAAGGATTACTGGTTTTGTAAAATCAGACATAAATAATTATTGGGTGAAATTCATTAAAGTCTTTCAATAGCTAAATCTTTGCTGTTTAATTGGAATGTTTTATGAGATGTTTTATTGATCAAACACATTGAACATTTTGAAGTCAAACTTTCCTGAAATTGGATCAAAAAACCTACAGCTAATGTTGAAAATACAATGCAGGGCTGAAACTCCTGCCTTGCATGAATCAGATTTTTCTAAAACTTTGTAGCAGTTTGATACAACTGAGTGGCTTGCTCAGAGGGCAGTTAAATCAACCACATTGGTTGGGACTGGAGACACATGCAGGCCAGACCAGTTAAGGATGGCAGGTTCCTTAATGCAGGTGATGCAAATTGGATTTTTAATGACAATCTGACAGCTTCATGGTCACTTTAATTCTAGATTCATTTTGTCTTTTTTAACTGAATTCAACTTCAAATGGTGGGACCACTTCACGACATAGCCTTGTGCAAGCCCATAAAAAATATGAACAAAAATTGATGGGAAGTCATTATTCAAATCAGCAGTGGAAGAAATAACCTTATTAGAACCAGCAAGGAAATCAGTGAGATTTCTGGTTGATTTGAGTGAGAAGTACTTAAACTGAACGATTGTGAATCATCCCCAGAGCTGAAGGAAGCCTTAATGATAATCTGATCATAAAAAGTATATTTTGCTCCAACTCCTCAGATCGACAAATGCATTAATAAGACAATTGATGTCTTTTCTAATGGACTAAGGACAATCAAGCTGAACTCAAATCTCACAGATGTTCTGGAAGCCATACTTTCAGATTTAAACACTTTGAAGGGACAGACGGTGAGTGCTTGAGAATACTTTTCACAGTGTCTCACCTTGGAAGGAAATGTCATTTGACTGATGTTCTTTTTTTATATCAATGTATTTTTAGACAAAAAGCTCGAAATACTGTACTTCAAGAAGAATGAATAAAAATACATTTGTGACAAACCTTGAGCGCTTCTTGCAATATCTTAACCGGAAGCCTCAAAAGAAGTAAATTAAGGGTTTTGACTATTTTTGCCAAAGGAACACCACACTGGAAACCTGCATCAGAAGAAGATACTTGTGAAATTAGATGACTCCAACTTCATGATAAAAAAATGATTCCAGCCAGCCAGTGGATACAACTAAGACCAGAAATTGCTTTGTATTGTAAACTATTGGATGAGATTCAGATATAATTTTTACATTAAGCTTCTTTTCACATGGTGTAATTTAAGAACTGGGAGAGATATTGTTGGTACTTAATATTTAAATATTTATTATATGTTTTATACAAATGCATATTTATTAAATTTATTATGTTAAAATTCTTGTCTCTGCGTGTTAAAATGGTGTCGGCTCTCTTTGGCCAATGAGGTCACAGAATCAGAATTATGTTGCTCAACGTCTTTCTTCACAATGTTCTGCCCAATCACACCCAGGAAGGAAATCCATCCAATCACACTGCAGCAATGAAAAACCTATCCAATCACATTGCAGATTAGTGCTACAAATGTGATGCTACGCCAGAGATCTCTAGGGTCGTAATGAGACACTGACGAACCTGTAGCGTTCTCCTAACATTTTACACCTTTGGAAGTTTTCTTTTTCATCCACAAAGTGCTAAAGTCATTTTTGGGACAATATTCTGGAATTCCTCACCAAACATCAGTGTGGGAAAATGATCGCAAGGGGCATAGCTGTTCAAGGAGAAGGAGCACCACAACCTTCTCAGGGCAACTTGGGATAGGCAAGACATCCCAACATTGCTCACATCCCAAAAAACAAACAATAAAAGAAGAATTGCCTTCAGAGTCAGCTTGGTGTAGTCATAACACTCTTGCCTCTATGTTGGGAAGCTGTGGGTTCAAACTCTCTCATAGAAATTATGGAGGCCATTCAGCCCATCAGCCAGAATTGTACAGCCCACCAATGAGTGGGCTGGTAGTGGGGGGGCCGTAAAATTGAATGGAAGGTTAGCTGGGGCTGTTCCCGTGCCTTTCCACCCCCGATGCAATTCTACGCAGAACGGCAGCGATGCGAAACGGCCCACCCGCTACAGGCTAATCAAGGCCCTTAAGTGGCCAATTAACTGTCACTTAAGGGCCTCCTCCTGATAGCACTGCTGGGACTAAGAGCTGCCGTCTCCATTAGGCGGGACTTCCTGCCTCAAGGAGGTGGAAGTCTTGTCCAAGGCCAATTAAGGACCTGGGGAGTGAAAAATCCTGGAGTGGCTCCCCAGGTCTGGCGGAGTGGGGCATGCCCCCGACATTTCAGCCGGTGGCCGGGCCGCCTGCCCAATGTAAAATTCTGCCAACATGTCAATGCCGGCTGACAAGTAGCCATCCAGCCTAATCTCACTTTCCAGGTCTTGGTCCATTGCCTTGTAGATTATGGCATTTCAAGTGCAGATCAAAGTACTTTTTAAATGGTATAAGGGTTTCTTTCCCGACCACCCTTTCAGGCAGTGAGTTCCAGATCGCCACCACCTTCTGGGTGAAAAATGCTTTCCTCAAATTCGCTCTGACCCTCTTAATTCTTACCCTAGAGCTATGTCCCCAGTTATCAACCCGTGAAATAAGGGGAATAGGGCCTTCCTATCCATTCCATCTAGACCCCTTATAATTTTAAACACTTCAATTAGGCACCCCTCAGCCTCCTCTGTTCCAAAGATAACAATCCCAGCCTATCCAATCTTTCCTCATGACTAAAATTCACCAGTCCAGCCAGGGATATGTTGCACCATGGATATTTGACAAAATTATTGACTCAGCCATGGACACGGGGGTAATTAAGCTATAATATAAAGTGCATAGCGAATCTAATGCCATCAAAACACAGTCGGATTTAAAACACATTTCTCCCTACAAATAAAGTAGCTAAGCATACAAACATCAAAGGAGAGTAGCAAAACATATTAGCTAGCTAGAAAGCAAAATAGCATGCAATGCCAATGTGAATTACCTTTGTTGACAGAATAGAACTAGCTACATCATGTCACGAATGGCAGATAAACCTTATCGGATGACCTCAGTGGATTCACTCTGTGTCAGAAATGCAAATACATTCAACAAACCATGAAACTCAAGGAAAGGACTGTTATTGTGGTTATTCAGGTGAGGCAGTAAAAAAATTAGCAATGGGAAGACACTGCTGTTGTCACAAGACAATTTAACCTGTGATGGTCAATGTTTGCACAACTTCTCCACCTGCTTCTCAATATGTGTCAGAAGACAGGACAGCCAACAAAAGGGCAACAATCTCCAAATCAGGAGAATTTTATAGGATGGAGAAGATAGTACTTCAGAAGAGTCATGTAAAACAGGAAAACAGAGTGAGACAGAAAGGGACAAAAAGATTAATGGTCGGTAGCCAAGACTAGTTCATCCATCTTGACAAGCTTTTAAACTAGGTCCTGAATTCTAAAATACAGAAACAACAGAATCTCTCGTGGACAAATTGTAATTTTCTCACCAAAGCTAGTGTCAAAATTACAAATAAAGAGAACCCTTCAATACCTCCAATAAAGCAATTCTCTAATGTCTATATGTCCCAGAGTACTTAAGGAAGTGGCCCTAGAAATAGTGGATGCATTGGTGGTCATCTTCCAAGATTCTATAGACTCTGGAACAGTTCCTACAGAGTGGAGGGTAGCGAATGTAACCCCACCATTTAAAAAGGGAAGTAGAGAGAAAACACGGAATTATAGACCAGTCAGCCTGACGTCGGTAGTGGGGAAAATTCTAGAGTCAATTATCAAAGATTTTATAGCAGAGCACTTAGAGAACAGCGGTAGAATCAGGCAGTCAGCATGGATTTCCAAAAGGGAAATCATGCTTGACGAATCTACTCGAATTCTTCGAGGATGTAACTAGCAGAGTTGATGAGGTGGAGCCAGTAGATGTGGTTTATTTGTACTTTCAGAAGGCTTTCGACAAAGTCCCACATAAGAGATTAGTGTGTAAAATTAAAGTGCATGGGATTGGGGGAAGAGTATTGCGATAGAAAGACAATTGGTTGGCAGACAGGAAACAAAGAGTAGGAATAAATGGGTCTTTTTCCGAATGGAAGGCAGCGACTAGTGGGGTAGTGCAGGGATCGGTGCTAGTACCCCAGCTATTCAAAATATGTATTAATGATTTAGATGAGGGAACTAAATGTAATATCTCCAAATTTGCAGATCACACAAAACTGGGTGGGAGGGTGAGCTGTGAGGAGGATGCAGAGAGGCTTCAGGGTGATTTGGACAAGTTGAGTGAGTGGGCAAATGCATGACAGATGCAGTATAATGTGGATAAATGTGAAGTTATCCACTTTGCTGGCAAAACAGGAAGGCAGATTATTATCTGAATGACTATAAACTGAAAGAGGTTAATATGCAACGAGACCTGGGTGTTCTCGTACACCTGTGGCTGAAGGTAAGCATGCAGGTGCAGCAGGCGGTAAAAAAGGCAAATGGTACATTGGCCTTCATAATGAGAAGATTCGAGTACAGAAGCAGGGATGTCTTGTTGCAATTATACAGGGCCTTGGTGAGGCCACACCTGGAATATTGTTTGCAGTTTTGTTCTCCTTATCTGAGGAAGGATGTTCTTGTTATAGAGGGAGTGCAGCGAAAGTTTACCAGACTGATTCCAGGGATGCTGGGACTGACGTATGAGGAGAGATTGAGTCGGTTAGGATTATGTTCACTGGAGTTCAGAAGAGTGAGGGGGGATCTCATAGAAACCTATAAAATTCTAACAGGATTTGACAGGGTAGATGCAGGAAGGATGTTCCCGATGGTGGAGGAGTACATAACCAGGAGTCATTGTCTAAGGATATAGGGTAAACCTTTCAGGACTGAGATGAGGAGAAATTTCTTCATCTAGAGAGTGGTGAGCCTGTGGAATTCTCTACCACAGAAAGCGGTTGAGGCCAAAACATTGTATGTTTTCAAGAAGGAGTTAGATATAGCTCTTGGGACAGAAGGGGTCAAAGGATATGGGGGGAAAGTGGGAACAATTTACTGAATTGGATGATCAGCCATGATCTCAATGAATGGCACAGTAGGCTCAAGGGCTGAATGGCCTACTCCTGCTCCTGTTTTCTATTTTTCTCTGTCTATGTTTCTATATCTCAGTCTGTCACTGTGGATTCCAATTCAGCTCTGAAGACTGAATGCAAAATGCTTTTCTGCAAAAAGTTGAGTCATTGTTACTGCATGTATTATTCAGTTACAAAATGCTTTGTCACTATCTGAAAGATTGTACTCCAGACTAAATAATTTATATACAAGCCAAAGCTTTCCCTGCTAGCAAAAGTGCACTTTTAATGTAATATAATAATATGATATCCCCAACTTTCAAATGACATTGGCCACTCAGGTTATCTGCCCTTAACTGGAGAGTAAATGATGCACATTTCAGTTTCAGATCTTTTATATACTTGTAAAACTTGAATCCAACTCACAGCAAACAATGCAATTAATGACTGTTTCTAACATGGTCATTGAAACATAATACATTTTTACTATGTCTTTCATCGACAGTTTTTTAAACTGCAGATGCAGCATAGATTTTGCTGAGGAATCATAGAGAGTTCATCATAGATTAAGCTTTATTAAAGCTATCCATTACATTGTATTTACTAACTATTGTATATGGGTCAGCAGCACTTGTTTCCCATTAAACTGTACTCTGTATTCATGAGGGACTTACAGTGCGGACTTCTGGAGATTCCTTGGATTTTCTTGCCTGTTTTCCTCTTAATACAAATTCTGGAACAATGTGATTCCAAATGGATAGCAGTGGAATTGCACCATTTATATAGAAATAAAAGTCCAGTAACTTTCAACATGTCACTGAGCTTGTGTCCCAAGCGAAAATAATGCATGCTAGAGTGCAGAAGTCAAAACATTCCCTAAGAGACGGGGAATAAAGTTGTTTCTGGTGGGGATTCTCCAAGGGTCACAGATTGCCCATGGAAGAGGGATCCCTCCACCCCCAGCCCATAGGGAGGTCGCCTCTTATTACAAGACGTCCTCCTGCCTGGCAGAGCATTTCCCGCTACTTGCAAGATCCCAGTGGTGGTGGGAAGAGGCCCTTAATTGTCCATTAATAGGCCACTTAATGGCTTCAATTGGCCTCTGAATGGGAAGGCTTTCATTGGTCCATCCCTCCCCCAGGGAGATCACTTGGCAGCAGGGAGGTGACAGGCCCTCTGTCCTCCTACTACCCAATGCGATACTCTGTGCATCGCCGCCTCAAGTCTCGCCTCAGGGGGCCACATAAAATCCCTGCTGATACGTTGCCTTCCTGGTGCCAGGGTAGGGGACATCTCAGACTAACTTAAAAGGATGTTGGAGATGGAGGGGAGGATGCAGTTCTTGTGATCCATGTTGGGATGAACAACCTAATTGAAGAGTACTAGGAACTAGGAGCTAAATTAAAGACAGGACCTCAAAGGTTATAGTCTCTGGATTATTACCCAAGCCACGTGCAAATTGGCATAGGAAAAAGCATATAAGGGAGATGAACATAATTGAAGGGGTGGTATGGGAAAGAGAGGGTCCATTTCATGAGACATTGGCCCCAGTATTAGGACAAGAATGAACTGGGACAGACTCTGCCTGAACTCGGCTGATGCCACGGTAAAGATAAATAGCGCAGTCACAAGGGACTTTAAAGTGGAAGGCTCAGGTGGAAAAGGTAGTATTGTTGATAGTTCAAAACCCTGCAACCTTTACCACATAGAAGGACAAGGGCAGCAGATGCATGGGAACACCATCAGCTGCAAGTTCCCCTCCAAGCCACACACAATCCTGACTTGGAACTATATCACTGTTCTTTCACTGTCACTGGGTCAAAATCCTGGAAACCCCTTCCTAAGATCATTGTTGGTGTACCTAGCCAGTGATGCCCACATCCCATGAACAAATAAAAAAAAGGAAGAGCATAAAGCAATAGTCAGAAATTGTGCTTGAGACAATACAAGTAAAGGAAAAACTGAAAGATGTAAAGTGGTTAGACGAGGAAACAGAGATAAGAAACATGAGTAATTCATTAGAGCTGAAGGACAGATTCGGGTGTGTGGTCCTAATAAGCATTCTTTACACAAATGCATGGAATATAAGCAACAAGTCGACTTAATTGCATGTGCAAATTCAACTTCGCTGGTTTGATATGGAGCCATTACTGAGACATGGCTGCAAGACAGTCAGGACTGGGTTATAAAGTCTACAAGAAAGATATGGAAAATGGTAAAGGGGAAGGAGTAGCCTTACTGATAAAGGATAAAATCACTTCAAAGTTAAAAGAGGCTTTAACAAGAGGTAAGCAAACAGTGGAGTCTATATGGGTAGAATTAAGAACTAGAAAGGATTTAAGACCGTATTGGGAGTTGTGTGCAGGCCCTCTGCCAGCAGCTGCAAAATGGTAGATTGTATAAATGCAGAGATTAGACAAGCATGCAGCAAAAGCAGAGTGGTTTTAATAGGGGATTTTGAATTTCATATAGCATAGGACAAGCAGACTAGCACATTTCAGAAAGATAGTGAATTTCTTAAAGTCTGTGCCAGCTTTCTGCAAAAAAATCGGCTGAATTTTACAGCCCCTCTGACAATGGGGTTCATGGCAGGGGGGTGGTGGGGGCCGGAAAATACCTCCAACAGAGGCCCGTCAGTGGGCTCGACAGTGGGAAGGCCCAGCCCAATATTGCCAGCGGCGGTGAGGCCTAGCGGCAGCACCCCCCGATCCCCGCCGCTCAGCGACGGGAGCAGAATTTAAATATGGAAGTTTATTTAAATAAATGAATTAAATACTTTTTACCTTTAATGTGATCGTGGAAGAACCAATTGGACAGGGAAGACGTAAGTTTATTATACTGAACAAGCTAAACACGATCAAAAATAATAAAAATATGCTACACGTTCACTCCCACATTCACACGAGGATCACACACACATAAATAGATTATAAAGTGGAAAGGAGGGTTTTTTTTGGTTGGATTAAAGTCCAGAATAAATAAAAGATAAATACACAGTTTGAGGCTGGATGATTCGGTGATCTTCCGGCTGAAGTTGCATTCTTGAAGTCGTTGGCTGGTGAAAGTCTACTTTGTGGTTGGCCTGCTTTGCTTAGGGTTTTCTTGAAGACAGAATTGTCCCTTTGTGTGAAACAAAACTCTCAGTTTTTCACAGCCAGTCAGGGGATACTGTCATATGGTTCTCTCAATCTCCTTTGTTTTTAATGAGGTCTAAGGTCTAGAACCCAAAACCTCTTTCAGGTGGCATTGTCAGTGTTTACCCACTGGAAGGATGTCTCCATTCATGGTTGCCTCAAGATGGCTTTGAATGTCCTGCTAATGAGGGTGATCTGGATAATCTACTCAATTAAACCAAAGCATTGTCCTTGTTAGACCTCTAGGTCCGGTTGGGCCTTGGAATATGCAAAGGTGTTTCAGATGCAAATTGCAGGGGCCATCTTGTCTGCCAGTATTTTTTAAACAATGTGACTCCTGACAACGCAGCCCAGCGTCAACGTCATCAGAGCACGCCCAGCTTCGCACATGCACAGAACAAACTCTGCTGTCAGTATGGTGCTACGCATGCACAACCTACATCAGCGCCCGACTTGCCAGGACTAATTTGTGCGTTTGCATGAAAACATTATCCCATTCTGCAACGTCTGCTCACAGCTCACTACCCGCTTCATGGCACCACCCTCCCCCGACCTGTGGGCCACTTACTCTCCGCCTTGCCACTTCTTCCTCCTCGGCCGCCCGCTCCCTGCTTCACCCCCCCTGCCAGCCTGACCCCTGTCGGCCAGTCGTGGGGAATAGAGGTGGGAGGGAGCGGGGAACAGAAGTGATAAGGTGCAGGGAGCAGAAGTGGGAGGGTGCAGGGAGCAGAAGTGGGAAGGTGCAGGAAGCAGAAGCTGTTGGGTGCAGGGAGCAGAAGCTGTTGTGTGAAGGGAGAAGAAGCTGTTGGGTGCAGGGAGCAGAAGGTGGAGGGTGCAGGGAGCAGAAGTGGGAGGGTGCAGGGAGCAGAAGCTGTTGAGTGCAGGGAGTAGAAGCTGTTGGGTGCAGGGAGCAGAGGCTGTTGGGTGCAGGGAGCAGAAGCCGTTGGGTGCAGGGAGCAGAAGCTGTTGGGTGCAGGGAGCAGAAGCTGTTGGGTGCAGGGAGCAGAAGCGGTTAGGTGCAGGGAGCAGAAGCTGTTGGGTTCAGGGAGCAGAAGCTGGAGGGTGCAGGGAGCAGAAGCTGCAGGGTGCATGGAGCAGAAGCTGCAGGGTGCAGGGAGCAGAAGCGGGAGGGTGCAGGGAGCAGAAGCTGGAGGGTGCAGGGAGCAGAAGCTGTGCAGGGAGCAGAAGCAGTAAGGTGCAGGGAGCAGAAGCTGCTGGGTGCAGGGAGCAGAAGTGGGAGGGTGCAGGGAGCAGAGAGCAGATGTGGGAGGGAGGGAAAGCAGGAGCAGAAGCGGAAGGGTATAGGGAGCAGAAGTGATGGACTGGGAGCAAAAGCGGGAGGGAATGGGGAGCCGAAGCAGGTGGGAGTGGGGAACTGAAGCGGGAGGTGCAGGGAGCAGATGCGGGAGGAAGTGGTGAGCAGAAGTGGAGGGAGTAGGGAGCAGAAGCGGGAGGGAGTGGGGAGCAGAAGCGGGAGGGAGTGGGGAGCAGAAGCGGGAGGGAGTGGGGAGCAGAAGTGGGAGGGAGTAGGGAAAAGAAGTGGGAGAGAGTGGGGAGCAGAGGTGGGAGGGAGTGGGGAGCAGAAGCGGGAGGGAGTGGGGAGCAGAAGTGGGAGGGAGTGGGGAGCAGAAGCAGGAGGGAGTGGGGAGCAGAAGCAGGAGGGAGTGGGGAGCAGATGCGGGAGGGACTGGGAAGCAGAAGCGGGAGGGAGTGGCGAGCAGAAGTGGGAGGGAGTGGCGAGCAGAAGTGGGAGGGAGTGGGGAGCAGAGGTGGGAGGGTGCAGGGAGCAGAGGCTGTTGGGTGCAGGGAGCAGAAGCTGTTGTGTGCAGGGAGTAGAAACTGTTGGGTGCAGGGAGCAGAGGCTCTTGGGGTGCAGGGAGCAGAAGCTGTTGGGTGCAGGGAGCAGAAGCTGTTGGGTGCAGCGAGCAGAAGCTGTTGGGTGCAAGGAGCAGAAGCGGTTAGGTGCAGGGAGCAGAAGCTGTTGGGTTCAGGGAGCAGAAGCGGTTAGGTGCAGGGAGCAGAAGCAGGAGGGTGCAGGGAGCAGAAGCTGGAGGGTGCAGGGAGCAGAAGCTGGAGGGTGCAGGGAGCAGAAGCTGCAGGGTGCAGGGAGCAGAAGCGGGAGGGTGCAGGGAGCAGAAGCTGGAGGGTGCAGGGAGCAGAAGCTGTGAAGGGAGCAGAAGCAGTAAGGTGCAGGGAGCAGAAGCTGCTGGGTGCAGGGAGCAGAAGTGGGAGGGTGCAGGGAGCAGAGAGCAGATGTGGGAGGGAGGGAAAGCAGGAGCAGAAGTGGAAGGGTATAGGGAGCAGAAGTGATGGACTGGGAGCAAAAGCGGGAGGGAATGGGGAGCCGAAGCAGGTGGGAGTGGGGAACTGAAGCGGGAGGTGCAGGGAGCAGATGCGGGAGGAAGTGGTGAGCAGAAGTGGAGGGAGTAGGGAGCAGAAGCGGGAGGGAGTGGGGAGCAGAAGCGGGAGGGAGTGGGGAGCAGAAGCGGGAGGGAGTGGGGAGCAGAAGTGGGAGGGAGTAGGGAAAAGAAGTGGGAGAGAGTGGGGAGCAGAGGTGGGAGGGAGTGGGGAGCAGAAGCGGGAGGGAGTGGGGAGCAGAAGTGGGAGGGAGTGGGGAGCAGAGGTGGGAGGGAGTGGGGAGCAGAAGCGGGAGGGAGTGGGGAGCAGAAGCGGGAGGGAGTGGGGAGCAGAAGCGGGAGGGAGTGGGGAGCAGATGCGGGAGGGACTGGGAAGCAGAAGCGGGAGGGAGTGGCGAGCAGATGTGGGAGGGAGTGGCGAGCAGAAGTGGGAGGGAGTGGGGAGCAGAGGTGGGAGGGAGTGGGGAGCAGAAGCAGGAGGCAGTGGGAGCAGAAGCAGGAGGGAGCGGGAAGCAGAAGCAGGAGGGAGTGGGGAGCAGAAGCGGGAGGGAGTGGGGAGCAGAAGCGGGAGGGACTGGGAAGCAGAAGCGGGAGGGAGTTGCGAGCAGCAGTGAGAGGGACTGGAAAGCAGAAGCGGGAGGGAGTGGCGAGCAGAAGTGGGAGGGAGTGGGGAGCAGAAGAGGGAGGGAGTGGGGAGAAGAAGTGGGAGGGAGTGGGGAGCAGATGCGGGAGGGGGTGGGGAGCAGAAGAGGGAGGGAGTGGGGAGCAGATGCGGGAGGGGGCGGGGAGCAGAAGCGGAAGGAAGCGGGGAGCGGAGGCGGAAGGAAGCGGGGAGCAAAGCGGGAGGAACTGGGGAGCAGAAGTGGGAGGGAGTGGGGAGCAGAAGTGGGAGGGAGTGGAAAGCAGAAGCAGGAAGGAGTGGGGAGCAGAAGCGGGAGCGGCTGGGGAGCAGAAGCAGGAAGGAGTGGGGAGCAGAAGCGGGGGGAGCGGGAAGCAGATGCGGGAGGAGCGGGGAGTAGAAGTGATAGGAGCGGGGAGTACAAGAGGGAGGCAGCGGAGAGCAGAACCAGGCGCAGCGGGGAGCAGAAGCAGTAAGGAGTGGGGAACAGAAGCAGGAGGGAGCGGGGAGCAGAAGCAGGAAGGAGTGGGCAGCAGAAGCGGGAGGGAGCGGGGAGCAGAAGCGGGAGGGAGTGGGGAGCAGAAGTGAGGGGGAGAGGGGAGCAGAAGTGAGGGGGAGAGGGGAGCAGAACCAGGCGCAGCGGGGAGCAGAAGCAGTAAGGAGTGGGGAACAGAAGCAGGAGGGAGCGGGGAGCAGAAATCGGGAGCAGAAGTGGTAGGGAGCTGGGACAAAAGCGGGGGAGAGTGAGGAGCAGAGCGGGGGGGGTCGGGTGGGGAGTCAAAGCAGAAAGGTGCGGGGAGCATAAGCGGGTGGAAGGAGGAGGGTGTGGGGTGCAGAAACGAGGAGCAGAAGCAGGGGGGAGCGGAGAGCAGAAATGGGAGGGAGTGGGGAGCAGAAACGGGAGGGAGTGGGGAGCAGAAGCTGGAGGAAGCGGGGAGCAGAAACGGGAGGAAGCGGGGAGCAGAAGTGGGAGGGAGCGGGGAGCAGAAACGGAAAGGAGTGGGGAGCAGAAGCGCGAGGGAGTGGGGAGCAGAAGCTGGAGGAAGCGGGAAGCAGAAGCGGGAGGGAGTGGGCAGAGAAGCGGGAGGGAGCGGGGAGCAGAAGCAGTAGGGAGAGGGGAGCAGAAGCGGGAGGGAGCGGGGAGCAGAAGCGGGAGGGAGTGGGCAGCAGAAGTGGAAGGGAGCGGGGAGCAGAAGCGGGAGGGAGCGGGGAGCAGAAGCGGGAGGGAGTGGGCAGCAGTGGGGGAAGGGAGAGGGGAGCCGAAGCGGTAGGGAGCTGGGAGCAGAAGCGGGAGGGAGCGGGGAGCAGAATAGGGAAGGAGCGGGGAGTAGAAGCGGTAGGGAGTGGGGAGCAGAAGCGGGAGGGAGCGGTGAGCAGAAGCGGGAGGAGGTGGGGAGCAGAAGTGGGAGGGAGCGGGAAGCAGAAGTGAGGGGGAGCGGGAAGCAGAAGCAGTAGGGAGCAGAGAACAGAAGTGGGAGGGAGCGGGGAGCAGAAGCGGGAGGTAGTGAGGAGCAGAAGCGGGAGGAGCGGGGAGTACAAGCGGGAGGCGGCGTAGAGCAGAACCAGGCGCAGCGGGGAGCAGAAGCAGTAAGGAGTGGGGAACAGAAGCAGGAGGGAGCGGGGAGCAGAAATCGGGAGCAGAAGTGGTAGGGAGCTGGGACAAAAGCGGGGGAGAGTGAGGAGCAGAGCGGGGAGCGGGTGGGGAGTCAAAGCAGAAAGGTGCGGGGAGCATAAGTGGGTGGAAGCAGGAGGGTCTGGGGTGCAGAAACGAGGAGCAGAAGCAGGGGGGAGCGGGGAGCAGAAACGGGAGGGAGTGGGGAGCAGAAGCGGTAGGGAGAGGGGAGCAGAAGCGGGAGGGAGCGGGGAGCAGAAGTGGGAGGGAGTGGGCAGCAGAAGTGGAAGGGAGCGGGGAGCAGAAGCGGGAGGGAGAGGGGAGCAGAAGCGGTAGGGAGCGGGGAGCAGAAGCGGGAGGGAGCGGGGAGCAGAATAGGGAAGGAGCTGGGAGCAGAAGCGGTAGGGAGCGGTGAGCAGAAGCGGGAGGAGGTGGGGAGCAGAAGTGGGAGAGGCTAGGAGCAGAAGCAGGAAGGAGTGGGGAGCAGGAGTGGGAGGGAGCGGGAAGCAGAAGTGGGAGGGAGCGGGGAGCAGAATAGGGAAGGAGCTGGGAGCAGAAGCGAAAGGGAGCGGTGAGCAGAAGCGGTAGGGAGCGGGGAGCAGAAGCGGTAGGGAGCGGGGAGCAGAAGCGGGCGGGAGTGGGGAGCAGAAGCGGGGAGCAGAAACGAGTGGGAGCGGGGAGCAGAAGCGGGCGGGAGTGGGGAGCAGAAGCGGGGAGCAGAAACAAGTGGGAGAGGGGAGCAGAAGCGGGAGGGAGTGGGGGGCAGAAGCGGGGAGCAGAAACGGGTGGGAATAGGGAGCAGAAGCGGGAAGCAGAAGCGGGAGGGAGGTGGGAGCAGAAGCGGGAGGGAGCGGGGAGCAGAAGCGGGAGGGAGCGGGGAGCAGAAGCGGGAGGGAGCAGGGAGCAGAAGCGGACGGGTGCAGGGAGCAGAAGCGGGCGGGTGCAGGGAGCAGAAACGGGAGGGAGCGGGGAGCAGAAACGGGAGGGAGCGGGGAGCAGAAGTGGGAGGGAGCGGGAAGCAGAAGAGGGCGGGAGTGGGGTGGCATAAACGGAAGGGTGCAGGGAGGAGATGCGGGAGGGAGCAAAGAGGCGAGTGGGGGAAAAGTGGCGAATGGCCGATGGAGGGAGGTGAAAAGTGGCGAGGCGGGGAAGGAGTAGCGAGCCAATGGGCGCAGGTGGCGAAGAGAAGCATGTGAGCGGGGTATTATGGGGGTGGGTTGGAGGCGGCGTTTGCAGCCACTGGGGATTTGTGTTTCATTTATTTTTGTGACAAATTGAGCAGCGCCATCTTTACTACTGGCTGCTGCCTAAAACAGGGATGTTTCTGTGCATGAGGTTGCATTTGTGCATGTGCAAGTACTGCACCCCATCTAGTGGTTATGTTGTCAGTAAACACAGCCTTTTAAAAAAGTTAACTATAGAATTTTCCCCATGAAAAGTCTAATATAATTTTTCAACTAATGAATTAATATTTATCATTTGGCATATTGTGTTTTCTTGACAATGTTATTTCTGTGGACCTTCAGAAGGCATTTGATTAAGTCTCGCATAAGAGACTTAGCTAAAGTTGAAGCTCATGGAACTGAAGGCAAATTATTGACCTGGTTAGAAAATTGGCTGAGTGGTAGGAGACAGAGAGTAAGGATGATGGGTGTGTTGGATCATCAACTATTCATTGTACTTATTAAGGACTTCAATATTGGATAGAAAGCCACATTTCCAAATTTGTGAATGGCAGGAAGAAAAGCAGCATTGTAAGCAGTGTAGTTGGAAGTGTAAAATCACAGAGATACTGACAGATTAAGTGAATGGACAAAACTGGCAAATGGATTTCAAAATAGGCAAACATGAGGTCATCCATTTTGGATCTAAAAAGATTAAAACAAGATACTTTCTAAATGGTGAAAAGCTAGAAACAGTGGAGGTCAAATAGACCTGGGCTTCCATGTACATGGATGATTAAAATTGAGCATGTCACTGCTATTTTAGGAAGGTGAGAGAGGGAAACCAGGAAATTATAGACCAGTTAGCCTATCATCTGTTGTCAGCTAATTACTAGATAATTAAGGATAGAGTGACTGAACACCTTGAAAATTTTCAACTGATCAGAGGAGCCATATAATGAATGGATACAGAAAATAATCATAAATGTTCATGGGATGCTGGCCTTTATGTCTAGAGGGCTAGAATACAAGGGGGTAGAAGTCATGCTTCAGCTGTACAAAGCTAGGGTTCAACCACACCTGGGGTACTGTGAGCAATTCTGGGAAACACAACTTAGGAAGGATATATTGGCCTTGAAGGGAGTGCAGCGTTGATTTTCTAGAGTGATACTTTGACTCCAAGGTATAACAAGGAGAGGTTGTGCAAACTAGGGTTGTAATCCTTGGATTTTAAAAGGTTAAGTAGCGATTTGATCAAAGTTTGCAAGATATGAAGGGGAACAGTTCGGGTAGATATAGAGAACCCTATTTCCACTTGTTGGAGCATCTAGGACTAGAGCCAGAGCTTTCAGGTGTGAAATCAGGAAACGCTTCTACACACAAAAGGCAGTAGAAGTTTGGAACTCTCTTCCACAAATGGCAATTGATGCTAGATCAGTTGCTTGTTTTAAAACTGAAATTGACACATATTAATTCACCAAAGGTCTTAGGGATAAGGGGCAAAGGCGGGTATGTGTATTAGATTGCATATTAGCCATGGTCTCATTGAATGACTGAACAGGCTGAAGGGGCTACTCCTGTTCCTATGACCTTCCGTTATCTGGAGACATTAGAGAAGCTGGGATTATTCTCCTTGGAACAGAGAAGTTCCAGAGGACATTTGATTGAGGTGATCAAAATCATGAAGAGTTTTAATAGAGTAAATAATGAGAACTGTTTCCAATTTCGGAAGGGTCAGTAACCAGTGTTTTAAGGTAATTGGCAAAATAACCTAAAGAGGCATTTTTTTTACACAGTACGATCTTGCCTGAATGTATTGTGGAAACAGATTCAATAGCAGCTAACAGGAGGAAATTGGAAAATACTTGAAGGGGAAAGATTTACAAGGCTATGGAAAGAGGGTAAGGGAGTGGATAATTCTTTCAATGAGCCAGCAAAGGCATGATGGGCTGAATGGCCTTCTGTGCCATTCGATTGTCTTATGCTTAAATATCTATTGAGAATTATTGCTCATATGGATTGTGGTGGACTTGATAAACACTACACATGCTAACAAATATAGTTCACTAATACCCAATGCAATATTTTCCCAAACTTTCCCTAGAGGACATTTACTGGGATGATGTGGTATAGCAGTCGCAAGCTATTGTTGGCCTTTGCGGAAACCAGGAGCAAAAAATTCTGTGAAATGGGGAAGGTGCTGCATTGATGAAGGCAATGCAAAGGCAGGCTGAGCAGCAGCAGGGGGCAGCAGAGGGCTCACAGGGGACTGACTGCATGGCAGATATATCACAACAGATGCCTATGCCAGTGGTAACCTTGGTAATGCTATGAGAGCAGGAACTTCAGAGTCAACAAAATTAGGAACTACTCTGTACCAGAAAGTCCTCGCTTTCTCCAGAGTAAGCATTTTCCTTAAGAGGAAATAGAGAACGCAAACAGGGTTGCATTGACCATGAGAAATGAAAACACTTTATAACTGCAAGTGATATTCTCTACCTGTTCCACAGGAATACAATAGCATCATTTCTATGTTTAGTATATAAAAAGAAATACAAATGTGTCTATCAGTTATAACAGCTGTATACAGAAAGTACTTACCCAGCATCTTTAATAACAAAATGATCTCTCTGTACATACTGGTTTTGTTTGGTTACTGTAACTATGGCAGTCTTGCTTCTTCAAGGATTACAGAGATTTTACGGGACATTAGAACTAACGAAGATAAGATTTTAAAGGTAAGTTCAGTTTCCGTTGACTGTAAATAACAATATAATTCTGTTTAAAAACTGGAAAATTTACAAAGTTTTACAATAAGTTTATTTTTTTAGTAATTTATTTAATTGTTTTCATCCTGGGTCTCCCTGTGTTACAAAACTGGGACCAGGTGTTTAGCCACGAGATGCTGTTTCCAGTCCCTCTCCAGTTCCAAGCTAATGCCAACCGTGCAAGAGCACTTTCCTCCTTCTCTGAGGGGGAGTGTCTGGCCTTCACTCCACAGCTCTCCGCAGATCTACAGCTGAGATCAGGATCATGGCCTGTGGACACCTCTTAGCGGGAAACGTGCATCCTACCACTGTGCCACAGCGCCTTGGAAGTCCAAACTACCTTTTCTCTGCTCTTTTTATTTTGTGGTGAAGTTTGAGGGGTGTCTTTAACTCCTGTTGAACTTAATATGCATTCACTGTCTTTTGTGAGATCTAAATATAAACTTATTTCATTCCTTTTAGGCTTTGCCAAAGAATATGGAGACACCAAAGATTAACCTGGTAAGGCAACTAGTTTTTCTGCAAGAGAAAATAAAGATTTGTTTGAAACAATGGGCAGGATTTTCCCATGGCCATCAGGACACTGATGTCAGGACCAAATGGGGGTCCTGAACCTGTGCTTGCTGGAAACCAGACTGGCAGAGCCGTTTTCCGCTCACTGTTCTATTAAGGATGGCGGGCGGGCTGGTGGGCTCCTGATGCTGAGGCCCAATCAGAGGGCCAGAAGCACTAGAGCCTTGGCAGCCCTACTGGGGAAGGTGGGCATGGCTGAAGCATGTCATGGACCACGAGGGCCCCTCAACATGGAGGCGTCTTTGGAGGTGTAAAAATAATTAAATATTTTAGGAGGGAAGGCAACAGGCCCCTTGGATCAGAGCGGAAACCCCTCCAGTCCGATCATTGGGGCCATGCAGATGCCTTTCCTGCTCACGGCCCCTTCTTTTAGAGAAATGGAGCTTCTGGCTCCGATGACCCCTCGGACTGCCTCCGAGAGGCAACCTCCATGGAGCTGGTGACCTCTCCACCTGGCGGGGATTGCTCCCTTGTTACAAATTTCAGGCCTTAACTATGTTATTTGACTGTCTATCTCAATGCAGCAGGCAGGCGATCTGCTTCCCAGGCCGCCCCTGGGAAAGTTCCCACCTCTATTTTTGCCACCATGGGGGCGGGAAAATTCAGCCCAATGTTCTTGTATGTAGGAAACGTTGACAAGGCTGCATTTGTTCCACATTTGTAGCTGACCCCTGAAAAGATGGTGGTGGGCCTTCTTCTTAAGCTGCTACAGCGTATAGCAATTGCTTCGACAACTAAATGCAACCTAAACAGAAGAACCAGTAACCAGAGAATACAAATTTAAAACAATTGTCATAAAAACTCATAAGGAGTGGAGGAAATTTTTTTTTTATACAGTGAGTTGTTACGATGTGGAATGCAGTGCCTGAAAGGTGGCCCAAAGTCTACCACCTGTGCTATGTCATTCTATGATTCAGAGGACATTACGATTCAACCACGGAGTGCCGAAATGAAGTTATATGCAGCCTTCAAGTCACTAGATTTATAAAATATAATTTTACACTTCTTATGGTTCAACTTGAAGACATGATTTCTGGGATGCAAGTCCAATATCATAACTGCTATACCATTGTACATGTTAGTGCTGAGGTTCTATGCCACAAAGTTCTAACAACAGCAACTTGCATTCTTCACAGACTTATACGAATATGGCAGACAACTGATTTAGCCATTCACTGCCAAATCTGGCAGGACCACATTAAACACTATCAGGTCCTGCTCTCGTCTGCTAAAACTGCTCACTATTCCAGAGTTATGCCAAAATACAAAGATAACCCCCAACTTATTTTCTCTACTGTAAACCGTCTTGTTAAACACCTCTCCCCTGTCTCCCCCACCCTGTCTCCTCCAACAATAGGTGTGAGGAGCTTATGGCATTCTTTGTCACTAAGAGTGAGACCACCTGATCAGCTGCCTCGGCCACTTCCCTCCCTTCCCCTAGCCCACTGGGCTAATCTTCCACTAAGGCTGCCCCTTGCCCAAGCCCTGAACTCGCATTATTCTCTAGTTTCTCTCCTGCTCTCTTGATCCTATTCCCACTAAACTGCGAACCACCCAACTTCCCTTTCTGGTCCTCATGTTAGCTGATATTGTTAATAGTTCTCTCTCTTCGGGTACTGTCACTCTCTCCTTTAAATCTGCCATCATTGCTCCTCTCCTCAAAGAAACAATCCTTGACCAACTTCCTTGCAAACTACCATCCAATCTCCAACCTCCTGTTCTTCTCCAAAGTTCTTGAATGTGTTGTTGCCTTCCAAATCTATGCCCATTTGTCCCAGAACTCAATGTTTGAATCCCTTCAATCGGTTTTACATCCCTGCCACAGTACTCAAACAGTTCTTATTAAAGTCACAAATTTCATCCTATGTGACTGTGACAAAGGTAAACTTTCTCTCCTCATCCTTTTCAACCTGTCTGCAGCCTTTGACGCAGTTGACCGCGCCATCCTCCTCCAATACCTCTCCACTGTCATCCAGCTGGGTGGGACTGCTCTTGACTGGTTCCATTCTGATCTATCTAATGGTAGCTGGAGTATGATCTGCAATGGCTTCTCTTCCCACTCCCACACTGGTACCTCTATCCTTGGGCCCCCTTCTATTTCTTATGCCTTTCGGGGACATCATCTAAAAGCACAGTATCCGTTTTCACATGTATGCCGCCGACACCCAGCTGTACCTCACCACCACCTCTCTTGACTCCTCCACTGTTGCTAAATTATCAGACTGCTTGTCCAACATCCAGTATTGGATGAGCAGAAATTTCCTCCAATTAAATATTTGGAAGGCCCAAGCTATTGTATTTGGTCCCCGTTATAAACATTGTTCCCTCGCTATTGACTCCATCTCTCTCCCTCGCAACTGTGTGAGGTTCAACCAGACTGTTCCCAATCTCGCTGTCATATTTGACCCCGAAATGAGTTTCCGACCACATATTTGCACCATCACTATTTCCACCTCTATAACATTGCCCAACTCTGCCCTGCGTCAGCTTATCTGCTACTGAAACCTCCATCTTTCATTATCTCTAGACTGATTATTTCAACACAGTTCTGGCCGCCCTCCGATCTTCCACCCACTATAAACTTGAAGTCATCCAAAACTCTGCTTCTCATGTCTTAAATCACACCAAGTGCCGTTCACCCATCATTCTTGCGCTCGCTGACCTACATTGGCAACTGGTTGAGCAATGCCTCAATCTTAAAATTTTCATTCATGTTTTCAAATCCCTCCATGGCCTTACCCCTCCCTATCTTTGTAAATCTCCTGCAACCTCACTAAGAACACGATCTCTGCGTGCATCTAATTCTGGCCTCTTGAGCATCTCTGATCTTAATTGCTGCATGCCTTCAGCTGCCTAAACCCTAAGTTCTGCAATTCCCCTGCTAAACCTCTTTGCCGCTCTACCTCTCTTTCATCTTTTAAGACTCTCCAAGACTAAGATTTTTGGCCAACTGTCTTAAAGTCACCTTATGTGACTTGGTGTCAAATTTTGTTTCATAGTGCTCCTATGAAACATCTTCGGACTTTTTATTACATTACAGGTGCTACATAAAACCACTTGTAATGTGTATATATATATATACATATGGCACAGTTAACACTGAAAAGCACATCACAAAGGCATTATTAGAAAATGAAGACAGAGCTAAAGGACATATTGAGAGGTATCACCAACACATTGGTCAAAAAAGGATAAATTTAAGGAGGGACAGAGGAGGATAGGAGGGAATTTTAGAGTGTGGGGCATCGGTTGGGCAAAGAGAAAGGTGACGCCTAACAGCCTAGAGATAGAGGAATGGAGAGTTTGGGGGGGAGGGGACCATTGGCAGCTCTGCCTTCATCCTCCTATGCCCCACACTCTAAAATTCCCTCCTATCCTCATCTGAACCTCCTTAAATTGATCCTTTTTTGACCAATTTGTTGGTGATCCCTCGTATTATGTCCTTTATCTCTGTCGTCATTTTCTAATAATGCCTTTGTGCTGCTAGGACTCTACAGAAGGATACTAGGATAAGTCCATGAAGGGATGAGTGAGACATGATGGGTGGAATCTTATCAGCCGCGTAGAGACAGCTTTGAAGGTAGGAGGGAGGGGATTTGTTGAAGGTTGCACATCAGGTCATCGACCCGATTCGTTCCCACCTCCGAGGGATCTTTCGGGAGGTGGGGTCAAACAAGCGCCGGCTACCCACCTGGCAGTGGCGGGTGGCCAATTAGTGAAAATTAAATACCCACTTGGGGGAAAATTGGTGATGCTGCTGCATTCTTCCTGATGGTGGATGGCCCCCCACTGAGGCCAAAGCCTGGCAGTTCCTCCTTTAAATCCACCCCCTCACCGCGGAGCTGCAGGTGCCAGAGGATCCTGCTCCACAATAATGGCCTGGCAGCTGTGGCCACACTTAATTTTACCATTTTTTTTGAAGTCTTTAGAGGGTGCATACATCAGCAGTGCTCACCTCTCCCGGTGGAACTGCCAGCTGCCCTCAGTCTTGGGCGCTCCGATTGGCCTCACACCACTGTCCCTAATTGGTCGGGGTTCCCGGAGGTGACCTGTTAATTGGCTGCCTCTGGAAAGATGGTGCAGTTAAGCAGGACTCACATGTCATCGAGTTCAGGACCCACAAATGGTCCCAACCCCCATTTAAAGCCAATGTCAGTAAGATTCTGCCCGATATGTGAAAGGATATTGGTAGTGGAACTTTGGATGAGTCGCGGAGGATGGAAAGTTGGCCTGGAGAGCATTGGAATTGTCTGGAAGTGAAAAAGACAGCAATGCGTTTTCAGTGGCAAATGGCTTAAATGGGTAGAATGAGGAAGCAAATATGATGGAGAAAATCTGGAGTTGAAAGCTCAGTTCAAGGTTAAATAGAATGCAGAAGTGGTAAACAGTTTGTTTCAGCCTGAGACAATAACCAGGGAAGGGCTGGAGTTGATGACAAGGTACAGGATTTTTGGCAGGGGCTGAAAATAATGACTTTGATTTACTCAATGGTCAACGGAAGGAATTTGCGGCCTATCTAAAACTGTGTGTCAGACAAATTTTCTGTCAGTAGACCGGCAATGAAAGGGTCAAGCAAGATAGCGTTGGGAGTCATCAGACTAGATGTAGGAGCTAACCACCTGTCTGTACAGATGATGATGCCAAGGATCAGCATGCAGATGAGGAAGAGGAGGGGACCAAGGATAGATCCTTGGATGAGATGAGAAGTAATTGTTGAAGATGCTCAAAGCAAGAGTAATTCCACCTATGAAGAAAAGGGAGGAGAGGAACTGGAGGAGGATGTTTTGGTTGACTGTACTGAGGAGGATGAGGAAGAATGATGCATCAGTCACGAGAATGCCATTTGTGACCTTAGGACCATTTTGATGTTGTGAAAGGTCCAGCAGCGTTTTGGGAAACTTCATCTATTATATGAAGGTTGCATCACTTAGAACCCTTATGCCCTGCTAACAGAAAAGATTCTCATCTATCCCAAAGGTGAAAAGACAACATGCTAACACCACCTCTCCATTATTCTCTCCATTAGGATAATGGATGTAGTAATGAGGCTCTTGATAAGTTCCATGAAGGACTGAAGAAAATCAATATGACTGATGACAGCCAGGGTGAACTCAGAGAAGTTATGGAACGTATCCTGTCGAACTTGGAAAGAGAAAAGGAAAACACGGTGTGTTTCACTTTTATTTGAGAATGTCCAATTTTAGAAACATGTCTTTAAAGTTTTGAATCGTCATTCAACTAATGATGCTTTTCCAAATATATTTTAGTTGATAAGAATAAATTGCCAGCATCCTGAAGTGGCAAAAGTGAGGTCACGAGAGTTCCTGACAAGGTTCACTAATCTCTTACAAGACATTAACAGAAACAGCCACAGCAGAAGGGTATCAGCACGAAATAACACTGGAGTGGAATCAGCCTGATAATCCTTTGAAAGAGGAAACCTTCAACATGTGATAAATAAATGTGTATATACACAAAAACACAACCAAATAAAATTAATTGGTCAAATCAAAACACATATGTATCATATTTTGAAAATAATTGATTAATTGAATGCTTTTTATCTTCTCTTTTTAAAAGCATATAAGAATGATATGTATTTATTTATTTATTTTGTCGTTGGTCTTATTGAGACACTTGTCATAGGAAGTCACTTCAGTTGTTGATGTTGTATATGATAATGTGAAAATATTATTTATGCTGTGTATAGTAATTGATGTTACTATTGTTCATATTTATATTTTAATAAATTATTTTTGCCTAACCACTGTTTTCTTTAACCATCAATTTATACGAGACATTATAATTGCTTTATTATTCTGTTTGCACGATCATTTCAGAATTGAGTTGTTAACTCCACCAGTGGATTTCCTGTGATCTATCAGCTTGGTTCAATGGTAATACTCTGAGTCTGAAGACCTTGTGCTTGCAAGTTTATGCTTATTCTTCAACAGAGAAAAAAAAAAGACATGCATTTATAGAGTACCTTTCCTGACCTCAGGATATCCCAAAGTGCTGTACAGCCAATGGATGTACTTATGAAGTGTAGTCACTGCTGAAATGTAGGAAACCTGCATTGTTAGAGGTACCATCTTTTGGATGAGACGTTAAGTAGAGAAAGCTGTTCAGATGGGTATAAAAGAAGATCCCATGGCATTAGTTGAAGAAGAGCATTGAAGTATCTTGGCCAACATTCATCCATCCTCTGAAACAGATCAACTGATCCTTCATTTCATTTGCTGCTTGTGGGACCTTGTTGTGTGCAAATTACCTACAAAACAGCAAACGATGACAGGCACAATGGGCCAAATTAAATATATAAAGTAAGATTAGATAGAGATAGCAGTGGAGCAGGTGTGCCACATCTATAGCATGTGAGTGACTGTGGAGTACAATGTGATTCTGGGCAAGCACATAGAGTCATACAGCATAGAAACAGGCCCTTCGGCCCACCGCGTCCATGCCGACCATAATGCCTATCTATACTAATCCCACCTGCCTGCATTAATTCCATATCCCTCTATGCCTTGCATCTGCAGTAAGTTTTTTTATTCATTTGTGGAATGTGGGTGTCACTGGCTAGGTGAGCATTTATTGCCCTTGAACTGAATGGCTTGCTAGGCCATTTCAGAGGGCATTTAAGAGTCAACCATATTGCTGTGGGTCTGGGGTAAGATGTAGGCCAGACCAGGTAAGGATTGCAAATTTCTTTCCCTGAAGGACATCGGTGAACCAGATGGGTTTTTACAATAATTGACAATGATTTCATGGTCACCATTAGACCAGCTTTTAATTCCAGAGTTTAAAAAAAATTGAATTCAATTTCACCATCTACCATGGTGGGATTCGAACCCATGTCCCCAGAGCATTAGCCAGCATCTCTGGATTACTAGTCCAGTGATATCACCGCTATAGCATCACCTCCCCATTTACCACTATGCCTCTGTATCCCCATGTGTAAGCATCTTGAGGAACCTCGGCTCAGTGTTGTTGAACTGGAGTCCAAGGTGCAGCCATTCTGGTGCATCAGGGAGCGGGAGAATTACCCAGACATTTTGACCCAGGAGGCAGTCACACCTGCAGGTTAGGTCGTGTATGGTTTTGGTCAGTGGTCAGATAGAGGAGGAAGTGATGGTAACACGCGTAGGTAAGGGGACAACAGAGATGCTGGTGGAGGAGCCTCAGCCTTTGCCATTGTCCAACAGGTATGAGGTACTTGCTAGCCATGTGGATGAGAAAAAAGACTGGAGATAGGATATATAAATGGACCATGGCACCATGATACAGGAGGCTATTCGAGTGGGGGGAGCGAAAGGAAAGTGACAGTGATAGGGGAAAGTATAGTTAGGAGATAGATACTGTTCACTGCAGCTTTGACTGGGCATCCCAAAGGTTGTGTTGCTTGCCCGGTGCCAGGGTTAAGGACATCTCCTCACAGCTGGAGACAAACTAGGAGAAAGAGGGGGAGGATCCAGTTGTGGTTCATGAAGGAGCCAAAGATATAGAAAAAACTAGGAATAAGATCCTGCTTAGCGAGTTTGAGGAGCTGGGGTACTAATTAAAAAGACCTCAAAGGTTACAATCCCTGGTAATAATCTGAGGTAAGTATAAATTGGCATAGTGGAAAACAAATTGGATACTGGCACCATTACAAGGGAAAGAGGGAGCTGCTCTGTTGGAATGGATTCCAGTTAAACTGGCTAGGAGCCTGATGCCCTGGCAAGTTGAATAACTAGGGTGGTCAATAGAACTTTAAACTAATAAGGAGGAAGGAAGGTTCAGGTAAGGATAAAATTATAAGTCTGACAGGAAGGGCTTTTGTTCCATCAATGTTCAACTGGTCTGCGACCACCGAAAGCGTTTCCGGCAGGTGTGTGCCCGCTTCCCAGAAAGCAGCCACAATGCCTACATGCTTTGACAGTCCCAGGTGCCACAGCTTTTCAGGCCCCCTGCTCACCTTCAGGGATGGATTCTCAGGTATAAGGGCTATCCATTGAAGACATGGCTGCTGACGCCTGTGAGGAACCCTTGCACTGCACAAAGGAGAGGTACAACACTCGCCACGGCTCCACGTGAGCAAGCATCGAGCAGGCCATTGGGCTGCTGAAGATGAGATTCTGGTAACTTGATCGATCCGGTAGAGCCCTGCAGTATTCCACAGTGAGGGTCTGGCGTATCATGGTGGTCTGCAGTGCTCTGCACAATCTAGCACTGTAGAGCCCTGCAGTATTCCACAGTGAGGGTCTGGCGTATCATGGTGGTCTGCAGTGCTCTGCACAATCTAGCACTGTAGAGCCCTGCAGTATTCCACAGTGAGGGTCTGGCGTATCATGGTGGTCTGCAGTGCTCTGCACAATCTAGCACTGTAGAGGGGGGAGACTTTGTATGACAAGGACATGATTGATTGCCAGTCCTCATCTGACGAGGAGGATGTAGAACCATAGAACCATAAAAAAATTAAGGCACAGGAGGAGCCCATTCAGCCCATCATGTCTGCGATGGCTGGAAGAACTAGCCGCCCAGTCTAATCCCACCTTCCAGCACCTGGTCCGTAGCCTTGCAGGTTACAGCACTTCAGTTGCATGTCCAGGTACCTTTTAAAAGAGTTGAGAGTTTCTGCCTCCACCATCGATCTTAGCAGTGAATTCCAGACACCCACCACCCTCTGGGCGAAAACGCTATTCCTCATGTCCCGTCTAATGCCTCTACTAATCACCTTAAATCTGTGCCCCCTGGTAATTGACCTCTCTGCGAAGGGAAACAGGTCTTTCCTGTCTACTCTATCTAGGCCCCTCATAATTTTTGTATCACAGCACGGCAAATATCTGGATGGATCCTCTGCCACCTAGGCTAACTTCTATAGCCATGGCTGAGGACAGCGAACTAGTTTCCCTGGACACTAGCTCAGCATTTCTACAATGAGGTTCATTCATCTATCAGAGTTATCAAAGAAAGAACTTGCATTTATGCCTTTTACATCCTCGGGATGGCTAATCCATTAATTACTTTTGAAGTGCATTCACTGTTGTTTTGTAGACAAACATTGTAAACAATTTGTGCAAAGCAAGGTCCCACAAAAAACAATAAGAAAATGACTAGATAATCTATTCTTGCTGGTGTAGGTTGAGGGATAAATCTTGGCCAGAACACTGGGAGAATTTCTCTGTTCTTCAAATAGCAGCATGGAATCTTTTACCTGAGAAGGTAGATAGGCTTTGGTTTAATGTCTCATTTGAAAGATGGCAACTCAGTCACCTCAGTACTTGGAGTGTTAGCCTGGATTACATACTCAATTCCTGGAATGAAGCTTCAACCCACAACTTTCTGACTGGATGGTGAGAGTGCTATGTCTGACACCGTGAGCACACCACAGGCATACTGAATTCATGCCTGAATTGTTTGGGGATTGGTTTTGCAGTATTTTCATAAGGATCTCAAGGCCATATTGGTTTGCTATATGCTGCACAGTTGTACCTCATCAAGGAAACCCCAGAAGGTGAAGGCTTCCTTGGGAGCAAAGGCATCAAGAAGAGGAGCAGCAGACTGAGAAAAATGTGGAGGACAATCCTTTGCTGACTGCAAGAGACTTTTGTTCCAATCTGATATGGGGGGGGCCACATCTGATCACTACATGAACAATCCTTTTAATATCTTCCCCATCATCAGAAGTGTCTTCCACCTACAGACCATTCTCTATGTGCATCAAATCTCACAGCTCCTATTCATGCCACCTAATGATATATTTTTTTTGTGAAAACCTAGTACTTTTTTTCCATCCTTTCTGCCAGTGTGTGAAGTGTGAATTTATGCTTCTTTTGCCTTCTACCTGAATGGCAAGGGTGCTTGAGATGGATAGCTGTTGCATTACTAAAGCAGCCTCTTGGACTCAGGTGGCCTTCATCTCTCTGCACCTAATTCCTGAGATGGAGCTGCGGCAGGCTGTGTATTTTGTGAAACTTCATGGGTCTTTTTGCCTATATGCTGCTATCTTGAGAGAGATACGTACTGGCTACTGTCTCTGCATGGCCACTGATCTTTAGGAAAGATGATCTGATGCTGCCAGTGAGATGAACGAAGCCTTGCAGTCCCAATGGAAACTAGGGAGGAAGCGCTGAATATTTATAACAACAACTTACATTTATTTAGCCCCTTAACATACTAAAATGTTCCAAGGCATTTCACAGGAGGAGGTTGCAGAGATAGGAAAGGGCAACGCCATAGATGGATTTGAAAACAAGAATGAGAACTTTAAAATCAGCCATTGCTTAACTGGGAGCCACTGTAGGTCTGCGATCATAGGGGTGTTGGGTGAACCGGATTGATGCAACTATGCACAACGGGCAGCAGAGTTTTGGATGACCTCAAGTTTACAGAGCATAGAATGTGGAAGGCTGGCCAGGAGCGTGTTGGAATAGTCAAGGCTAGAGGTAACAAAGGCATGGATGAGGGTATCTGCAGCAGTTGAGCTGATGCAGGGGCAGAGTAGGGTAATATTACAGATGTGGAACTAGGTGGTCCTAGCCATGGCGTGGATATGTGGTTGGGATCATCCTGGGTCAAATATGACACCAAGGTTGAGAACATGGAGAAGAGGACCTCTCATGTTTCACCTTCAGCCTGGAGGAGAATCTCCAGGGAGACATTGCTAAACTGTGGGGCCAAATGGTGTCTTGCCTCAGACATGGTCTCTGTTGGTTCACGCTCTGTCTAGATGTGCTTCAGTCATGTTTCAGGGGCGCAAGGAACTCCAGCTACAGCAACAACAGCAGCAGCAGTGGTGGTGCAGGCGGGTCCAGCAGTTAGAAAGAATATTAAAGAAGTCAAGCAGCACTGCAGGTTCACTGCCTCACTGAAAGGCAGCAGTACAAGCAGGGCTGGCAGCATTTTAAAAATGCACCAGGACCTACATTGCAGTCATATGACGCCATCATCACCATCTCAGAGCCTGCCCCGATCCTGCAATAGGACGGGCCCCATGCCTCCAATATGTTAAGTGGTCGGCCGTCGCATGACTGTGGTTAGTCAGACGCACACATCACATGTGGCAATGGCACTGACTTCTGGGGCCACCGCCGGGACCCGCGACGGGATGACAAAATCCAGCCCCACAGTTTTGCTGCCTATAGAAGGATATACTTACCTTAGAGGGGGTGCAACGAAGGTTCACTAGATCGATTCCTTGAATGAGAGGGTTGTTCTATGAGGAAAGATTGAGTAGAATATGGGGGCATTCCCTGGGGTTTAGAAGAATGAAAGCTAATTTCATTGAAACATATATAATTCTGAGAGGACTTGACGGGGTAGTTGCTGAGAAGTTGTTTCCTATAGCTGGAGAGTCTAGAATGAGGGTCATAGTCTCAGGATAAGGGGTCAGCCATTTAGGACTCAGGTGACAAGAAACTTCTTAATTCACAGGGTTGTGAATCTTTGGAATTTTGTACCCCAGAGGGCTGTGGATGCCTAGTCAAGGAGTATCTTCAAGACAGAGATTGATAAATTCTTTTGGAGGGGCACAATGTGAATCAAGCGATATGGGGATAGGGCCGGAAAAGTGTTGATGTAGCAGTTCATTGAATGGTGAATCATGGTTCAGTGGTCCGTATGACCTACTCCTGCTCCTCTTTCTTATGTTCTTTTGTTCTTCTGTGTTATATTATTCCATGATTCTATGAAAAGTATGTCATTGACTTTAGGGTGCCCTGTGGACATGAAAAGGTCTACATAATGCGTGATCTTTCTATAATTGTTCTTGGGCAGGTCTCAGTTGGGATGGGCTTTCTTCTTTTTTTATGGATGAATTTTTCCTGTAGTCTGACACTGACATTTTCCCTCTTTTTAAAAATATTTATCTCTCTCTCTTGACCCTTCTACAGACTTTAAGTGGTTCGACTGCTACTCAGGCATGTAGTAATGGATGATCAGAAATTTCCTCCAACTAAATATTGGGAAGACTGAAACCACTGACTTTGGTCCCCACTCCAAACATAGCTTCCTGTTTCCCGATTCCATCCCTCTCCCTGGCAACTGTCTCAGGCTGTTTGCAACTTGAGGATCATATTTGATCCTGAAATGAGTTTTTGATTACATATAGGTGCCATCACTAAACATTTACTTCCGCCTCCCTAACATTGTCTAACTCAGCACCCACCTCAACTCATCTACTGCTTAAACCCTCATCCATGCCTTTGTTATCTCTAGACTTACCTATTCCAATGCATTCCTAACCTGTGCTTGCTGACCTACATTGGCTCCCAGTAGAGAAATGCTCAAGCTAAAGCCCTGGGGATATGGGTTCAAATCCCATAATAGCAGCTGCTGGAATTTAAATTCAATTAATTAAATAATTTAATTTATCAATAAAAATCTGGAATTGAAAGCCACTCTCAGTAATGGTGCCATGAAACTGTCATTGATTGCTGTAAAAATCCATCTGGTTCACTAATGTCCTTGAGGGAAGGAAATCCGCTGTGCTTACCTGGTCTGGCCTACCTGTGATTCCAGACCCACAGCAATGTGGTTGACTCTTAACTGCCCTCTGAAATGACCTAGCAAGCAACTCAGTTCAAAGGCAATTAGGGATGAGCAATAAATGCTGGCCCACATGCCATGAAGAATAAAAAAAAAGCCTCAATTTTAATCTTCTCAGCCTTGTTTCAAATCCCTTGAAGGCCTCACCTCTCCCAATGTCTGTAACCTCCTCAGCCCTACAATCTTCCGAGATATCCATTCTCCTCCAAATCTTGCGCATTCCTGATTTAAATTTCTCTCCCATTGGTATCCATAGTTTCAGCTGCCTCATCTCTAAGCTCTGGAATTTTCTTCTGAGATCTCTCTGTTTCTTTTTCTTCCTTTACGAAGCTCCTCCAAGCTACTTCTTTGACCAAGCTGTCCTAACATCTCATTATGTGACCGGATGTCAAGTTTTTGTCTGATAATGCTCCTGTGACATTTTCGCAGAATCACAGAAGCACAGAATTGTTACAGTGCAGAAGGAGGCCATTCGGCCCATCGTGTCTGCACTGACTCTCCGAATGAGCAATTCCCTCAGTTCCATTCCCCTGCCTTCTCACCATCACACTGCACAATCTTCCTTTTCATATAACTGTCTAATTCCCTTTTGAATGCTTCAATTGAACCTGCCTCCGCCAGACTCACAGGCAGTGCATTCCAGCCCCTAACCACTAGCTGCGTGAAAAAGTTTTTCCTCATGTCACTTCTGCTTCTCTTACCAAATACTTTAAATCTGTGCCCTCTTGTTCTCTATCCTTTCAAGAGTGGGAACAGTTTCTCTCTAGCTACTCTGCCCAGACCCCTCACCATTTCGAATACCTCTATCAAATCGCCTCTCAGCCTTCTCTTCTCCAAGGAAAGCAGTCCTTACTTCTCGTGAATACTATGGTAAAGGCATTATATAAATGCAAGATGTTATATCTTGTTTCAGGAAATGTTGCTTTTTTTAGCATTTCATTTCCTCCTTGGAGTATGCACCTGGGTCAAACTCATAGTCAATCAGCATATAAACTGTAGTTTTGAGTCAATAACTGCCTCTTTCATTCCCAGAATTTGTTTTTAAAACTAAACATTGAAGCTTGAAAATGTCATTAAAATGTTAAATGTTTTTAAAACACTATTTTGTTTCTGTTCCCATTCTCATAACTAAAATTTGACTCATTACCAAAGTTCAAGTAAATGATTTCCTGTTGCTAAGATGCTGAATTGGTATGATTTCATCTAAATGTTCCATGCAGCCAGTCAGCGGTCACTGGACTATAGATAACACAAGACCTTACTACCGAGCTTTCCCCTCTGTCAACTCCTGCAGCTGTCTTCCACAGAAGCAGAATTACCTAGAAATGTTGGAAAATAACATCGACTAATCAGAGCAGAGTCAAAGTTCAAATGCATCTGTCTGTTAAAGAAAGAGCTTGCATTCATATAGCACCTTTCATGACTTCAGGACATCCCTCTGCGCTTTACAGGCCATGAACTACAGGAGTCAAATCATGCACAGCCAGCTTCTGCAAACAGCTAGGAGATAATGATCAAAGAAAATCTGTCTTAATGGTGTTGGTGGTTGGCTCAATGAACCAAATATGAAGTGAGTTCGCACAGTCTCAAACCAGTTCATTATGGGCCTGGGCCCACCACACCAACCTGGATGACTAGGATAGGAAACTGAAATTGTCAAATTGCATATAGGCAATGTTCTAGGGTTGGGGGCTTCAAGGTGCATTATTTGGTTAGAATTATGCCAAGCTGCAGATAAGGAAAAGGTTGGATTTATACAACACCCTATCGTGTCTCTCAAAAATCTATCTCCGGGAATGAGCCAAAGAGTGGGACTGACTGCATAGCTCCATGGAAAGCCGGCATAGGCTCGATAGGCTCCTTCTGTGTCGTAAATGACTCTATGACTATGACCCCAATAAAGGCGACTCTGAATCTAATTATTCTATACCTGACATACCTGTTAGATTCTGGCTCTGGGTGCATACAAAGGCAGAGAGGTTTACAGAGGGAATTCCAGAGCTTAAACCTTGGCAGCCTAAGGCACGGCAACTGATGGTAGAGTGATTACAATCGTGGATGTGCAAGAGGCCAGAATTGGAGGAATGCCGATATCTCAAAGGGTTGTATGGGCTGGTGGAGGTTACAGTGATAAGGTGATTGAGGTCATGGATGGAGTTGAAAACAAGAATGAAAATTTTAAAATCAAGGCTTTCTCAACTGGGATCCAGTGTAGATCAATGGGCACAGGGATAATGGGTGAACAGAACTTGGTGCGAGTTAGGTTATGGGCAGCAAAGTTTTGGTGGAGATCAAGTTTACGGAGGGTGGAATATGGGAGACCAGCTGGGAGTGCATTGAAATAGGTAAGTTTAGAGGTAACAAAGGCATGGATGAGGGTTTCAGCAGCAGATGAGCTGAGGCAGGGGCGGAGATGGGTGATGGTACAGAGATGGAAATAGGCGGTCTTAGTGATGGTGCGGATGTGTTGTCGGAAGCTTATCTTGGGATCAAGTATGACAGCAAGGTTGTGGACAGACTGATTCAACTGCAAACAGTGTACCATTCCCAGTACTGTTATCTTTCACCTTGATGAGCATAAATTTACACATTTCGTTAAAAACAGAAGTATAGAAATGCATGATGTCAGTTATGAGTAGTTTTGTACCTAATGAATTACATCGCTGATTACAGTAAGAATCTATGCAATCAAATAAAGAATCAGAAAATGGCGTCTCTACCAATCAGCACGATGGGCCGAAGGGCCTGTTTCTGTGCTACATAACTCTAAGACTCTATGACTATCCCACCCAGGCTAGCAACCTACTTAAAATCAATTATTAATAGCGGGGTAGAAAGCTAGTGATCTTGTCAATAATCAAATATGCACAGACATTTTGAAGACTAGAATAAAAAAAAACGTAGTCAGTAAATTCATACAACATCCCCACACAACAAAACTGGTGACAAATTGGCAAATGTTGTAAAGTCATTGCAAAAAAATGGAATATCTGACCACTTATACCATAGTTTCGAACTTATTGAAGGCAGAGCCCACTCCTTTCAATCCTTTTTTATATTCATCCTTGAAATGTGAGCATCATTGGCAAGGCCAGCATTTATTGCCTATCCCTAATTTCACTTGAGCAGTTGGTGGTTAGCCACCTACGACAGTGTGGTTTGCTAGACCATGTCAGAGGGCAGTTAAGAGTCAATCACATTGCTGTGGGTCTGGAGTCACACGAAAGCAGTTTCCTTTCCTGAGGGTCATTAGTGAATTAGATGGGTTTTTACAACACTTGATGATAGTTTCATGGCACCATTACTGAGACTAGCTTCCAATTCCAGATTTTTTTTATGATTAATTAATTGAATTTAAATTCCACCAGCTGCCATAGTGGGATTAGAACCCTTGTCCCTATTGGGCCTCTGGATTACTAGCTCAGTGACATTACAACTGCGCCTCCATCTCCTCACTTCAGGTGTGGGTAAAGGATGCATTTTTCAGTCCTTATCCAATATGGTGGGCTGCGCACTTCTGGCCAGACTTGGGCACTGTTATATGTTTGTTCGGTACGCTGCCACCTTAGTTAGTCTAGCTCGAGAGATTCTTTAGTCTGGAGTAGTTAGAACATTAACTTTTATTCACTTTATAATTATTTACACTTCACAACAGTTTGTGTGACTCCTCCAAAGCTGTGCTGCATCTATCTTCGAGTCTCTTTCACATGTGGTCTCTTACATCATCATGGTAGGAGGTATTCTATACACTTTCTCAACATTAACCCTTTCAGACCCTTATACTATAGGCACATGCTTTCTGCCTGATTGGGCCACATTGGGGCCTTAGTAATCCAAGCAGCGCCTGAAAAATGGTCACTTGCAAATTTGCAGGCAAAACATATTGGTACTTTACAATGCTGCTGTTGCTGGTCTGGACTTGTTATCACTGGGTCCTTGCGAGCATGATCCCAGGATGAGAAAAAGCAGAGGCCAACACCAGCAATACCCAAACCATGATGCTGATTCCCAGACAGTCTAATTCAATAAACTCGAGCTGGGATCTTTTCTAGTTCTATCTTTCCTGATGCAAAAAAAAAGTAGAGTATTTTCGTATGGTGCAGAAATCAGCAACCCAGCAAATTTTGCAGCTTCAAACATCATGCACTTTACCAGATACACACAGCAGACAGAATGTGAATCTTAGAAGTTTGGAAGTTTTTGCTTAACACTGTCCTGAAGGAAAACTATTCTGAATGTAATCCACAACAACTGCTTGATATTGCTGCTTAAAAGATAAGAATGAATGATAATGTATTTACTTTCCACTGGGCATCCTCTTGTACCTGGAGCATGATTGCTCTATTAACAAATTCACCTCTTACCAAAGCTTTCTGTAGTTCACATTCTTAACAACCCTTTTTATCTTTATTTCAGTCCCTTAGGTTTCCCCTCTCTAGTGCAAAACATTGTGCAGTAGGAAGAGGCCATGAGGTAAGCCAAACTCTATATGCATCAGTTTTTAAAGATAGCTTTTCGGAGTTCGACAGAAGGTAACAGGTTTGGTATCATTAAGTGGATCTCTGCCCTGCAAGGATAAGCTGACCTGTGAGATGCTTAGGATAGGCTAAAGAATAGGACAAATAGATTGGCCCACACAAAGATACTGGGGGCGGTTTTGATTTTAGACAATAGAGTGCAACACATGATAATAGGCTGGGCCATCCGTTAAACACCTCTCCTGATTGACTTCAATCGAAACATAAATGGGGAGAGGGTTTAACAAGCAGCCAAGTTGATATCACACATTTTACATTGCCGTCTAAAGTCAAACTGACACTCATTGAATTTACAATAACACTGGGGGCAATTTTCAATTGTTGACTGCCTGTTTCTTGCACTAATGCATAAATGATCAGCCAAGCAGAATGCAGCTCCCAAGTGTGGTTGAATTACCTGCTTACTCCTTAACAGAGTTTAGACATTAAAAATAACATTGAATCCATCAGTCCAGCTGTTGCGTTCACAAACATGAAGAATGAAAGGAGTGCTCTGACTGTAAATGCAGTGCCATTGATCAATTGCTCATCACTGATTTAATGCGCCCTCCAAAGATAAGGTTCAGGAGATTATTGTGGATGCAGTTAGACAACGATGAAGTTCCTTCTGAGAATTGAAAAGGCAACCCAGCACTAATCTTGGGGTCCAGGGGTATGAGAGTCAATCCTGTGGCAACATGAATGTATGAAAAGAGATGCCCAATTTGAAGAAAAATACCAAGGTAAGCAATGAGGATCATTACCAATTACCATTCACTGCTAAATATGGTCATGATTGCCAATTGTTTCAAATTTCTATAGATGTATATCTCACATATGGATATCTCAATTATTTCATGTAATATGTGGATATGACTATCAATCATCTAACATTGCTATATATAGATATGATTGCAATTTAACTTACAGTGGTAGAAAACTCCAAAGAGGTTTGCCAGAATAATTTCACAAAAGAACTATAATGTGCTGGAATTGGAACACAATGAGGATATTACAGAAGTATCACAAAAGTTGACAAGAGTCAGATTTGCTAACAAGCAGCTGCAAATGATTGGACTCTAACCATCTACCCATGTATAGACAGAAATAAAGAAACAAAAATATTCATTTTACTTTGTCGATAACTGCTAGCACAGTGTTTCATTTATCTTTCTATTCAATACAACAACACAAACACATGTTTAGTCTTTACTTCTCACTGCACATTATTTGCAGAAGATGTTACACTTCAAGATTTGTATGCAGCCAACAGTTCTCCTGCTTTGCACCTTTATTTATTCATTCATGGGATATGGGCGTTGCTGGCAAGGCTAGCACTTATTTCCATCCCTAATTGCCCTTGAGATGGTGGTAATGAACCACCTTCTTGAACCCTTGTGGTGAAGGTACTCCCACAGAGCTGTGAGGTAGGGAGTGCAAGGATTTTGACCCAACGACGATGAAGGAACGGTGATATATTTCCAAGTCAAAATGGTGCAGAACTTGGAGAGGAGCTTAAAATTATTGGTCTTCCTATGCGTCTCCTACCTTTGACTTTCTAGGTGATAGAGTTTGCGGGTTTGGAGGATGCTGCCAAAGAAGCCTTGGTAAGTTGCTGCAGTGCATCTTGTAGATGGCACACACTGCAGACACAATGTACTGGTGGTGGAAGGAAAGAATGCTTTAGATGGGGTGTCGATCAAGCAGGCTGCTTTGTCCTGGATAGAATCAAACCTCTTGAGTGTTAGAGATGCACTCATCCAGGAAAGTGAAGAGTATTTCATTACTGACTTATGCCTAGTAGATGGTGGAAAAGATCTGGGGAGTCAGGAGGTAAGTCAGGCACTACAGAATTCCCAGTCTCTGATCTGCTCTTGTAGCCACAATATTTATGTGGCTGCTCCAGTTTCTGGTCAATAGTAACTCCAGAATGTTGATGGTGGGGTAATTGTTGATGGTGTTGTCATTGAATGCCAAGGGGAAATGGTAAGATTTTCTCTTGTTGGAGATGGTCATTGACTGGCACTTTGTGGCACAAATGTTACTTGCCACTTATCAGGTCTGAATGTTCTCCAGTTCTTGCTGCATGCGGGCACGGACTGCTTCAGTATCTGGGGAATTGTGGATGGACTGAACACTGTGCAATCATCAGCGAACATTCCCTCTTCTGGCCTTATGATGGAGGGAAGGTCGTTGGTGGAGCAGCTGAAGATGGTTGGGCCCTGAGGAACTCCTGCAGCGATGTCCTAGGGCTGCGATGATTGGCCTTCAAAAAACAACCACCATCTTCCTTTGTGCTAAGTATGGCTGCAGCCAATGGAGAGTTTTCCCCCTGATTCCCATTGACTTCAATTTTACTAGAGCTTCTTGATGCCACACTTAGTCAAATGCTGCCTTGAGGTACAGTCACTCTCGCCTCACCTCTGAAATTATTTTTACTTCTCGTTGTTGGGATGTGAGTGTTGCTGGCAAGTCCAGCATTTGTTACCCATCCTTGAGGAGTTGGTTGTTAGCCACCTTCTTGAGCCACTGTAGTCCATCTGTTGTAGGTACTCCCACAGTGCTGTTAGGGAGCAGTTCCAGGATTTTGACCCAGCGACAATGAAGGAACGGTGATATAGTTCCAAGACAGGATGGTGTGTGACTTGGGGATAACTTGCAGTTGGTGGTGTTCCCATGTGTCTACTGCCTTTGTTCTTCCAGGTGGTGGAGGTCATGGGTTTAGAAGGTGCTGTCGAAGGAGCCTTGTTGAGTTGCTGCTGTGCATCTTGTCATGGGTATGCACTGCTGTCACTGCGCGTCAGTGTTTTTTAAAATTCATTCATGTGATGTGGGCGTCGCTGGCTCGGGAAGCATTTATAGCCCATCCCTAATTGCCCTTGCGAAGTTGGTGGTGAGCTGCCTTCTTGAACCACTGCAGTCCATGTGAGGTAGGTACACCCACAGTGCTGTTAGGAAGGAAGTTCCAGGATTTTGACCCAGCGAAGTGAAGGAACGGCGATCTCGTTCCAAGTCAGGATGGTGTGTGATTTGGAGGAGAACTTGCAGGTTGTGGTGTTCCCTTGCATTTGCTGCCCTTGTCCTTCTAGGTGGTAGGGGTCGCGGGTTTGGAAGGTACTGTCTAATGAGCCTTGGTGCGTTGCTGCAGTGTATCTTGTAAATGATACACACCGCTGCCACTGTGCATTGGTGCTGGAGGGAGTGAATTTTTGTGGATGGGGTGCCAAACAAGCAGGCTGCTTTGTCCTGGATGGTGTCGAGCTTCTTGAGTGTTGTTGGAACTGCACCCATCCAGGCAAGTGGAGAATATTCCATCACATTCCTGACTTGTGCCTTGTAGATGGTGGACAGGCTTTAGGGAATCAGGAGGTGAGTTACTCGCAGCAGGATTCCTAACTTCTGACATGCTCTTGTAGCCACGGTATTTATAAGGCTACTCCAGTTCAGTTTCTGGTCAATGGTAACCCCTAGGATGTTGGTAGTGGGGGAATCCAGCGATCATAATGCCATTGAATGTCAAAGGGAGATGGTTAGATTCTCTCTTGTTGGAGATGGTCATTGCTTGTCACTTGTATGGCCCGAATGTTACTTGTCACTTCTCATCCCAAACCTGATAATTGTCCAGGTCTTGCTGCATTTCTACATGGACTGCTTCAGTATCTGAGGAGTCGCGAATGGAGCTGAACATTGCGCAATCACTAGCGAACATCCCCAATTCTGACCTTATGATTGAAGGAAGATCATTGATGAAGCAGCTGAAGATGGTTGGGCCTAGGATACTACCCTGAGGAACTCCTGCAGTGATGTTCTGGAGCTGAGATAATTGACCTCCAACAACCACAACCATCTTCCTTTGCGCTAGGTATGACTCCAACCAGTGGAGAGTTTTCCCCCTGATTCCCATTGAGTTCAGTTTTGTTAGGGTTCGTTGATACCATACTTGGTCAAATGCTGCCTTGATGTCAAGGGCAGTCACTCTCACCTTACCTTGCTACATGTGGGCACACCTTTAGTTGGTCGTTCAGCAAGAATTCATTCAACTTTAAAAGCTGACTGCGAAAGTTCATGTGTGAGGTCCTGGCTCAGCAAGAAACAGGAGAAGTTGGTTTAAAAGTGTCTGATACTCTGAGGAGTATCAGACCCCTTTCCTATCCTGAGTGGTGTGAAACAGGGCTGTGTTCTCGCAGCTACACTGTTTGGGATCTTCTTCTCCCTGCTGCTCTCACATGCGTTCAAGTCTTCAGAAGAAGGAATTTTCCTCCACACAAGATCAGATGGCAGGTTGTTCAACCTTGCCCGTCTAAGAGTGAAGACCAAAGTATGGAAGTCATCATCAGGGAACTCCTCTTTGCTGACGATGCTGCATTAACATCCCACACAGAAGAGTGTCTGCAGAGCCTCATCGACAGGGTTGCGGCTGCCTGCAACGAATTTGGCCTGCCCATCAGCCTCAAGAAAATGAGCATCATGGGACAGGACGTCAGAAATGCTCCATCCGTTAATATCGGTGACCACGTTCTGGAAGTGGTTCAAGAGTTCACCTACCTAGGCTCAACTATCACCAGTAACCTGTCTCTCGATGCAGAAATCAACAAGCGCATGGGAAAGGCTTCCACTGCTATGTTCAGACTGGCCAAGAGAGTGTGGGAAAATGGCGCACTGACACGGAACACAAAGGTTCGAGTGTATCAAGCCTGTGTCCTCAGTGCCTTGCTCTACGGCAGCGAGGCCTGGTCAATGTATGTCAGCCAAGAGCGACGTCTCAATTCATTCCATCTTCGCTGCCTCCGGAGAATCCTTGGCATCAGGTGGCAGGACTGTATCGCCAACGCAGAAGTCCTCGAGGCGGCCAACATCCCCAGCATATACACCCTACTGAGCCAACGGCGCTTGAGATGGCTTGGCCACGTGAGCCACATGGAAGATGGCAGAATCCCCAAAGACACATTGTACAGTGAGCTCATCACTGGTATCAGACCCACCAGCCATCCATGTCTCCGCTTTGAAGACGTCTGCAAATGCGACATGAAGTCCTGTGACATTGATCACAAGTCGTGGGAGTCAGTTGCCAGTGATCGCCAGAGCTGGCGGACAGCCATAAAGGCGGGGCTAAAGAGTGGCAAGTCGAAGAGACTTAGCTGTTGGCAGGAAAAAGTGCGGGGGGAGAGCCAACTGTGTAACAGCCCCGACAACCAATTTTATCTGCAGCACCTGTGGAAGAGACAGTTACTCTAGAATTGGCCTTTATAGCCACTCCAGGCACTGCTCCACAAACCACTGACCACCTCCAGGCCTTTACCCGTTGTCTCTCGAGTCAAGGAGGCCAAAGAAGAAGAAGATACTCTGAGGAGTCAGAACATCAGTCACTTGGGAGTTGAGTCCTGTAACCAGTCCTTCAGCAAGAGGGCATTCAACTTAAAAGAAAACAATATTTTAAAGCCCAAAAGCAGGTTCTGCAAAAAAGGCTGTTTGTAAAGAACAGTTTTCAGAAATTGGCCCCAGCATTCCATGGAACGTTGGAACTGGACCTAAAAAAAATCCTTGAAAAGAGAAGAGTGACTTCTTCAATATGCGTGTCAAAAGATGGCAGAGGCAATTAAGCCACACAATGAAATGCGTCTATCCAAGATTTGAATGATTTTTTTGGATTGCTGTGTACTGCTATAGAACTGTAACTAATTCTTATCTGCTAATGAGCTATGGAACCACTGTGTCTGGCTGTGCCTCCACATTTCTTGGAAATGCTAATACCAGAGAACTGTTTCATTAGAGTGAATTCTGATGATGTTGATAAGGCAGAACCCTCCCCATCGAAACACTTTCATATGTTAATGGGCTATTCATGAACCTAGGATGTAAGACTATTGCAAAATGTAAGAAGGCGCCATCAAAAAATGGGAGGGATTTGTGGTAACCATTGTCACGGGTGCGATTTTCGTTCTTTTTGGTAGTTTTAAAAAGGAATCTGTGTTTTAGCAGTAGGATTAGCAGCAGACAGCAGCACAGAAGCAGCAATTTGAGGGTTAACAGTGTGACTGCATTGAAGAACTCAAAAGGGATTACAAAGGTTGGAGAACCGTGAAACCCCTCTTTAAATCTCCGGTGCAATGGTGGGAAGCGATCAAGGTGAACATCAAAAGGTTCTTTATCCTCAAAAGTGTTCAGATGATGAGACAGAGACAGAGGGAAATGTCCCGACTCAAGAAAAGAAGGCAAAATCTGCTCCGGCTGCAGTCGATCGGGTTCGAGGTCAAGGAGGATCTCCAAGAGGTGAAGAGCCAGCAGGCCTCGTTCTTTGCCACGGAGGCCGCCAATATCATCTTCCGGTCCAGAGTCTGTTACGTTGAGCAGGGTGAGATACGCTCGTGTATCTTCTTCCAAAAGGTACACAGAGGGAGCTCTGTGATCAGCGGCCTGATGGAAGAGGATGGCTCGGTAACACGTCTTCGCAGTCTGACATACAAAGGATCAGCAAATCCTTTTATGCTGGACTATATGACGTGAAGCCCACAGACAGCATGGCTTCCCAGTCCTTCCTGTCATCTATCATGGAGGTCTTAGATGACAGCATGTGGGACAATCTGGACAAACCGAATGGCAGGCAGTGACTAGTGGTGTACCGCAGGGATCGGTGCTAGGACCCCAACTATTCACAATATGTATTAATGATTTAAATGAGGGAACTAAATGTAATATCTCCAAATTTGCAGCTGACACTAAACAGGGTGGGAGGGCGAGTTGTGAGGAGGATGCAGAGAGGCTTCTGGGTGATTTGGACAGGTTGAGTGAGTGGACTAATGTATGGCAGATGCAGTATAATGTGGATAAATGTGAGGTTATCCACTTTGGTAGCAAAAACAGGAAGGCAGATTAGTATCTGAATGGCTATAAACTGAGAGAGGGGAATATGCAGTGAGAACTGGGTGTTCTTGTACACCAGTCGTTGAAGGTAAGCATGCAGATGCAACAGGTGGTAAAAAAGGCAAATGGTATGTTGGCCTTCATAGTGAGAGGATTCGAGTACAGGAGCAGGTGAGGCCATATCTGGAATATTGTGTGCAGTTTTGGTCTCCTTATCTGAGGAAGGATGTTCTTGCTATAGAGGGAGTGCAGCAAAAGTTTACCAGACTGATTCCTGGGATGGCGGGACTGACGTATCAGGAGAGATTGAGTCGGTTAGGATTATATTCGCTGGAGTTCAGAAGAGTGAGGGGGGATCTCATAGAAACCTATAAAATTCTAACAGGACTTGACAGGGTAGATGCAGGAAGGATGTTCCTGATGGTGGGGAGCTCAGAACCAGGGGTCATAGTTTCAGGATACGGGGTAAACCTTTCAGGACTGAGATGAGGAGAAATTTTTTCATCCAAAGAGTGGTGAGCCTGTGGAATTCACTACCACAGACAGTAGTTGAGGCCAAAACATTGTATGTTTTCAAGAAGGAGTTAAATATAGCTCCTGGGTCTGAAGGGATCAAAGGGTATGGGGCGAAAGCGGGAACAGGTTACTGTGTTGGATGATCAGCCATGATCATAATGAATGGCGGAGCATGCTCGAAGGGCTGAATGGCCTACTCCTGCTCCTATTTTCTTTGTTTCTATATTTCTACTGCTGACTCTGGACGAGCTGACAAAAGTCCTCAGGGCCTTCAAGACGAGTAAAACTCCCGGAAGCGACAGCTTACCGGTTGAGTTGTATTCAGCTCTGTGGAACTGTATTGGCCCAGACCTGCTGGAAGTGTATGAAAGTATGCTTCTGGTTGGCAGCATGTTGGAATCCATGAGGAAAGACATTATCACCCTCATCTACAAGCGGAAGGGAGAAAGAGCGGAAATTAGAAATTGACGGCCTATCTCACTGCTTAATGTAGACTACAAGATTCTGTCCAAAGTCATCGCCAGTCGGGTTAAATCTGCTGTGGAGTTGGTGATTCACCCTGATCAGATCTGTACTGTACCCGGCAGGAAGATCTCCAATAGTCTCGTGCTACTCAGGGATACGATCGCCTATGTACGGGACGGAGGAGGTGGACACCTGCCTCATCAGCTTGGACCAGGAGAAGGCCTTTGACAGGATATCACACACACACACACATTATGGACGTGCTCGCCAAAATCGGGTTTGGGGAGGGAATCAGCAATTGCAACAAACTGCTCTACACAAACATCAGCAGTGCAGTCTCAATCAATGGGTGGGAATCAGAAAGTTTCCCGATCAAATCTGGAGTTAGACAGGGCTGTCCTCTCTCTCTAGCCTTGTTTGTTTGCTGTATTGAACCTTTTGCTGAGTCCATTAGGAAGGATGCGGGTATAAGAGGAGTGACAATCCCGGGCAGTGGAGGCACTCAGGTCAAAGCCTCCCTCTACATGGACGACGTCGCCGTCTTCTGCTAGGATCTGCTGTCCAGTTCGAACTGGCCTCGGGAGCCAAAGTAAATCGCGGCAAGAGCAAGGCCATTTTCTTTGGGTATGGCCGACCGATCCCTTGTCCCTTTCACCGTCAGATCAGACTACCTAAAAGTGCTGGGGATATGGTTCGGAAGGGCCGGGGCATGTGCCAAAACCTGGAAGGAGCAAGTAGCCATGGTACACCATAAACTGAGCCTGTGGGAGCAGCGTTCTGTCTCCATTGTGGGTAAGAACCTGGTCATCAGGTGTGAGGTGATCACGTTGTTGATGTATGTGGTGCGGGTCTGTCCCATACCCCACTCCTGTGCTATGGCAGTCACTCGAGCCATCTTCTGCTTTATCTGGAGATGCAAAATGAACCAGGTCAGGAGGGACACGATGTTCAAAGCTCTGGATAAAGAAGGAAAAAACGTATCCAATGTTGCCCTCATCCTGATGACCACTTTTGTGCGCGGCTGCATCAAGCTGTTTGTGGAGCCCCAGTACGCAAACACCAAGTGTCACTACGTGCTGAGGTTCTATTTGTCACCGGTGTTACGAAGGATAGGTCTAGTCACATTGCTGCAGAACACTCCAGCTATTTGGACCGTGCATAACCACCTATCCTTCGTGGAAAGGTTTGTGCAAAGAAACACCTTTGACCATCAATTCATCAGGCAGTGGTCTGCATGGAACGTCCTCAAGGCCCTATGGGATAAGGAGATGGTGGATCCTGTCGGATGGTTCCCCGAGCAGACTGCCAAAGTCATTTGGCAGAATGCCTCATCACCAGAACTTTCAAACAAGCACTGAAGTGTAGCTTGGCGGGTGTTGAGAAGAGCCCTCCCCGTCAGATCCTGGATTCTCACCCCCTACGCACATTGCCCCCGAGGTGGCTGTGGTAGGGAAGAGACTGTTGCCCACATCCTTCTGGAAGTGCCTTCGTAAAGCAGGTGTGGAAAGAGATGAAGTAGTTTTTGTTGAGGTTCATCCTAAGCAGCTCTGTAACACAAGAGTCTGTGCTCTACGGGCTGTTCCCAGGGACGCACACCGAGATAAACATCAACTGCTGCTGGAAGACCATCAACTCGTTGAGAGATGCTCTTTGGTCTGCCCAAAACTTGCTGGTCTTCCAACGCAAAGAGTTGTCCATGACCGAGTGTTGCAGACTGGCACATTCCATGGTCCAGGACTACGTACTGAGGGACGCACTAAAGCTTGGGGTAGCTGTTGCAAAGGCTCAATGGGGAAAGACCACTGTGTCAGGTCCTCCTGCCATAGTGAACTGAGGGACTGGACCCATGGGAAACCCCTCTGGCTGTATACACCAAATATGGGTTTGCCGTAAAATGTACATGGCATGTAAAATGGAATGGAAGGGTTGAGGCAACTCACTCATGTATTGAAGAAAACTGATTTCCTTTGCACTTTTTGGAATGTCAACTTGGTGCTGTTTGAACTGTTCTGTAATGTATTTTTTTTTTTACAGATTTTTATCAATAAAGTATATTTTGGGAAAAAGGTTAACAGTGAGAGTGCGGTTCAGAAGGGAGTGGTGTTTGTGCGTATGATATTGATCTTAGATTGATTTTGCAATAAACTATTCAAAGAACAGTTGTTCTCCTTGACCATTTTCTCCACCTGGACAGGTTCAGGCTGAACCTTAAGAGTTAAGAGTATAAGAAGGGAGGTGTGGGTTCACCTACCTGCACGACCGCTTCAGTATCTGAGGAATTGTGACTGCACAGTGTTCAGGGCCAATCATTAGCAATCATTCCCACTTCTGATCCTATGGGAGGGAAGGTCATTGATGAAGCAGCTGAAGATGGTTGGGTCTAGGATGCTACACTGAAGAACTCTAGTCCCAGGGCTGAGATGATTGGCCTCCAGCAATCACAACCATCTTTCTTTGTGCTAGGTATGACTCAACCAGTGGAGACATTTCCCCTGATTCCCAATTTTGCTCGGGTTCCTTGATGTCACACTTGGTCAAATACTGCCTTGATGTGAAGGGCAGTCGCTCTCACCTCATGTTCGGACCAAGGCTGTAATGAGGTCTGGAGCTGAGTGCTCCTGACAGAACTCAAACTGAACAATGGTGAGCAGGTTATTGGTGAATAAGTGCCACTTGAGTGCATTGTTGACCTCACCTTCCATCATTTGGCTGATGGTTGAGAGTAGACAGATGGAGTGTTAATTGATCAAATTGGATTTATCCTTTTTGTACACAGGACATAGAGCCATAGAGAGTCATAGAGTCATGTACAGCATAGAAGGAGTTCATTCGGCCCATCGAGTCCATGCTCTGGGCAATTTTCCACTTTTCCAGGTAGATGCCAGTGTCATAGCTGTGCTGGAACAGCTTGGCTAAGGGCATGGTTAATGCTGGAATGCCAGTCTTCAGCACTACAGTGGGATGTTGTCAGGGCCCATAGCCTTTGTTGTAACCACTGCGCTCAGCCATTTCTTGAAAAATTAATTGAAGACTGGTTTCTGTGTTGGTCGGGAGCTCAACATTTCTGGCTGAAGGTGGTTGCAAATGCTTCAACTGTGTCTATGCACTCAAATGTTGGGCTCTGCGATCATTGAGGATGGGAATTTCATGGAGCTACCTCCTCCCATTAGTTGTTTGATTATCCATCACCATTCACACATTTAATCTGATCTGTTGGTTGTGGGATTGCTTAACTCTTTCTATTGCATGCTGCTTCTGCTGTTTAGTATGCATGTATTCCTGTGTTGTAGCTTCACCAGGTTGGCACCTCATTATTAGGTATGTCAGGTGCTACTCCTGTCATGCTTTTCTCCACTCTTCGTTGAATCAGGGCTGGTCTCCTAGCTCAATGTTAATGGTAGAGTGAGGTATATGCTGTGCCATGAGGTTACAGATTGTGGTAAAATAAAATTCTGCTGCAGCTAATAGCCCACAGTGCTTCATGGATGCCCAATTTTTGAGCTGCTAGATCTGTTCTGAATCTATCTCATTTGGCATAGTTCTAGTGTTACACAACACAGTGGAAGATGTCCTCAGTGCAGTAGTCACTCCTACCAATACTGTCATTGATAGATGCATCTGCAAAAGGTAGAATGGTGAGGGCAAGGTCAAGTAGGTTTTTCCCTCATGTTGGTCTCTAATTACTCTCGGCGATGGACATTAAACTCCCAAATTCAGAGTACATTCTGTGCTATTGCTATCCTCAGTGCTTCTTCCGAGTGGTGTTCAACATGGAAGAGTAATGATTCATCAGTTGAGGGAGGGCGATAAGTGGTAATCAGCAGGAGGGATCCAGAGTCAATGTGGAGGACTTCCACCCGAGTGCATACCACTGTGCTGTCACCTCTGGTGGGATAGGACATACCCAGGGATGGTGATAGAGGAGGACATTACTATAAGGTAAGACTCAGTGAGTACGACTGCATCAGGCTTGTCTAGTCTGTGGGATAGCTTCCCCAATTTTGGCACAAATACCCAGACGTTACTGAGGAAGACTTTTCAGGGTCGAATGTGCTGCAGAGCCTTTGTCGTGTCCGAATCTGATGCCTAGGTTGATGTCCAGTTTTTAATCTTATTTCAAGTTTCGTAGTAGTTTTGATACAACTGAATGGCTTGCTACGCCATTTCAGGGGACAGTTAAGACTCAACCACATTGCTGTAGTTTGGAGCCACATACAGGCCAGACTGGGTAAGGACAGCAGATTTCCTTCCCTAAAGGACATTAGTGAACCAGATTGGGTTTTACAGTAATCTGGTAGTTTCACGGTGACCATTACTGATAGCAGCTTTTTATTCCAGATTTATTAGATTGAACTTAAATTCCCCATCAGTCATGTTTCCAGATCATTCGTCCACCCCTCTGGATTATTAGTCCAATAACATGATTACTGTGCTATTGTATCCTTTATTTCTTCTCCCTGCTGCTTTCACATGCGTTCAAATCCTCTGAAGAAGGAATTTTCCTCCACACAAGATCAGGGGGCAGGTTGTTCAACCTTGCCCGTCTAAGAGCGAAGTCCAAAGTACGGAAAGTCCTCATCAGAGAACTCCTCTTTGCTGACGATGCTGCTTTAACATCTCACACTGAAGAATGCCTGCAGAGTCTCATCGACAGGTTTGCGTCTGCCTGCAATGAATTTGGCCTAACCATCAGCCTCAAGAAAACGAACATCATGGGGCAGGATGTCAGAAATGCTCCATCCATCAATATTGGCGACCACGCTCTGGAAGTGGTTCAAGAGTTCACCTACCTAGGCTCAACTATCACCAGTAACCTGTCTCTAGATGCAGAAATCAACAAGCGCATGGGTAAGGCTTCCACTGCTATGTCCAGACTGGCCAAGAGAGTGTGGGAAAATGGCGCACTGACACGGAACACAAAAGTCCGAGTGTATCAGGCCTGTGTCCTCAGTACCTTGCTCTACGGCAGCGAGGCCTGGACAACGTATGCCAGCCAAGAGCGACGTCTCAATTCATTCCATCTTCGCTGCCTTCGGAGAATACTTGGCATCAGGTGGCAGGACTATATCTCCAACACAGAAGTCCTTGAAGCGGCCAACACCCCCAGCTTATACACACTACTGAGTCAGCGGCGCTTGAGATGGCTTGGCCATGTGAGCCACATGGAAGATGGCAGGATCCCCAAAGACACATTGTACAGCGAGCTCGCCACTGGTATCAGACCCACCGGCCGTCCATGTCTCCGTTATAAAGACGTCTGCAAACGTGACATGAAATCGTGTGACATTGATCACAAGTTGTGGGAGTCAGTTGCCAGCATTCGCCAGAGCTGGCGGGCAGCCATAAAGACAGGGCTAAATTGTGGCGAGTCGAAGAGACTTAGTAGTTGGCAGGAAAAAAGACAGAGTCGCAAGGGGAGAGCCAACTGTGCAACAGCCCCAACAAACAAATTTCTCTGCAGCACCTGTGGAAGAGCCTGTCACTCCAGAATTGGCCTTTATAGCCACTCCAGGCGCTGCTTCACAAACCACTGACCACCTCCAGGCGCGTATCCATTGTCTCTCGAGATAAGGAGGCCCAAAGAAGTATCCTTTATATGGCAACAAACGTTATCATTTTCAACAGAGGAGAAAAATTAAATCCACACTGTCCATTGAAAGTTGTGGATGACGCACAACATTTATTGTGTACTGCTGTATAAAATATTTAAATATTTTGGAGCAGGCACACACCTTCTAGCTGATGATTACTACATATATTCACTGTCAAGTAACAAAGCCAAGCTTAATCTTGTCCTCACTTCACATCCACACACATATGTTTGTCAGCCACCATCACTGTACAGGGACACCAGTGGATTCCCATCTGATGTTTTATCCCCCCCTCCCCGGGTTTGCTGAGGTTAATTTTAGTTGCTTGAGAGCCTAATTGAAACCAAACCTGTCAAGTAGAGCTGAGCTACTCACTTATTGACTGAGGCATTGGGTAGCCCATTGTAGAAAATTGATTTTTTTAGGAATCCAACGGCTCTATCTGATCCATTTTACTTTATTCATTTTTGAGGTACCAATTCCTAATAGAAGGAGGCACACTTAAAATGCCGGTTGCATGTACTTCATCAACCTAAAGCGACCTTAATTTAAACATCCTGTATCCTCTGTTATTCCATGCTACTAACTAGAGAAGGAGTGCGCCTTAAACTTCCTCCGCCTGATGTTACTGGCATATTAAGAACCCAAACAAAGGTATGTGTTAATTCTCAAAATGCACTACTCACTTTTCCTGGGAAGGTTAGAAGCATTGGATGTGTCATCTGAAACAGAGTCTGATGATGGCAGGTACACTGATTGTTGGTTATTTTAAGCTTACAGGCATTAAGTCATATATCAGCTAGCAAGCATTAAAAGGGAATTGGCTTTCTTCACTGGGATTCGGGTTTTTGCAGCATTAACTATTCTGTCCAATTGGAGGAGAGGACTGAAGTGGGTTAAATTTCTTTCAAGGTTTTCCCCAATCCATGGAAACCACCGAAGATCTGTGGAAATTTCAGCAAAATGTCATTAACACAGCTGATTCCATTCTTCTGGGATTTCTACAAGTCTTCTGTCGAATCGATGGCAGCTGAATTAGAGAATCCCAGTGGAAATTTAGCCTAAAGCTTGGTTCATTAGGTGAATGGCGCGTGATGTGGGACTGTCCCTGTGATGTGGGTATGGGCCTGTGATGAAGAACTGAGCCTATGATGAGGGACTGGGCCTGTGAAGAAAGACTGGGCCTGGGCCTGACCCTGTCTTTTCTCCCAATTTATTTAACTCTTGTAACATATTGTTATATTATCTGTAAAGTGCTAGGAACTAATTAGCTAGGAATGAATTGTTACACGTAAATGTTCCAGGGCGCCACATTCACAGCAGCACTAGAGAGTCATGTGATGTGTAATAAGACACTGGCCTGGGGCAGTCCTCCACCAGGCAGCATGGAAGCTGAATGAACAAACAAAGAACTCCAGCCTTTCCAAGGATAAAGTGTGATTATTTCTAACATATGGGTACCAGAAGACAACCAGGAGACATAATATGGTGGCAGTAAGCGTCTGTGAGTAAACCCAAAACATTTTAAATGAATTTAATGCTAAATTTGATTGGGAAAAATTGTCCCAAATTAATGCCAGAGAGAAAGAAAAACTGAGTGAATTGTGCGAAAACAAAAAAACAAAATGTCGGCTGGTACAGCAATAAATGCACAGCTATGGCCCATAATGAATTGGGAAGCTGATGATATCATAGAGGCATTTGAGAAGTTTAAACAAAAGTGCAGATTGACATTCAATAGTTTCCTAAAAGACACGAGCGAAGTGGAAAGGGTCAGCTATATCCTTCTGTGGGCAGGAGATAAAGGATTACATTTATTTTACAGCTGGGAGCTGAGTGAAGAGGACAACAGAAACCCAGACAAAACTTTTGAAAGATTCAGCACCCATCTCCAGCCAAAATCGAATCATCGGATATACTGATGTGAATTTCAAGGCCTCAGACAGGAACTAGGTGAGCCTGTTGACGATTTTGTAACAAGATTGAAAAATGCAGCCAGAAAATGTAAAGTTAAGGACGCAGATGAAAGGCTGATAGATCAGCTCATTTGGGTTCTGCTCATCCTGAAGTATAGAAAGTGCTAATCAGATAGGACAAGCTCACAATATCGCAGGCTGTAGACACTGCCAGAGCACATGAAACCATGAGCAGACAGATGAAGACATTCACTACCCAAACAGTTGGCTTTCAGTTTCTTTTGGGCCTCCTTATCTCGAGAGACAATGGATACGACATTCACTACCCAAACAGTTGGCTTTCAGTTAAGCCAAGAGAAAGGCAGCAGGGTTGATGCAATGTAACAACAACAGAAGAATGTACACCAAACAGAGAAGAAGACGTACAGTAGCTGTGGATGACGACATGGATTCACAGACAGAAGGAAATGTCCCGCCCATGAATCAATCAGCAGAGCTTGTGGAAAGGCCAATCACTGGGAAAAGATACGCAGAATAAGGGACGAACGTGTGATCTCTTCCAGTGTTGGAATAGGATAGTGATTCCTCTTTACTGCTTGGTTGAGATCTTTGAGATCCAGGCAAATTCTTCACCATCCATTTGGCTTCTCTCTCATCACAATAGAATTTACCCAGTATGAAGGCTCTGTGACTCTGGTGATCACCACCTTTTCTTCCATTTCTTGGAGCTCTCTTTAAAGCTTTCCTTTTAGTTCTTCCGGTATGTTACGTGGCAGATGAATCACTGGTTTCATCGTTGGGCCAATAGTGATGTGATCCTCAAAATCTTCAAAGCATCCAACCGCCTCATCAAAACACTCTGGGTACATTTGTACCAGATCTTCTTTGCTTCTGATTGGAGGATGCTTTTCAATAGCTGTACTGTCTTCAACCCTCAGTGTCACCTCCTTCACCTCATGGTTTACTGAGATAATCTGCAGCTCTTGTCAACTGCTCAACCCCAGGATAGCTGGACCATCTGTTTCAGTGATGTAGAACATACAGCTAACATCTTTTCCTTTGTGCATCCCTCTGATTTAAGTTGTTTCCAGATGTCGAAATTTCAGTTCCTCCATATACTGTTAGCATGACATTGTTCAGTTTCAGAGTACCTTTCCTTGGCTAACCATTTTCTTCCAGATTTTCAGGAAAAATCTTCTGGTATAATCTGAGTGGGATGATGTTCCAGCAGAAAGTAGACGAGACATACAGGGGATATAAAGGAGCAGTTGACATAGCAGATGATATCCATATATATGGTGTAGATGGAAAAAGTCATGACAACCATCTACATGAAACCATGGAGAGAACCAGGAAAGCTGGGATTAAGCCAAACGCAGACAAATGCATTGTGAAAGCGACAGAATGCCAGTTCTTCAGAATGGTGTACGCACACGACAGAATCAAGCAGAGTCCTGAAAGAATTACGGCTCTGTCTGGGATGGAAGCCCCAAGAGATAGAGAGAGTTGGGAAGTTTCCTTGGTTTGATCCAATACATGATCTCCTTCATACCACACATGTCGGAACACACAGCAAACCTGCAAGAGCTGATGAAAGAAAGTGTAGAGTACCAATGGTCAGAGTCACACAACAGGAGTTTGATCAGAAACATTTCCATTAACCACAAGACTTGGGTAGAAACAGTGTTGAGGTGAGTGAGCACAGGGGTGATGGGTGAACAGGACTTGGTGCAAGTTAGGTTATGAGCAGCAGATTATAGGAAGAGTTGAGGTTTATGGAGGGTGTAAAATGGGAGGTCGGCAAGAAGAGCTTAGCTAAAGTTGATTCTGAAGGTAACAAAATCATGGATGTGGATGTACCAGATGGACTGAGGCGGGGGTGGGGAGACAGGTAATATTAAAGAGGTGGGCTTTCTGCTGGACAAGATATGGGGCTGGAAGCTGAGTTCAGGCTCAAATAGATGTCATATCTGACACAACTTACATTCTGTTGAAACTGCTGGTAATCAAGCCATTAAATTAAAATGAGAGCAATTAGATGTAAATATTGATTTTCAACGCACACTGTTTAGTAACACCATGTACAAATCTGCTTCGAGATAGCTTTTAGTTTGGGGAGGAGCAGATAGTTTCTTGAATTACACATAGTCTTATTTCAATTGCTTTGGACATTTTCTCACATCTTTGAAATGTTAAATGACAGCATAACTTGCAGATGACTGTTTCATAATCTTGGGTTGTTTGCCTAAAACTATTTGATATGCAAGTCAGAAGTTAATTCTCTGACTGAATGGTGAAATAAATACCACGCTTAGATGAAAACGGCTATTTTGATGTGGGGAGTTCTTTCATGAAGCCAATTCCAACTTCAAGAAAATTCCTGAAGAGCCGTCTACCGATGTTCCGTTCCCAGTTTACAGGCCCATAGCTAAGCACTGGCAATAGGAAGGACTCTGTGAAGCCGGAACACCTCATTGTTCATCAAAGACCCATTTAAAAGATGCTGAACAGAACATGAAAGACTTGGGACTGAAATTTAAGGGAATGATGTGGATGAGTTTGGAGGTGTGGGAGGACATAAAATCGGGACAGGACACGTCGGACAGGAAGTCTGACGTTGCGATGCCCCGTTCTAATTATGTCCATGGCGGTGGGGGGGGGGAGGGGGGGGAGGGGTGGTGTATGTAAAAAGGGAATTTTCATATTTCAATCTGTCCGTTGATGCTTTGCTTCATGACTGGATAATTCTTGTTTTATGATAAACTGATAATTTTCTTGTTTATTGAAGAAACCTGGTTGGTGTATTTTAATCAGGGATAAAGAGTAGAGTATATGATTGACTGTATCAGTAACTGGGTAAACATTTAAATATATGTTGTGACCTGTGGAGAAGTGGAACTAGAAAAGACAGTGCACTTCTCCCGCCTCGGTTGTAACATATAATTGTGGGCTCTGTGCGGGATAACCTAAAGACAATGATGTGCAATTGTAGGTGGGGTAATAATAATTGAAAAAAGGAAAAGGAAAAAACAGGTTTCTTATACATTAGAGTAAAGTTTACATTACCGGAATGGATTTGTCAGTTGCTACAACCTTTCTGGAGAAGGAGGACTTATCCCTGAATGATTTGAAAAACTTAACCAAAGGAAGCTTATAGCATTGGCTGCAAAATTGGGGTTAGAGTTAAAACCAGGAGCTAAGAAGGCAGACATAATTGAAGTAATAGCACAGCACTTGCAATTGGAAGGAAAAAAAGGCGATCCAGATGGTACTTCAGTTGAATTAGCTAGGGTTCAGTTGAAATTGGAAACAAAAAAACTTGAGTTTGAACAGGAAAGAGAATTGACAATAAAAAAACTTGAACGACAATTTCAAAGGGAGCAAGCAGAGCGGCAGGAAAGAGAAAGAGAAAAAGAAAGAGAAAGAGAAGGAAGGGAATTTGAAGTTAAAAAACTGAAACTAAAACAAAAGAGTGGCCTTGACTCCAGGGAAGATTTTGGTGAGGAAAGAACTGACTCCAGCCCAGGACCCAGTGGACAGCTGTTTAAATTTGTGCAAGCCCTCCCAAAGTTTAAGGAAAGGGACGTAGAGGCATTTTTCATTTCTTTTGAAAAGATAGCCAGGCAGATGAAGTGGCTGAAGGACTGCTGGATACTGCTGATGCAAAGCAGGTTGATGGGCAGAGCTCATGAAGTTTTTGCTATACTTTCTGAGGAAGTTCCTGCAGATTATGAGATGGCAAAAAAGGCTAGTAGAAACATAGAAAATAGGAACAGGAGTAGGCCATTCGGCCCTTTGAGCCTGCTTGCCATTCATTATGATCATGGCTGATCATCCAACTCAGTAACCTGTTCCCGCTTTCGTCTCATATCCTTTGATCCCTTTAAACCCAAAAGCTATATTTAACTCCTTCTTGAAAACATACAATGTTTTGGACTGAACTGCTTTCTGTGGTAGAGAATGCCACAAGTTCACCACTCTCTGGGTGAAGAAATTTCTCAGTCCTGAATGGTATACCCCGTATCCTTAGACCATGACCCCTGGTTCTGCACTCCCCCACCATCGGGAACATCCTTCCTGCATCTACCCTGTGAAGTCCTGTTAAAATTTTATAGGTTTCTATGAGATCCCCCCTCACTCTTCTGAACTCCAGTGAATATAATCCTAACAGACTCAATCTCTCCTCATACGTCCGTCCCGCCATCCCAGGAATCAGTCTGGTAAACCTTCGCTGCACTCCCTCTATAGCAAGAACATCCTTCCTCAGATAAGGAGCCCAAAACTGCACACAATATTCCAGGTGTGGCCTCATCAAGGTCCTGTATAATTGCAGCAAGACATCCCTGCTCCTGTACTCGAATCCTCTCACTATGAAGGCAAATATACCATTTGCCTTTTTTACCACCTGTTGGACCTGCATGCTTACCTTCAGAGACTGGTGTACGAGAACACCCAGGTCTCGTTGCATATTCCCCTCTCTCAGTTTATAGCTATTCAGATAATAATCTGCCTTCCTGTTTTTGCTACCAAAATGGATAACCTCACATTTATCCACATGATACTGCATCTGCCATGCATTAGCCCACTCACTCAACTTGTCCAATTCACCCTGAAGCCTCTCTGCATCCTCCTCACAACTCACCCTCCCACCCAGTTTTGTGTCATCTGCAAATTTGGAGCTATTACATTTGGTTCCCTTATCTTTTCTTGTTGTTTATGAGTTAGTCCCTGAAGCTTACTGGCAAAAATTTTGGAACCTCTGGAGATTGCCTGGGCAGACTTGTATAGAATTTGAGAGGGTAAAGCAAATTAACTTTGATCATTGGATGCAGGGACATATGAGAACCTTAGGGAAATAATTCTCCTGGAAGAATTTTAAATTAATTTGCACCATTAGTAAGAATCCATGTGGAGAACCAGAAGGCTTCAACAGCTAGACAGGCAGTTGAGATTGCTGCTGATTATGAACTTGTTTACAAGCCCATACCCTTTGTCCATCACCCCCACAAACCCGAGAAGGATAGAAGGTGGGAGGGTGAAAGGAAGGCAAGTAGCCGGGGACAAGAAGGGACAACTGGGAACGCCCGGGATCTCCTACTCAGGCCAGAAAGGAAGGTGCTCAGGGTGGAAGTGAGATCCACAAGCCTAAATGTTACCATTGTCACAGGGTGGAACACCTTCGTGCAGAATGCTGGAAGTTGCAGGGTAAACCCACGGGACTTATTGGGTTACACAGGCAAATGTAGAAAAAGGGGCCCTGACCGAAGCTGCAACAGATCAGGCTGTAGCTCTGACTACAGCTGTAAGGCCAAGTAGCAAAACTGCTGTGAGTGTGGGGGATGTGAACAAGACACCTGAGAGTTATAGGGAATTCTTGTCTATGTCTGCCACAACAACAGAGAGACACTGTTATATACTGATCATAACCCCCTAGCCTTTGTGGAAAAATTCAAAAACCAGAATGCCAGACTATTCTGATGGGGTTTACGATTGCAAACATAATACTTAAAGGTTATCTACATTGTGGGGCAACATTATGTAATTGCGGATGCTTTGTCTAGGATTTAACATTGCTTTAAGTTATCTAACTGCAAAGATGGTACAAAGCAGAACTGTATTAGCTACAGGTAAAGAGTGAAGGAGAATGAGTGTGTGAATATGTTTTAATACTTTTTCATCTTCTGTTTTTGCATACTTTGTAATGTAACTCATTTAAAAATGGTGTTTCATTCCTCCAAATGATGGTGGTGTTATGAAATTGCTTCTTTTTAAAACATTTTTTTTGCGGATTTGCATTTTAGAATCATGGACATTGGTTTATTTGAGAAAACTGAGAAGAATCCATGGCTGTGTTTTTCCACAAGGTTCACTGAGAGGTCTTGTTTGAAAATAAACCTTTACTGTCTCTCACATACCTTAAACCCGATAAACAATAGTCGTTGACTTGCGGGATATGTTTACAGAGAAGTGACATGTCAAATTTATGAGGGATGAGTTGGTTTCGCTTTTGAGATATTGTTCTGACTTTCTGGTTGGGGTGTGAACTGTGTTGAAAAGCTATTGGAGGTCAACCTGTCAAGGGAGAAATACCCCACTTTTCTGTCCCTCTCTAAGAGACTCGGAGAAATCCAATGCGTCAGCTCCTCTTTCTCTACCTCTTAGGAAAAACTGCAAATCCAGAGTAGGATACTTGAAACCCCGATGCCACATTTCTCCTGGAAAACCTACCAAACTATTCTCGATATCTGCATAACGAAATGCTCCAAAAAAGGGTCTCAGTGATCTGTCTCCGTGTACCCGGATGCCAGATCAAAAGCGACAACTGACATCCTCTCATATCTTCTCCTTTTTCTTCAAGAATTAACAAGTATTTGGACAAAGTATTCCTTTTTTTAATGTAAAAGAGCTCTGCAGAAAAGATCTTTATTTTTCCATTAATCTTTGGGTGTGTGTGTGTGTGTGTGTTTGTGTGCATGGTGGGGGGGGGGGGGGGCGGTATTTTAAAAGGGAAATTTCATATTTCAATTTGTGTGTTGATGCTTTGCTTCATTACTGGTTATGTATTGTTTTATAATAAACTGATATTTTGTTGTTTATTGAAGAAACCTGGTTGGTGTATTTTAATTGGGTATAACGAGTAGAGTATGTGATTGACCGTATTGGTAACTGGGTAAACATTTAAATATATGTTGTGACCTGTGGAGAAGTGGAACTAGAAAATACAGTGCACTTCTCCCACCTCGGTCATAACAATAAATAGAAAAAGGATAGGATGCAATTAAAGTCCAAAGTGATCTAAGAGATCATAGTTCACGGAAATCTGTTGAATCTTCTCAAGAGGAATGTCTTTTCAAAGATGCAGGCCCAGATGTTTGTGGTCATTAACTTGCTTAGGTATTGTAGATTTCTTTTGTTTAAAACTTCAATCTGGAGGTGGTCACCTTTTAAGTTCTCAGCTGCAGCAAGTTGAGGTAGAGGATCAGCATCAGGGCTTCTTCCTTAGCTGATCTGATTTCACAGCCTTTGTCTGGAACTGGCATTCTGTGGTCTTTGCTTGCTCTTCCCTTTCTGTCATGAGGGCTACCTTTTAACATAAACATCCATCACATTTGAGTCTATGTCAGATGACAAAGGGCCCTCTCCCCTGTTGTTACCACACAATGGTCCAGGATATGGAAACCATTGCTATCTGTTGGCATTTGGATGGGTAACATTCTGTTACAATGGCGCTACTTTACAGCTATTCATCTTGGTTTGCACAGTGGAGCCAGTCAGTCCATACAACCTTTCTTAGCTCATTCCTGTAGTAGGAATCATCAAAATGTAATGGGCTCCTTTCAATTTCAATGCTTCTTCCCAAAGCTAATTCAGATGCAGTTAATGACTTTCGTCTTTGCAGGCAGGCTTGTTTCTTGATAGTACAGGAAGCATCACCTGGCCTCTACTTCATTTTGTCTGTGGTACAAATGTGGCCATTTTCTTAGATTCAGTTTAACAGTTAACTTTTTATTATCATAAAATCTCCAGTTCTTGTTTATTTTATCACAGATCCTTCCAAGCATGTTCAGATCTATTGCTGTGTGGAAACGATAAGTGTGTCACATTTTCCAGAGATGACATAGAATAAAGCATTCGTTCTAGTTCCTTTCTGGTGTTCAAAAGTCCCGAGAACTTTCAGCACTTTGTCACTGTTGTAAGGGAAAATTTTCATATTCCACGGTTTGCAGAGAATGGAGCAGTCTTGAAGTTTGTTGAACATTTTTGGCTGTCGCCATTAAAAAATGGTGGTCTGCACACATGGGCTTTACTCTGCGGAGCCACTGCATTATTAAACATGGCGGCTCATTTACATGGGCAGGGTGGACCTTCCCCTCGATGATGTGGAGGGGAAGGGTGGTCCGTCCCCGGCAATGGCGTCTGGTGCCATTGTACAGGCGCCAACGCCATTTTTAAAGGGCTTCAAGCCCTTAAATGTAATTTAAATTTTAAAAGAAATAGTCACTTGTATAATTAATTCAAACAAATTAAATAAATGTTTCAATCCCTTCTCTCATCGCCCCCCCCCAATGACCAAACAATTCATTCCTTGCCCTATCCCCCCAAAAGTGCTTACCTTATACACCTGACCATCCCCTCTAAGTTCACAAACTTTAATCTTTAACCCTTCCCAAAACCCCCTTGACCAATGAAATTAGTTTTACCCTGCTTCCCCACCTCCCATCTCCCCCCCCCCCCCAACACTGAGAGACTTACCTGCTTCCCTCTCCCCACAAGTGTTCCACCTTACATCAACGGTTGGAGATCCGACGGCGCCAGCTCCAATATGGCACCAGAATGGACAGGAGCAGGTAAGTATTTAATTCAGTAATTAGCATTTTTTAAATATGCAAATTTGTCTCCCGTCGCTGAGCGGTGGTGGGGAGGCCACCACATGGCCTCACTGCCCCTGGCAATATGGAGCCATGCCTTCCCGTTGTCGAGGCCCATGGTGGGCCTCTCCCAGAGCCCCATTTTCCAGGCACCGCAGCCGCAACTGCCAACATCAGTGTTTGGTAAAATTCAGCCCTTGGTCTTCCGTATCTATGAGAGCTTCTATGTCTGAGCAGCCAATGATCATTGTCACACGTGGTGGGTTGCTGTGCCTGAGAGAGAGAGAGCACAAAAGTATATTTAGTTTTACCCATCTCTACATTGGCCACATTCTGTCTCCCTTTTGCTGTGGTATTGGTCTTAGTAGTTGATCTTGCTGATGAGTGACATACACAAGCAAAGTGGTTGGGTTTTCCACAAACTTTACACAGTTTACCAATAACAGGATACTCTCTCCAGTGTGGGTAAGCACTGCCACAGTCGAAACATTCTTTGAACAAATCGCAACTTGGTTTGTGAGATGGCTGTTGTTGCTTTGCAGCTGGTTTCCTGGCACATGGACGATGAACAGTGTTACAGGAGTTGAAATTGGAGTGTGGTAGTTACTGTTAGCAGCCTCAACTTCAGTAGCTGTGCACTCTGAAAGCGATAGTGATGTTGCTAACTCCAATAGCTCTGACAGCTTTCTATCTTTCTCAAGTGCTTTTTGGTGTAGTTGGCAAGTGAGACAGCCTTTGATTACTTATGTTTTGATTTCCCATTTGATATGCTTAATATCGCATTTGATTGCTAGTTGCTTCAATCGCATGCAGTATTGGTCAATTGTTTCATTTGCTTCTTCCTTAGTGAGTCAAAAGACAATGATTTTGTATATTATATTTTTCTTAAGTATGAAGTAGGCCATTAGTGCATTTTTTGCTGAATCGTACGCATTTTTGCTTAAGCGTCAGTGTCTCAAAATTGTCTTCTAATTCTTCACCACCATAGTTGAAGAATAGGTCTTTTTTCTTTTGTCATCTGTGATTGTGAAACCTGCCATCGTACCTCAAAACATCGCAGCCACTTTTGCCAATGTGGGAATACAGGTGATGGTTCTGAATGCACATCTAAAAGTTGGTTGATTGGGCATAGACAATGCCATATTAATCAGCAACAGAGCGATAGTGTGCGATCAAAGATCGCGTTCCTTTCAAAGAAAAATGTTTCTATAATGATCCGAGATTTTTTTTTGATTGGATGTTTATTTTGGAGAGGTGTGTGTGTTTACATTGTGCAAGCTTCCTGTATGTGTCTAACACAGATTCAATGTGTTCTAAGTCTCCAATTTAAAGAAAACTGTCTGCAGAAGGTAGGCAAACATCTTTCAAATGTTTCATACCTGAAGACAATATTTCCTATTTTTCACCATCCTTGTTGCCACTGGGATGTTCTTGGGACTAAACAGTAATATTCAGTCAGAGTTAGTAAGACACGGAACTGCTGCATGCTGTTAAAAACATGGATTCCTTTATTCCCTTACGGACACCCTCTGCTGGTATATGTGTGTATGGTAGCCTTAAGTAGACAAAATTTGATTTTCAAAACACTACAATAGCGGAGGTCTGACTACAATAGCAGAGGCTCTGACCATCATTTTGCAATCTTCTCTGGCTACAGATGTGGTGCCAGAGGACTGGACAACAGCTAATGTTTTGCCATTGTTTAAAAAGGAAGAAAGGGATAGACTGTGTATATACAGACTAGTCAATCTACCCTCAGTGGTGGGAAATTATTGGAAAAAGTTCTGAGGAACAGGATAAATCTACATTTAGAAAGACAAATCAGCATGGATTTGTTAAGGGAAGGCGTGCCTGTTTAATATGATTTAATTTTTTGAGGAGGTAGCAAGGAGGGCCAACGAGGGTGGTGCATTTGATGTCATCTGTGTGGATTTTAGCAAGAATTTTGATAAGGTCCCACTTGGCAGACTGGTCAAGAAAGTCAAAGCCCATGAGCTCCAAGGCAAAGTGACAAATTGGATCCAAAATTGACTCAGAGGCAGGAAGCAAAGGGTAATGGTTGATGGATGTTTTTGTAGCTGGAAGGCTATTTCCACTGGCATTCTGAAAGGCTCAGTGCTAGGTCCCTTGCTTTATGTGCTATATATCAATAACTTGGACTTGAATGCAGGGGGTATGATTAAGAGATTTGCAAACAATACAAAAATTGACCGTGTGGTTGATAATGGAGAATAAAGTTGTAGACTGCAGGAAGATAGCAATGGACTAGTCAGATGGGCAGAACAGTGGCAAATGGAGTTCAATTCGGAGAAGTGTGAGGTAATGCATTTGGGGAAGGTTTACAAGTCATGGGAATACACAATAAATGGTAGGCCACTGAGAAGTGTAGGGGAACAGAGGGACCTTGGAGTGTATGCCCACAGATACCTGAAGATGGCTGGACAGGTCGATAAGGTGGTCAAGAAGGCATATGGGATACTTGCCTTTATTAGCTGAGGCATAGAATTTAAGAGCTGGGAGGTTATGCTGGAACCGTATAAAACACTAGTTAGGCCACAGCTGGAGTACTGCATGCAGTTCTGGTCACTGCACTATAGGAAAGATATGATTGCACAAGAGAGGGAATAGAGGAGATTTACGAGGATGTTGCCTTGACTGGAGAGTTTTAGTTATGAGGAAAGATTGGATAGGCTGGGGATGTTTTATTTGGAACAGAGCAGGCTGAGGGGAGACCTAACTGAAGTGTATAAAATTATGACCAATATTCATCCCTCAACCAATATCACTAAATAAACAGATTGTTTGGTCATTATCTCATTGCTGTTTGTGGAACTTCAGGTCTTGTGTAAGTGTAGATGTGTATAGTCACAGTTGGGGGAGTCGGATTCCTGTTAAAGTACTACATCAATGCCAGTTTTTTTCTCTCAGGAACCCACAGGATGAATTAGTGATTGTACCAATCATAATTTTTCAATAATCTGCAGCCATATAATGTGCTGTGTATGGATCATTTGTTGTTTGCCTTCTGGAAGAGTCTAGTTGTAAAAACCCACCATCCATTAATAGTCCAAAGTAAACCAATAAAAATCTTCTTTCAAACCCATCAGTCTTGCAGCAAGTGTGAGGCATTTGGTGAACTACAGAATTATAGAATGGTTACAGCACAGAAGGAGGCCCTTCATGTCTGTGCCTGCTCTCTGCAAGAGCTACTCAGCCCATCCCATTCCCCTGCCTTTTTCCCCATAGCCCTACAAATTTTTTTCTTCAGGTTCTTATCCAAGTCCCTTTTGAAAGCCACGGTTGAATGTGCCTCCACTGCACTCACATGCAGTGCATTCCAGATCCTAACCAAAAAGCTTTGCCTCATGTTACTTTTGGTTCTTCCACGGGTCACCTTAAATCAGTGTCCTCTGGTTCTCAACTCTTTTGCCAATGGAAAGTTTTTTCCCAACTACCCTGTCCAGATCCCTCATGATTTTGAACACTTCTATCAAATCTCCTCTCAACCTTCTCTTCCTAAAGGAGAGCAACCCCAGCTTCACTAATCTATCCACATATCTGGAGTCCCTCATGTCTGAAACCATTCTCGTAATCTTTTTCTGCATCCTCTCTAAAGCTTTCACACCCACCCTAAAGTATGGCATCCAGAATTGGACACAATGGGCTGGATTCTATGTTGCCGTCGCCGACAGAACCACTCTGTGGAGCTGCTGCGATCTTATACGTGGTGGCTCATCAACATGGCCAGGGCAGACTGCGCACCCGCCCCCCCCCCCCACCCGATGACGTAGAGGTGGTGGGCGAGCCATCCCTGGCAAGGGCACCCGGTGTCACAGTGCAGCTGCCGGCACCATTTTTAAAGGGCTTAGAGCCCTAAATGACAGTTTGGAATGTTAAAGACACAATGTACCTAAAAGTATAACAAACCATTACATAAATCTTGACATCCCCTCTGCTATGCCACCCGCCTCCCATTAGCCTTACATTTAATTCCTTGCCCACTCACCCCTCAAAATACTTAGCTTGACAGTGTGACCTTCCCCCCCTCCCCCCCCCAGAAAGTTCATAAACTCGAAACTAACTCCTTCCCACCATCCCCCCAACCAATCTAAAGAGTTTGACTCCGCTCCCCTCTCCCGCACTGAGAAAATTACCTCCTCCCTCCTCCCCACAGGTGTCGTTCCTCGTTTCCCCAGACTGGGATCCGAAGGTGTGTCAGTGCTGACCGCCGGGATGCAGATCGTGGCGGCACATCAGGAGGCGATGGGACCTTCATTAATGCAGATAAGTTAATTTATTTAGATATTTAAATTGAGGTCCCATCGCCGAGCGGCGGGGGTCGGGGTGGGGGGGGAGCTGCCACGAGCCCTCACTGCTGCCCTCAAGATCGGGACGGGCCCTGCCGGCATCGAGGTCCATGGCAGGCGTCATCCAGGGCAATCCTCATGCCCCTCCGACACAGATCCTGACGTCGAGGCCCCCATAAAATGCAGCCCAATATTCTGGCTAAGGCCGAACCAGTGCTTTATACAGGTTTAGATGGGCAGATGGAAGGATCGACATATCGCAGCCAACAAGATAAAGGGATCTGGGATCTAATTGTATACTGCAAAGATGAGCCAGGAGTAACCCCCATACTCCCTGCGCTTGACAACAGGTCCCTCTACAGGATCATCATTGGATAGCGATTGTGCATACATTCTGGGTCCTTTATCACTCCCAGCGCATTGCAAATTAAGATAGATAGGAGACCAGACTGACCCAAACACCAGTTCATTCACCAACAAAAAGGAGCTTGAGTTCATCTACTCTCATGGTGCTACAACAGGATTGTGTATCATCATACAATTTGGGTGAGAAGGGGAGGGCAGAGTCACAACTGGGTGGTCTTTGGGTGGCTCCAGCAACAGGCTGGAAACAGATCAAGTGTGTTCCTCTTACTAAGCTTCAGGTGTCAGATAGAAAAACAAAAATAAAGGCTCACATGACGATAACATTTTAGTAAGTATTTTTTTCATGCATAAGGTATTGTGAAATTTGACCCCACTGACATTTTTATTGGGCAAACCCAACCAAAAATTGCTAGTATTTATCAGATAAAATTTTAAATGTTAGATGTGTTAATTGTATATTATGTTTAATTATACATAGTTGGAGGATGTCAATTGGGGATCTTACTTGAGCACCTATAAGGAGGCACTTACTGAGACTGGTGGATTGTTTGAGTAAGTAGCGATATGTTTGTATCATTTGTCTGTAAATAAATGTAAGACTGAGTTGGCTCCATTTTGGCTCCATTTTCATCATTCAACAATTGGCTTTCTGGAGTGTAACAAGGTGGATGTTCATTTTGCAACACTTTTTTAATTGTCTTTCTGAAGGGCAGTAATCTAAGTTCATTTATGCTGGAAAGGCAGAATTTGGGGATCTGAAATCACATTAGCATTCATAAAATAAAAAGAAAACTATACTTTAAACTGGAAATTTCCTTCAACATGAATCTGACTCCCTCACTCATGACTATTGCTAGCCACACTGGCAAAAAAACCGAAAGTCCCTTTTCTCCCCGCTTTTCTCCAGAATATGATAAATGTTACCTTCTGATTTGCAACAGATTACCAAGATATGGATTACAAAGCCACAGTTAGAAGACTTGACTGATTTGGACTTATATCAGAGTGACACATTTAGCATTGTCAATTATGCATCTGCTCATTCAAAGAACAAAGAACAGTACAGTTCCGAAGAAGGGTCACTGACCCGAAATGTTCACTCTGCTTCTCTTTCCACAGATTTGCCAGACCTGCTGAGTGGTTCCAGCAGTTCTTGTTTTTATTTCAGATTTCCAGCATCCGCAGTATTTTGCTTTTATTATAAAGAACAGTACAGCACAGGAACAGGCCATTCGGTCCTCTAAGCCTGCGCCAATCTTGATGCCTGCCTAAAGTAAAACATTCTGCACTTCCGGGGACCGTATCCCTCTATTCCCATCCTATTCATGTATTTGTCAAGATGCCTCTTAAACGCCGCTATCGTACCTGCTTCCACCACCTCCCCTGGCAGCAGGTTCCAGGGACTCACCACCCTCTGTGTAAAGAACTTGCCTCGCACATCCCCTCTAAACTTTGCCCCTCACACCTTAAACCTATGCCCCCTAGTAACTGACTTCCACCCTGGGAAAAAGCTTCTGACTATCCACTCTGTCCATGCCGCTCATAACTTTGTAAACCTCTATCATGTCACCCCTCCACCTCCGTCGTTCCAGTGAAAACAATCAGAGTTTATCCAACCTCTCCTCATAGCTTAATGCCCTCCAGACCAGGCAACATCCTGGTAAACCTCTTCTGTACCCTCTCCAAAGCCTCCACGTCCTTCTGGTAGTGTGGCGACCAGAATTGCATGCAATATTCTAAGTGTGGCCCAACTAAAGTTCTGTACAGCTGCAGCATGACTTGCCAATTTTTATACTCTGTGCCCCGACCGATGAAGGCAAGCATGCTGTATGCCTTCTTGACTACCTTGTCCACCTGCGTTGCCACTTTCAGTGACCAGTGGACCTGTACGCCCAGATCTTTCTGCCTGTCAATACTCCTAAGGTTTCTGCCATTTACTGTATACTTCCCACCTGCATTAGACCTTCCAAAATGCATTACCTCACATTTGTCCAGATTAAACTCCATCTGCCATTTCTCTGCCCAAGTCTCCAACCAATCTATATCCTGCTGTATCCTCTGACAATCCTCATCACTATCCGCAACTCCACCAACCTTTGTGTCGTCCGCAAACTTACTAATCAGACCAGCTACATTTTCCTCCAAATCATTTATATATACTACAAACAGCAAAGGTCCCAGCACTGATCTCTGCAGAACTCCACTAGTCACATCCCTCCATTCAGAAAAGCATCCTTCCACTGCTACCCTCTGTCGTCTATGACAGAGCCAGTTCTGTATCCATCTTGCCAGCTCACCTCTGATCCCATGTGACTTCACCTTTTGTACCAGTCTGCCATGAGGGATCTTGTCAAAGGCTTTACTGAAGTCCATATAGATAACATCCACTGCCCTTCCTTCAACAATCATCTTTGTCACTTCCTCAAAAAACTCAATCAAATTAGTGAGACACGACCTCCCCTTCACAAAACCATGCTGCCTCTCGCTAATAAGTTGGTTTGTTTCCAAATGGGAGTAAATCCTGTCCTGAAGAATCCTCTCTAATAATTTCCCTACCACTGAAGTAAGGCTCACCAGCCTATAATTTCCTGGATTATCCTTGCTACCCTTCTTAAACAAAGGAACAACATTGGCTATTCTCCAGTCCTCTGGGACCTCACCTGTAGCCAATGAGGATGCAAAGATTTCTGTCAAGTCCCCAGCAATTTCTTCCCTTGCCTCCCTCAGTATTCTGGGGTAGATCCCATCAGGCCCTGGGGACTTATCTACTTTAATGCTTTGCAAGACACCCAACACTTCCTCCTTTTTGATAATGAGATGACTGAGACTATCTACACTCCCTTCCCTCGGCTCATCATCCACCAAGTCCTTCTCTTTGGTGAATACTGATGCAAAGTACTCATTTAGTACCTCGCCAATTTCCTCTGGCTCCACACATAGATTCCCTTCTCTGTCCTTGAGTGGGCCAACCCTTTCCCTAGTTACCCTCTTGCTCTTTATATACGTATAAAAAGCCTTGGAATTTTCCTTAATCCTGTTTGCCAATGACTTTTGTCATTGTCCTTCCTACTGTCTTTATCTTCCTCAAGGGATTCGTCTGTTCCTAGCCTTCCAGCCCTTACGAATGCTTCCTTTTTCTTTTTGACGAGGCTCACAATATCCCGCGTTATCCAAGGTTCCCGAAACTTGCCAAACTTATCCTTCTTCCTCACAGGAACATGCTGGTCCTGGATTCTAATCAACTGACGTTTGAAAGACTCCCACATGTCAGATATTGATTTACCCTCAAACAGCCGCCCCCAATCTAAATTCTTCAGTTCCTGCCTAATATTGTTATAATTAGCCTTCCCCCAATTTAGCACCTTCACCCGAGGATTACTCATATCCTTATCCACAAGTACCTTAAAACGTATGGAATTATGGTCACTGTTCTCGAAATGCTCCCCTACTGAAACTTCGACCACCTGGCCAGGCTCATTCCCCAATACCAGGTCCAGTACGGCCCCATCCCTAGTTGGACTATCTACGTATTGTTTCAAGAAGCCCTCCTGGATGCTGCTTACAAATTCTGCCCCATCCAAGCCCCTAGCACTAAGTGAGTGCCAGTCAATATAGGGGAAGTTAAAATCACCCACCACTACAACCCTGTTACCTTTACATCTTTCCAAAATCTGTCTACATATCTGCTCCTCTACCTCCCACTGGCTGTTGGGAGGCCTGTAGAAAACCCCCAACATCATGACTGCACCCTTCCTATTCCTGAGCTCTACCCATATTGCCTCGCTGCACGACCCCTCCGAGGTGTTCTCCCGCAGTACAGCTGTGATATTCTCCTTAACCAGTAATGCAACTCCCCCACCCCTTTTACATCCCCCTCTATCCCGCCTGAAGCTTCTAAATCCTGGAACGTTTAGCTGCCAATCTTGTCCTTCCCTCAACCAAGTCTCTGTAATGGCAACAACATCATAGTTCCAAGTACTAATCCAAGCTCTAAGTTCATCTGCCTTACCTGTTATACATCTCACATTGAAACAAATGCACTTCAGACCACCAGTCCCGCTGTGCTTCGCAACATCTCCCTGCCTGCTCTTCCTCTTAGTCTTACTGGCCTTATTTACTAGTTCCCCCTCATTTATTTCACTTGCTGCCCTACTGCTCTGGTTCCCACCCCCCTGCCACACTAGTTTAAACTCTCCCGAGTGACGCTAGCAAACCTTGCAGCCAGGACGTTTGTGCCCCTCCAGTTTAGATGCAACCTGTCCTTCTTGTAGAGGTCCCATCTGTCCCTGAAGGGATCCCAATGGTCCAGATATCTGAAACCCTCCGTTCTACACCAGCTGTTCAGCCATGTGTTTAGCTGCACTATCTTCCTATTTCTAGCCTCACTGGCACGTGGCACAGGGAGTAATCCCGAGATTACAACCCTAGAGGTCCTGTCTTTTAACTTTCTACCTTACTCCCTAAACTCCCCCTGTAGGACCTCGTCACTCTTCCTGCCTATGTCATTGGTACCAATATGTACCACAACCTCTGGCTGTTCACCCTCCCCCTTCAGAATGCCCCCTGTCCGTTCAGAGACATCCTTGACCCTGGCACCAGGGAGGCAACATACCATCCTGGAGTCTCTTTCACGTCCACAGAAGCGCCTATCTGTGCCCCTGACTAGAGTCCCCTGTAACTATTGCTCTTCTGCGCTTTGTCCCTCCCTGCTGAACAACAGTGCCAGCCATGGTGCCACTGCTCTGGCTGCTGCTGTTTTCCCCGATAGGCCATCCCACGAACAGTATCCAAAACGGTATACTTGTTAGAGAGGGGGATAGCCACAGGGGATTCCTGCACTGACTGCCTGCCCCTTTTAGCGGTCACCCATCGATCTGCCTGCACCTTGGGTGTAACCACTTCTCTAAAACACCTGTCTATGACGCTTTCTGACACCTGCATGCTCCTAAGTGCATCCAGTTGCTGCTCCAACCGATCCATGTGGTCTGTGAGGAGCTGCAACTGGGTACACTTCTTGCAGATGTAGTCGTCCGGAACGCTGGAAGCATGACAGACTTCCCACATCTCACTGGTGAAGCACTTCATCCCTCTAACTGACATTTCCAGCACTAATTAATAAATTAATTTAAGATAAATAAATACTTATTAAATCCTTACTAAATTGTTATGATTAACTATATGGTCCCTAGTGCTAGATTCCTACTATAAATATTAAATGCTAACTAAATACAGTAATCTCCTCCCTCTGGTTTAGTTACTCTACTTATTAATTAGTTAATTAGGGTTTTAATCAATTTTTATCAATGTTTTATTTTCAAATTCAGTAAAAAAAAATTCCCTACCAGCCAATCAGGTCACAGCTTTCCTGTGACATCACTTTCAGCTTTGTTACCAGAGGTAAGTTTTTTATACTTACTGGTCCGGAACTCCACCCTCCGAGTCTTCTCCCAGTCAGCTGTGCTCTTTGGAAGCTCTCGGCTCCCCTCACTCTGAGGACAGGTAGGAAATGAAAGGAGCTCCTCGCTCCCTCCTTACTGAACTTCCTCAGTTACCAAACTTCCACTGTAGCACTCTAATGCAACCCAAGTCAGCACTCCAGCACTCCTTTAAGAAGATAGTTGTCCCCATTCATAGAGCTAAAAATATCCCCATGCATTTGTATGCATTTTCCACTTCTGATTAACTGTCAAACACATCAACCGTCGCCCCCCACTCTGATCTTGCCAGCCTCCAAAGTTTAGAAAAAGCTGTCAACACAAGAATTCTTCGCTGGAGGGAATTGGGACACTAGGTGTAATAAGTGAACGTTTATTCAGATGAGGCAATCACAACTTTAAATATCCACTGGAAGGACATCTCAATCTCGCCTCTGTTTCATTCGTCGGTTCCCTGAGCCCTGGGAAACGTGCTTTGGAGATGTTAAACTTATAGTAAATCAAATTCAATTCAAAAAGACATAATTAATGTCCCCTAACGACGCTAATTGCTGCAATGAATACCCACCCACCTGCAATAACTAAAGCCCTGACTTCAGTAAGTTACCGAAAGACATCCAAATACGCCTCCATTAAACCCAGACGTTGAAGCCAGACTGTGCTCATGATGTAATTTTAACTGCCCACCCCCCTGCCCACCTTTTCTGAGGGGTTAAAATCCCTCCCCCCCCCATGGGTTGTATCAATGCGGAATATCCACATTGGGCGGCACAGTGGCGCAATGGTTAGCACCGCAGCCTCACAGCTCCAGGGACCCAGGTTCGATTCTGGGTACTGCCTGTGCGGAGTTTGCAAGTTCTCCCTGTATCTGCGTGGGTTTTCGTCCGGTGCTCCGGTTTCCTCCCACATCCAAAGACTTGCAGGTGATAGGTAAATTGGCCGTTGTAAATTGCCCCTCGTGTAGGGAGGTGATAGGGAATATGGGATTACTGTAGGGTTAGTATATGTTGGTCGGCACAGACTTTGTGGGCCAAAGGGCCTGTTTTAGTGCTGTATCTCTAAATTAAAAAAAATAAATCCCTGGTATGGAACAAATACATATTTGATATGAAACTGGATAAAAGAATGGATTAAATGCTTCATTCTTAGAATCAGCTATGTTAATCAGTCACATTCACAGTAAGCTAGTGATTTGGAATGTTCCTCCTACCCAGGAAGCAGTATGCACTGGTTTCCCATTGGTGTGAGAAATATATGATGCGTTTAGTGATAACATGCCAAGTTCTCTTACTCATTCATGGGATGTGGGCAATGCTGACAAGGCCAGTGTTTATTTTCCATCCCTTATTATCCTTGAGAGCCACCTTCTTGAACCACTGCAGTTCATGTGGTGTAGGTACACCCACAGTGCTGTCAGTGGGGGAGTTCCAGGATTTTGACTCAACGACAGTGAAGGAACAGCAAAATATTTCCAAGTCAGGATGCTGTGTGACTTGGAGAGGAACTTGCAGGTGGTGGTGTTCCCATGTGTCTGCTGCCCTTGACCTTCTAGATGGTAGACGTCGCAGGTTGGAAGGTGCTGTTTAAAGAACCTTGGTGTGTTGCTCTTGGATATGGTACGCACTGTTGCCACAGTGCGTCAGTGGTAGAGGAAGTGAATGTTTGAGGTAGTGGTTGGGGTGCCAATCAAGTGGGCTGCTTTGTCCTTTGTTGAGCTTCTTGGGTATTGTTGGAGCTGCACATATCCAGGCAAGTGGAGAGTATTCCATTGCACTCCTGACTTGTGCCTTGTAAATTGTGGACAGGCTTTGGGGAGTCAGGAGGTGAGTTACTCGCCACACAATTCCCAGCCTCTGACCTGCTGGTCCAGTTAAGTTTCTGGTCAATGGTAACCCCCAGGATGTTGAAGGTGGGTTATTCAGCAATGGTAATGCCATTGAATGTCAATTGGAGATGGTTAGATTCTCTCTTGTTGGAGCTGGTCATTGCCTGGCACTTGTGTGGCACATACGCAAGATCAATAAGAACAAAACAACAGTGCTGTCAACTATTAGCAGCCACATGAAACAACCCCAAAACTGAGAGGCTATAATTTTAACTTCTAAAAAGCTATTAATTCCTAGACAAATGACTACAGAAGTCATAATGTGTCTCTTTTTGAATCAGGATTGACACTTAAGCCTAGGATTTCTCCTGAGTGAGTTGCATCACTTTTCCACCATTCAATAAACATCTCGGCTAGCATCAGGTATGGAGACTTACCTGAGAGTGTCTTTGATCAGCTCATTTACATATCCATTTGAAGGATTGAAATGATGCTGACTATGAGAGGCCCTGGGCCAAAGACACATTGGAAAAAAGCAAAATCAAAATAATGGGAAATTAGGTCATTGAAGTGTCCTGAAAGGATCATGGGCTTGTTTGCTACTCACTGACAGGTTGTTGTTTCACTGAGACAGTAGGTAAGATGTGACCCAGATGGTGATTTCACTCAAATCTACAGTTTGCAATGGCCAAATGCTAAATGGATCAACTAGACTAACACTACTCAAAGAGTGGAGTATGATAAGGTGTGTAACAACAAGAAGAACACCAATAACTTGTATTACTATAGCATCTTTAACACAACAAAACATCACAAGGCTCTTCACAGGAGTAAAATTTGACACTGAGCCATTTAGGTCAGATGGCCAAAAGTTTGGTCAAAGAGTTTGTCAAAGTTTTAAGGCGTGTTTTAAAGGAGGAAAGAGAGGGAGGGATGTAGAAAGGTTTAGCGAGGGAATTCCAGAGCTTAGCTCCTTGACATTTGAAGGCATGGCAACAAATGGTGGAATAATTCAAATTGGGGATGCTCAAGAATTTTAGGAGTGCAGATTTCTCAGAGGGTTGTGGGGCTGGAAGAGATTACAGGGCAAGAGAGGGGCGAGGGGAGATTTGAAAATAAGGATGAGAATTTTAAAATCAAGGCTGATAGTGGCAAGATGAAGGCGAGTGCTACCTTTGCTTTAAATGATGTCATTTCAATCATCCACAACGTCATAGATAGCAAGAACCTTGTTTCTTGGTGAAAGTATGCTCCAAAGGAAAATGTAGAGTAAATGTTGATTTTCTGGCAGTTTCCAAAATAACAGTGGTGGATCAGTTGAGCAAGACAGCAAGGAAGTTTCCAACATTCATCTCCCGTAGGTATGCTACATAGAAAGTTTGGTGAGCGAGGAGAATGAGGCAGTTGGAGTTGCTGCTTTTAGGAAAGCAGCCTCGATGTGTCCTTCAGAGACTGCCCAGAGTGGCACAGAGAGAGATGTGAGCTTTGCAAGTGTGATTCAAGTCTGGGCATTAAATCACAGGACATTGGGAAGGCAGAGGGGAGAAAAAAGAGGTGGCAGGAAGTAAAGGAGACAGGATAGAAGGGCTTCAGTGGAGTCAAGAATAATTTGAGGTAGAAGGCACTTTGCACCATAGAGTCAGATACAGCACTGAAACAGGCCCTTCAAGTCTTTGCTGACCAACAACCACACATTTATACTAATCCTACATTAGTCCCATATTACCTACCACATTCCCACACTAGGGGCAATTTACAATGGCCAGTTTACCTATCAACCTATAAGTCTTAGGCTGTGGGAGGAAACCGGAGCACCCAACAGATACCCACGCGGTCACAGGGAGAACTCGCAAACTCTGAACAGGCAGTACCCAGAACCAAACCCAGGTCGCTGGAGCTGTGAGGCTGCGGTGCTAACCACTGCGTCACTTCTGAACAGATATGTCAAAAAGCTTCTGCCCATATGTTGGGATTGTCTCTGGCTTTAAAATTTCACTCAATCATAAACTTGAGAAGGGTCTGCTTTTGCAATGTTAATATCAAACAATTAATGAAAATGAAACAATGACAATTTTTTAATGCACAATTGCAGCAAAGATGAATTTCATTGCAACGATGAAGAATTATCAATTATAATGCACGTAGAGTAATGACAAACATTTCTGTGAGACTGGGACAATTTGATCTCTTTTATTTTGAATCTTCTTGTGTAGATGTATGCATTTTAGTCATATTATTTTAATCTTACCATAAGAATGTTTCCTGGGAGTTGAATAGTTTGTTTACTGTTACTGATATTTGTTTCAAAATAATAGGGGACAAATTCAGCATTATGGCATCTATCTTTTGGGCATTAAATTCATTGGGGAAATTCATTTCGGATTGTAAACCCCCTTATTACTCCCTGTTGCAATGAAATTGTAAATTTTATATATTTTTTAAAAATTCTTTCATGGGATGTGGGCGTCGCAGGCCAGGCCAGCATTTATTGCCCATCCTTAATTGCCCTTGAACTGAGTGGCTTGCTCGGCCATTTCGAGGGCATGTAAGACTCAGCCACATTGCTGTGGATCTGGAGCCACATGTAGGCCAGACCTGGTAAGGACAGCAGATTTCCTTCCCTAAAGCACATTCGTGAACCAGATGGGTTTTTACAACAATCGATAATGGTTTCATGGTCATCATTAGACCAGCTTTAAATTCCAGATTTATTAATTGAATTCAAATTCCACCTTCTGCTGTGGTGGGATTTGAACCCATGTTCCCAGAGCAATACCTGGGTCTCTGGGTGACTAGTCCAATGACAATACCAGTACGCCACCGCCTCCCCCGATCATATCAAATATCATTTGCCACATTTGCGGTTATAAAGTAAGAAGATAAATAAGACACCAAGGCGAGGTCTGGCACCGTTTTGCTGGGGTGCATTGTGCCACCAACCACTTCTGGTACAGTCCACGCGGTATGCCTCATTGAGAAGGGCACCACGCTGGCATCCCCAGCGTATGGCAGAAAGTTGTGAAGGAGCGCTATCCTGACGTCACACAGCCCAATGGTTGATGCGATGCCAAAATACCTAATTTGGCTCATGCAGGTCCAGGCAACATATTCATTCATTACTCTGCAAACAACAAGCATTAAACTGCAATATAGACCCAGCACTAGTGTTCCTTAAAGGACCAGGAACCGAGATTGCAGGTAAGGAGACTTTTAAGAACTTCTGCTATTGCAAAGCGCTGGGAAGTACTTGGGAATGTTTCTGGAGGTGTTGTATGTGTTCCTGGATTTGCCACAGAATATTGCTGCATCCTCACAGGAATGGCAGAGGAGTAGGTGATCTGTCCACACAAAGGCTGCAACAGATCGGGAGGCAGCAGTAGCAATGGGCTGGATTTTACGTTGGACGAACGGGAGCTGGCCACCGATGTAAAAGTCAGTGGCGAACCCGCTTCCGCCCGGCCCGGGGATCCGACCCACATTTTACGGGTCCCTGGGCTTTAATTGTTCTGAGGTGGAACTTCCACCCACTTGAGGGAGGAAGTCCCGCCTCATTGAGCTGCTGGCCAATCATCGGACTGGCAGCTCTTAGTCCCAGCAGCACCGCCGGGAGTGGTGGGCACTGCTGGGACTGCAGCCCAGCTGAGGACATGGAGCCAGGACTACAGGTAAGTTTGGTTTGCCTTGCCGGTGTGATCAGTCGCATCCCGGCGAGGCAAGAGTGGTCGTGTAGCGGGGGGGGGGGGGGGTGTCTCAGGTCCTGGAGGTGGTTGGGAAGTGGGGGCGGCCCTCAATGCGGCACACCTACCAATGCTGCCAGCCTCACACCCACCTCTCGCTGTCTCCACATACCTCTGACTATTCAGCTATGGCAGGCTTATCACCAAACACAGAGCTACACAATCACTGACATTCTGCCCTCTCTTTTACAGGACAAGGTAACATGCAGTAGAATGGAGAAGAACGGAACTGGCAAGGGACAAGGCCACCTTCATCTGCTGAACCCTATGGAGGGGATGGCTCTCCGTATCATGGCGCCAGCTGCAATAGAGCCCGTGACATCCAGTGTCGCTGAGAATATTGCGGATGATGGCATGTTCCTGTCTGCCCGTTCTCAACTCCCAGCTTACCCTCATGCTGCTAACTGGCATGATGAGCAAGCTGCTGATGGTGTGATCATGGACCTCTGGCTTTCCATCCCACCTCCACTTCCCGCACACCAGGCTTTCCCTTCTTTCAGACACCCAAGCACTGCCCCCTATCCAGTCACAGCAGCCGAAGGAGGAAGAGAGAGAGAGCAACAGCTTTCTTAATGAAGAGGTCCTGTCACTCATTTGACATTCTCAGTCAGCAGCTCAGATATGGGCACTGCACGTGCCTTGGAGGCAAGTCCGGAGTTGGAAACAGCATGTGTTGAATCATCGGGGCACGAGTGACCTGCAGCTAGGCAAAGAGGGAAAGAATGGTTTGTTTGCCAGCTCACTAGATGGTAAGGTGGCAGAGGAGCTCTGCTGCAGATGACCCAGATGAGGGTCTCGATTGGGTGGCAAACGCATTCACACTGAGATGCTGGTGCATTGGTTAGCCTGCCAGATAGCCTCCTGTCACTGCCGAGGAGCATCGAGGAGACCAACTCCATGTTGGCAGAGGGCATTGCGCAGAGCCTCCCCTCTCCGCATCCTCTGTTCCAGCTCCCTGCCGTGATGCAGATCCAGAGGCATGGCTGGAATTTTACTCCACCCCAGCGAGCCAGATAGTGGCAGGGGGTGGTGGGGGGGGGGCGGTGGTGGCATAAAATTGAGCGAGAGGCTCCGGGAGGCCTTCCCAACCCACTCCTGCCTCCTCCCCACTTTACGTGGGCCGGGGGGGGGGGGGGGGTGCGAGAAACGGGCCGTCGGCCCCAGGCCAATCAAGGCCCTTAAATGGCTACTTAACAGCCACTTGAGGGCCTTCGCCCTCCTCCACAGGGATTTTACCCATGGCAAGCGGGAGTCCGGGAGATGTGAAAGGCCCCCCAGTGAAAGAGGTAGAGTGTCTGGATGTTAGGCGTGAGTCCTGAATGCCAGGGAGTGCTGCTGGGCAGGAAAGGCATTCACTGACCTTAAGGTGGCACTGCAGGCAGGTCCCTGGGTCCAGTCTCTGGGAATTGATCTCTCTGGCCACCAGCTCCACTTCCTTCTGAGGGTGTTCCTTGAGTGCCCCTCGTGGAACCATGACATCTTTCCCCCTGCCCACCTCTGTCACTAATGGCTCCAATGCCACATTTGTCACCCTGGAATCTTCTCTCTGCCCCAGTGCTCCATTTTCCATCTTTTAAATTCCAACAATATTATTCAGTGCAGCTTCCCTTTAAGAGGGACAGCCTGCCTTTAAGAACAGTGTGCTCATTGCACCATGTGTTCTCAGCACAATGTACTAAGCGCAGAGGCAGCTGGCAGTGAGGAAACTGCTTGCTACAATCAGGTAAATGAGATGGGAGGACAAAGTTTCCGTGCTGCCCATCTCCAACGGCATGGGCAGGTCACGAATTACAACCGCCACACCCAAAAAGGAGAACAAACAAATTTGTAGCCCCTATACTTCAAACTGGGAATTTTCTTTAACAGGAATCTGATTAACAGGTTTATTTTCCTTAGACCAGAGATGGTATAGGGGAAATTTAATAGAGGTCTTCAAAATTATGAAGGGCATTGACAGAGTAAATAGAGTAAATCTTCAGCCAGAAGTGCCGAGTTGATGATCCATCTCGGCCTCCTCCTGTAGTCCACAGCATCACAGTTGCCAGACTTCAGCCAATTCGATTCACTCCATGTGAATCAAGAAACGACTGAAGGCACTGGATACTGCGAAAGCTATTGGCCCGGACAATATTCCGGCAATAGTACTGAAGACCTGTGCTCCAGAACTTGCCGTGCCCCTAGCCAAGCTGTTCCAGTATAGCTACAACACTGGTATCTACCCTGCAATGTGGAAAATTGCCCAGGTATGTCCTGCACACAAAAAGCAGGACAAGTCCAACCCGGCCAATTACCGCCCCATCAGCCTACTCTCAATCATCAGTAAAGTGATGGAAGGTGTCATCAACAGTGCCATCAAGTGGCACTTGCTTAGCAATAACCTGCTCAGTGACGCTCAGTTTGGGTTCCACCAAGGCCACTCAGCTCCTGACCTCATTACAGCCTTAGTTCAAACATGGACAAAAGAGCTGAACTCAAGAGGGGAGGTGAGAGTGACTGCCCTTGACATCAAGGCAGCATTTAACCGAGTATGGCATCAAGGAGCCCTAGCAAAACTGAGGTCAATGGGAATCAGAGAGAAAACCCTCCGCTGGCTGGAGTCATATCTGGCACAAAGGAAGATGGTTGTGATTGTTGGAGGTCAATCATCTGAGCTCCAGGACATCACTGCAGGAGTTCTTCAGGGTAGTGTCCTAGGCCCAACCATCTTCAGCTGCTTCATCAATGAACTTCCTCCAATCATAAGGTCAGAAGTGGGGTTGTTCGCTGATGATTGCACAATGTTCAGCACCATTTGTGACTCCTCAGATACATAGAACATAGAACATACAGCACAGAACAGGCCCTTCGGCCCACAATGTTGTGCCGATCCTTTGTCCTCTGTCAAGGACAATTTAATCTATACCCCATCATTCTCCTTTATCCATATACCTATCCAAAAGCCTTTTGAAAGTCCCTAAAGTTTCTGACTCAACAACTTCCCCGGGCAAGGCATTCCATGCCTCGACCACTCTCTGGGTAAAGAACCTTCCCCTGACATCCCCCTTATATCTCCCACCCTTCACCTTAAATTTATGACCCCTTGTAACGCTTTGCTCCACCCGGGGAAAAAGTTTCTGACTGTCTACCCTATCTATTCCCCTGATCATCTTATAAACCTCTATCATGTCACCCCTCATCCTTCTCCGTTCTAATGAGAAGAGGCCTAGAATGTTCAGCCTTTCCTCGTAAGACTTATTCTCCATTCCAGGCAATATCCTGGTAAATCTCCTCTGCACCCTCTCCAAGGCTTCCACATCCTTCCTAAAATGAGGCGACCAGAACTGCACACAGTACTCCAAATGAGGCCTTACCAAGGTCCTGTACAGCTGCATCATCACCTCACGGCTCTTAAATTCAATCCCTCTGCTAATGAACGCTAACACCCCATATGCCTTCTTCACAGCCCTATCCACTTGAGTTGCAACTTTCAATGATCTATGCACATAGACCCCAAGGTCTCTCTGCTCCTCCACATGCCCAAGAACCCTACCGTTAACCCAGTATTTTGCATTCATGTTTGTCCTTCCAAAATGGACGACCTCACACTTTTCAGGGTTAAACTCCATCTGCCACTTTTCAGCCCAGCACTGCAACCTATCCAAGTCCCTTTGCAGACGACAATAGCCCTCCTCGGTATCCACAACTCCACCAACCTTTGTATCATCTGCAAATTTACTGACCCACCCTTCGACTTCCTCATCCAAGTCGTTAATAAAAATCACAAACAGGAGAGGACCCAGAACTGATCCCTGCGGCACGCCACTGGTAACTGGGCTCCAGGCTGAGTATTTACCATCTAAGACCACTCTCTGCCTTCTATCAGTTAGCCAATTCTTAATCCAACTGGCCACATTCCCCACTATCCCATGCCTCCTGACTTTCTCCATAAGTCTACCATGGGGGACCTTATCAAATGCCTTACTAAAATCCATGTACACCACATCCACTGGTTTACCCTCATCCACTTGCTTGGTCACCTGCTCAAAGAATTCAATCAGGCTTGTGAGGCAAGACCTACCCCTCACAAAACCGTGCTGACTGTCCCGAATCAAGCAGTGTCTTTCCAGATGCTCAGAAATCCTATCCCTCAGCACCTTTTCCATCAACTTGCCTACCACCGAAGTAAGACTAACTGGCCTGTAATTCCCAGGGTTGTTCCTATTCCCTTTCTTGAACAGGGGCACAACATTTGCCACCCTCCAATCACCTGGTACCACCCCCGTCAGCAGAGAAGATGAAAAGATCATTGCCAGCGGCTCTGCAATTTCATTCATGAAGCAGTCCGTGCAGCAATGCAGCAAGACCTGGACAATATCCAGGCTTGGGCTGATAAGTGGCAGGTAACATTCGCGCCATACAAGTGCCAGGCAATGACCATCTCCAACAAGAGAGAATCTAACCATCTCCCCTTGACATTCAACAGCATTACCATTGCTGAATCCCACACTATCAGCATCCTAGGGGCTACCATTGACCAGAAACTGAACTGGGGTAGCCATATAAATACCGTGGCTACAAGAGCAGGTCAGAGGCTAGGAATCCTGAGGCGAGTAACTCACCTCCTGACTTTCCAAAGCCTGTCCACCATCTACAAGGCACAAGTCAGGAGTGTGATGGAATACTCTCCACTTGCCTGGATGGGTGCAGCTCCAACAACACTCAAGAAGCTCGACACCATCCAGGACAAAGCAGCCGGCTTGATTGGCACCCCATCTACAAACATTCACTCCCTCCACCACCGATGCATGGTAGCAACAGTGTGTACCATCTACAAGATGCACTGCAGCAATGCACCAAGGCTCCTTAGACAGCACCTTCCAAACCCACGACCTCTACCAACTAGAAGGACAAGAGCAGCAAATACATGGGAACACCACCACCTGCAAGATCCCCTCCAAGTCACACACTGTCTTGACTTGGAACTATATCGCCGTTCCTTCACTATCGCTGGGTCAAAATCCTGGAACTCCCTTCCTAACAGCACTGTGGGTATACCTACCCCAAAAGGACTGCAGCGGTTCCAGAAGGCAGCTCACCACCACCTTCTCAAGGGCAATTAGGGATGGGCAATAAATGCTGGCCTCGCCAGCGTCGCCCACATCCCATGAATGAAAAAAAAACTGTTTCCACTAGCCCGGTAACCAAAGAACACAGATTTAAGGTAATTGGCATAAGAACTAGAGGGGAAATGAGGTGAATGTCTTTTTACCCAACAACTTTTTAAGATTTAGAATGTACTGTCTGAAAATCTGGTGGAATCTGATCCGATAGTAACTTTCAAAAGGGAATTAGCTAGATATTTGAAAAGCAAAAATAAATTGCAGGGCTATGGGGAAAGAGCAATTTAATGGGACTGTTTGGATAGCTCTTTCAAAGAGCCAATATAGATATGATGGGTCGAATGGCCTCCTTCTGTGCTGTATGGTTCTATGATTCCATGAAACATGAAAAGGGCTGACCAACACATTCTCTTGTAGTCATTGTCCGTTAACAAATACATTTTTTGTGAGCTCTTACTCTCTTAATTCTGCTGCTGAAGCAAAACTTCTGGTATAATGTTTGACTTTGTACTGTGCAATGGTTAATTATTGACTCATGGTAATATTCTCTCTGGCAGCAACCCCAGACAAAGTGTAGGAAATGTTCAGCAGGTTAATAGCATCGGAAGGAGCTTAATGGTCTGGATGTGACCCAACCAACAGGTTCAGGCTGGAGAAGGCCCTTATGTAGAATATACGGCAAAAACCAGCAAAGCACAAGAAGGAAAAAGTCAAGAGTTCAAATCTACTGACTTACTGTCACAAAGAGACAGCTAATGGGTTTAATAGGTTTAGAAATGCTGGGAAGAGGCCTAAAGTGCTGAACATGGCATGAACAGCTGTAGATATGTGGAACGAAAGTAAAATGCTGTGGATGCTGGCTATGAGAAATTAAAAACAGAAAATGCTGGAAATGCTAGACAGGTCATGCAGTATCTGTGAAGTAAGAAATAGAGTTATTGGGGTGGGGGTGCGGGGAGGAATTTTAACCTGTATGGGTCTGGGCACTGATCGGGAGGTTAAATCCAGCAAAAGTGTGAGCATGTCAGGAAACAAGCTCCAATCTGCCAACTTCCGCGTTTAGTCGAGCATGCTAAGCTGGTTACGCACAACCCCTTGGGGGTGGCAGGTTACACATTAACACATGGCAATTGTTCAATTGGAGCAATATTTTAATGCAACATTGAGAGCAAGGCAAGAACACAATGGTAATTAAGGGGCCTGAATAAAATTCATGGAAATACTGCAATAAATGCTCACTGCTCATAGCTGCTTTCTTACCTACTCGTGTCAAGAGTTTATTCGCAGTACTTTTGCTGAGAGTTTACTTTCAACATTTTGAAGGTTTTCTGAATCACATCAACTGCCTTAGATTGAACCTCGGATGAGGAGCAAATAACTAGGTCAAGCACAGCAGCAGGCCTGCTGTTGAGAAACCTGCAGCTGGACAGCAGAGAAGGGAGCAGCAGAAAAGGGAGCAGTGCAGCAGAGAGGGGTGCAGCAGAGAGGGGTGCAGCAGAAAAGGGAGCAGTGCAGCAGAGAGGGGTGCAGCAGAGAGGGGTGCAGCAGAGAGGGGTGCAGCAGAGAGGGGTGCAGCAGAGAGGGGAGCAACAGAGAGGGGAGCAGCAGAGAGGGGAGCAGCAGAGAGGGGAGCAGCAGAGAGGGATGAAGCAGAGAGGGATGAAGCAGAGAGGGGAGCAGCAGAGAGGGATGAAGCAGAGAGGGGTGCAGCAGAGAGGGGTGCAGCAGAGAGGGGAGCAGCAGAGAGGGGAGCAGCAGAGAGGGATGAAGCAGAGAGGGATGAAGCAGAGAGGGATGAAGCAGAGAGGGGTGCAGCAGAGAGGGGAGCAGCAGAGAGGGGAGCAGCAGAGAGGGGAGCAGCAGAGAGGGGAGCAGCAGAGAGGGATGAAGCAGAGAGGGATGAAGCAGAGAGGGATGAAGCAGAGAGGGATGAAGCAGAGAGGGGTGCAGCTTGCAGGAGCCAGGAGTCATGACCCATGATAAAAGCTGTAAGGTTGAGGTTGAGTTTCCTTGACCTGTCAGAGCAGCAGTGTCTCAGGAGGCTCAGGTTGTCAGAACAGCAGGTGGCAGACATCTGCAGCCTCCTAGAAGAAGGCTTACTCCCTTCTGGACCTGATGAAGATGTATTACCGTCAATTTCTTAGCCTCCAGATTCTTCCAGGCCTCTGCTGGGGACGGATCCAGGATTTCCCAGTTGGTGGACCAGATAATGATAAGACAGGTGACTGATGCATGGCGTGCCAGGACAGGCAATTATGTCAACTTTGGAACTGTTGATGCTTGTCAGAGCGAATGGGCTCTCGGGTTTGTAGCTTTAGCTTGCATCTTACAGCGACAGGCTGTTGAGTCTGCTTTCTTGTTCTAATTTATTTCATTACTTTAAACACTGGAGTCCACATGCATCAGTTGTAACAACCACAAAATCAGGACTTTAGTAAGATATCAAACTACATGATCCAGTATGTGCTCTTAGGCACATCACTCTACATGATTTCAGTATGTGTACATGGGTCTTTAATGGGCTTATAGTATATGATCCAACATGAGTACTCAGTCACATCATGCTACAAAATCCAGCATGAGTACCAGTGCTCTCCATAATCCAGTATGAGTACAGCATTCAGTGATTGACTCACAATTGTTATACTGATTTCACCTTTGACCTCTACATTCCATGCATACTACTATTAAATCAGAGTACATCAAAGATACATATATATGACATCAGAATAACAATGTGGAGACAACAAGATGCATTTAGGACAAAAGCAAAATACTGCAGATGCTGGATATCTGAAATAAAAACAAAAAATTCTGGAAGTACTCAGTAGTCTGGCAGCATCAGTGGAGAGAGAAACAGAGTTAAAAGAATAAAAGGGAAAGTCTGAGGTTAAGTGACAAAAGAGTTGCTGGTGCAGGGCAAAGAGAGTGATAATGTCAAGAAACAAAAGATGTGTCTAGAGGAGATGTGAATGGTAGAATGATGAACAACTTCCATCCAAAAGTAAAGACAAGAGAAAAACAAGAGTAGGACTGAAACATGCCAAGGAAAAGGAAACAAAATGGGGTCTGAAATTGTTGAACTCAGTGTTGAGTCCGAAGGCTGTAAAGCGCCTAATCGAATGATGAAGCTTCATTGGAACACTGCAGACGGCCAATGACAGCGAGGTCAGCGTGAGAGCAAGGTAGAAAATTAAAATGACAGGCAATCGGAAGGTCAAGGTCATGCTTGCAGACTGAATGGAGGTATTCTGCAAAGAGGTCACCCAATCTGCATTTGGCCTCCCCAGAACCGAACCCATTGTGAGCAGTGAACACAAAGAACAAAGAACAAAGAACAGTACAGCACAGGAACAGGCCATTCGACCCTCCAAGCCTGCGCTGATCATGATGCCTGTCTAAACTAAAACCTTCTGCACTTCCGGGGTCCGATCCCTCTATTCCCATCCTATTCAGGTATTTGTCAAGATGTCTCTTAAACGTCGCTATCGTACCTGCTTCCACCACCTCCCCCGGCAGCAAGTTCCAGGCACTCACCACCCTCTGTGTAAAGAACTTGCCTCGCACATCCACTCTAAACTTTGCCCCTCTCACTTAAACCTATGTCCCCTAGTAACTGACTCTTCCACCCTGGGAAAAAGCTTCTGACTATCCACTCTATCCATGCCACTCATACCTTTGGAAACCTCTATCATGTCGCCCCTCCACCTCCGTCGTTCCAGTGAAAACAATCCGAGTTTTTCCAACCTCTCCTCATAGCTATTACCCTCCAGACCAGGCAACATCCTGGTAAACCTCTTCTGAACCCACTCCAAAGCCTCCGCATCCTTCTGGTAGTGTGGCAAACAGAATTGTACGCAATATTCCAAGTGTGGCCTAACTAAAGTTCTGTACAGCTGCAGCATGACTTGCCAATTTTTATACTCTATGCCCCGACCGATGAAGGCAAGCATGCCGTATGCCTTCTTGACTACCTTATCCACCTGCATTGCCACTTTCAGTGTCCTGTGGACCTGTACGCCCAGATCTCTCTGCCTGTCAATATTCTTAAGGGTTCTGCCATTTACTGTATACTTCCCACCTGCATTAGACCTTCCAAAATGCATTACCTCACATTTGTCCAGATTAAACTCCATCTGCCATTTCTCCGCCCAAGTCTCCAACCGATCTATATCCTGCTGTATCGTCTGACAATCCTCATCACTATCCGTGACTCCACCAACCTTTGTGTCGTCCACAAACTTACTAATCAGACCAGCTACATTTTCCTCCAAATCATTTATATATACTACAAACAGCAAAGGTCCCAGCACTGATCCCTGTGGAACACTACTAGTCACAGCCCTCCATTCAGAAAAGCACCCTTCCACTGCTACCCTCTGTCTTCTATGACCGTGCCAGTTCTGTATCCATCTTGCCAGATCCCGTGTGACTTCACCTTTGGTACCAGTCTGCCATGAGGGACCTTGTCAAAGGCTTTACTGAAGTCCAAGTAGACAACATCCACTGCCCTTCCTTCATCAATCATCTTCGTCACTTCCTCAAAAAACATGATCAAGTTAGTATTGTACTAAATGTACAATGTACTAAATCTGAAAGAAGTACAGGTAATTTGCCTTTTCACCTGGAAAGAGTGTTTGGGGCCTTGGATGATGAAGCGAGAAGAGGTAAAAGGGCAGGTGTTATGCCTCCTGTGCTTGCATAGAAAGGTGCCATAGGAAGGGGAGGAGGTGTTAAAGGGTTATAGAGGATATTGCAGAGGGAATGGTCCCTTCGTAAAGCTGAAAGGGGAGGGGTAGGGATGGGCAGATGTGTTTGGTGGTGGCATCACACTGGATGTGGCAGAAACAGCAGAGGATAAGCTTTTAAATATGATGGCTGGTGAGGTCGAAGGTGAGAACAAGGGGAACCCTACTGTGGTGGTGGGAAGGAGGGGAAGGGGTGAGAACAGAAATGTGGGAAGTGGGACGGACATGGTTGAGGGTCCTGTCAACCATGATGGGGGCGGTGGGGGGGGGGGCAGTTCCACAGTTGAAGAAAAGGAGGACATATCAGAGGTGCTGATAAGGAAAGTTGCATCATCCGAATAAATGTGACAGAGACAAAGCAAATAGGAGAATGGAATGGAATCCTTACAGGAAGCAGGGTGTGAGGAAGTGGTCTGAAGGAGTCAATGGGCTTATAGTGAATATAGTAACATTCGCACCACACAAGTGCCAGGCAAGGACCATCTCAAACAAGAGAGAATCCAACCATCTCCCCTTGATGTTCAATGGCATAACCATCGCTGAATCCCCCACTATCACCATGCTGGCATGGTTACAATTGGCCAGAAACTGAACTGGACCAGCCACATAAATCCTGTGCTTTAAAGAGCAGGCCAGAGGCTAGGAATCTGTGGTGAGTAACTCACCTCCTTTCTGCCCAAAGCCTGTCCACCATCTACAAGGCACAAGTCAGGATTGTGATGGAATACTCTCCACTTGCCTGGATGAGTGTAGTTCCAAAACATTCAAGAAGCTCGACACCATCCAGGAAAAAGCAACTTGCTTGATTGGCACCCCATCCACCACCTTAAACATTCACTCCCTCCACCACCAACGCACAGTTGGCAATAGGGTGTACCATCTACAAGATGCACTGCAGCAACTCACCAAGGCTCCTTCGACGGCACCTTCCATACTCATGACATCTACCACCTATAAGGACAAGGGCAGCAGATGCATGGGAACACCATTACCTGCAAGTTCCCCTCCAAGCCACACACCATCCTGACTTGGAATGAGATCGCCATTTCTTTATTGTTAATGGGTCAAAATCCTGGAACTCCCTTCCTAAAAGTATTGTTGGTGTGCCTACCCCACGTGGACTGCAGCATTTCAAGAAGACAGCTCACCACCACCTTCTGAGGAGAAATTAGGGATGGGCAATAAATCCTGGCCTAGCCAGCGATGCCCACATCCCACGAACGAATAAATTAAAAAAAAAAAGTTGTTGATAGCCTATGCCCAGAAATAGAGACAGAGAAGTCAAGGAAGAGAAAGGAAGAGTCTGAGATGGGCACGATGGGCTGAATGGGCTCCTTCTGTGCTGCAACCATTCTATGATTCTATGTGAAGGTGACAGAAGGGTGGAAATTGGAAGCAAAGTTGATGAAGTTTTGCAATTGAAGGTAAGAGCAGGAAATGGCACTGTCAAGCTGCCATGTGGAGATGCCACCAGCTGAGACCAGGTGGCCTCCTAGCAGGTTTAGGGGGTCCCTCCTTTAAGAACAATTCATGGCCCCTGGAGGGCCCCAGGTGGTAATGGTCATCCCCCAGCAAGACCCTCCTGACCCTTACCAACCATCCCCCCAACCACATTGCCGGGGCCAGCCTGACTTGCCCCAGTGACCCCAACCCCACTCATCTGAGTTCTGGATTCTCCACCATCTTTGTCACTGCAGGACTCCTGCAGTATTGGCAGTGGCCACAGCTCTGGGTGGTGCTCCTAGGACTACAGAGCTACTGGCCTTCTGATTGGTCAGCAGCTCTGGAGGTTGGTGCTTGTCCCTTAAAGGGACGGTGACCGCGACAGCTGACTGTCAATTGGCCGGCCGCCATTAAATTGCAATAGGGGTCCAACAGAGGGCCGAGGCGAGGTCTTCTCCCCCCACCTTCTGGCCCACTGTTGAGATCCCCAACCCCCCTGTCACTGGAATAAAATCCAGTCCATTACCTCTGTTTCTGTCTCCACAGAAGATGCATTTAGGTCCTCTTCTACTCATTCTCTTGCCATGGTTATATGGCCTAATTCATTTTCTTACGGTAAGCACCAGTGACCAAACCAACATCTTCCAGACCAAAGTGTTGGATGAGTGACTTCCACACATTCCATCAGTTCCTCAATCTGAAGAAGATGACTTTGCCTTCGGCCCATTTACACAATATAAGCCAAGTTCAGCAGAAAGCTGTGTTAACTTATTGGCCGGGATTTTACAGTGGTCCCGATGTCGTGCTCTGTGGCGAGAGTGGCAGTAGATCATTTCGGCAGTGGCCTGTCATGACGTCCAACGCCAGGAGGGCCGAGCCCAATCGTCCTGGTGGCGGCGACGCTCTGTGGCGACAACCCACCTGCCGCTGAGCGACAGTACTCGGATTTAAATATGTTAATGAATGACATGAATAAATTTAAATGAACTTACCTGCGATCTAACGGTTGGGCCACGATCTTCAGAGTGGCAGCTGGCACTCCCGCACCTTCACTTTCCCGTCGGGGGAAAGCTGGTGCCACAGTGATGGGGAAGGGGGAACATAAGATTTTTCGTGTGGGCAGGTACGGGGTCAAATTTTCATCATTAGTGTAGGGCATGGTAGGAAGGGGTGATTTGTGAACTTTGTTCAAGTTGGTTGGGTGGGAGGGGGAGGTCATATTTGAAAAGTAAGTGTTTTGGAGGGGGAAAAGGAAAATACTTTTTTTTATTGTTATTGGTGGGTGTGAAAGGCATCATAGAATTTTGATAGGAACGGTGGTGGGGGAAAGGGTTTCACTTTAAAAATTTAAATCACCTGGCAGGCACTGGCTGCCCTTTAAAAAGGGCGCCAATGCCTGTACACAGGCAGCTGAGCACATTTTTTTTATTCGTTAGGGGGATGTGGACGTTGCTGGCTAGGCCAGCATTTATTGCCCATCCCTATTTGCCCTTGAGAAGCTGGTGGTGAGCCTCCTTCGTGAACTGCTGCAGTCCGTGTGAGGTACGTACACCACAGTGCTGTTTGGCAGGGAGTTCCAGGATTTTCACCCAGCGACAGCGGAGGAATGGCGATATAGTTCCAAGTCAGGATGGTGTGTGGCTTGGAGGGGAACTTGCAAGTGGTGTGCTTCCATGCACCTGCTGCCCTTGTCCTTCTAGGTGGTAGAGGTTGCGGGGTTGGAAGGTGCTGTCTAAGGAGCCTTGGTGCGTTGCTGCAGTGCATCTTGTAGATGGTACACATTGCCGCCACTGTGTGTCGTCGGTGATAGAGGGAGTGAATGCCGAAGGTGGTGGATGGGGTGCCAAGCAAGTGGGCTGCTTTGTTCTGGATGGTGTTGGGCTCGTGAGTGCTGTTGGAGCTGCACTCATCCAGGCAAGCGGAGAGTATTCCATCACACTCCTCATTTGTGCCTTGTAGATGGTGGACAGGCTTTGGGGAGTCAGGAGTTGAGTTACTCGCCGCAGGATTCCTAACCTCTGACTTGCTCTTATAGCCATGGTATCTATATGGTTCCTCCAGTTCAGTTTCTGGTCAATGGTAACCTCCAGGACATTGATGGTGTGGGATTCAGTGATGGTAATGCCATTGAATGTCAAGGGAAGATGGTTAGATTCTCTCTTGTTTGAGATAGTCATCGCCTGGCACTTGTGTGGCACTTCTCGGCCCAAGCCTGGATATTGTCCAGGTCTAGCTGCATTTCTGCACAGACTACTTCAGTGTCTGAGGAGTAGCGAAAAGTACTGAATATTGTGCAATCATCAGCAAACATCCCCACTTCTGACTAAAGGTCTGCTCAGGTCGGGGAAAAAAACCCGGCCCGAACCCGACCGATCCACAGCGGACCCGAGGCGAACCTGGCCTGAGTACCTCCAATTTTGTGCAGCGCCGGACCCGACCTGACCCCAAGCCCAAGCCTGACCCGACCATCCCTTTACTTAACTTCCAACTCGGAACCTCCAGAAAGCTGCAGTGTGTGCATAATGACGTCATAGAGATATCACTCGCTCACTGCGCAGACTCAGTTTCCCTGCTTGATGCCCCAGACTCCCTGCTCAGGTAAGTTTTTTAAGTTTAATACTTACCAGCAGAGCACTTACCATGTGTGTCCGGCCCGACCCGGACCCAGCCCGACCCGACCCGACCCGAGCCTGAATGCCGGAACCAGAATTGGGGTCCGACTCAACCCGAACCCGAACCCAACACATCGTTGGTTCCTGTCGGGTTCGGATTGGGTAGAAGGCCCTTACTTCTGATGTTATGATCTTCCTTTGTGCTAGTTACGACTCCAACCAGCAGAGAGTTTTCCCCCTGATTCCCATTGATTCTAGTTTTGCTAGGGCTCCTTGATGCCATATTCGGTCAAATGTTGCCTTGATGTCACTTTCATCTCACCTCTTGAATTCAGCTCTTTTGTCCATGTTTGAACCAAGACTGTAACAGGTCAGGAACTGGTAGAAACCAAACTGAGTATCACTGAGCAGGTTATTGCTAAGCAAGTGCCACTTGATAGCACTGTCAACGACACCTTCTATCACTTTACTGATGGTCGAGAGTAGACCGATGGGGTGGTAATTGGCCACGTTGGATTTGTCCTGATTTTTGTGTACAGGACATACCTGGGCAATTTTCCACATTGCTGGGTAGATACCAGTGTTGTAGCTGAACTGGAACAGCTTGGCTAGTAGCATGGCAAGTTTTGGAACACAGGTCTTCAATACTATTGCCAGAATGTTGTCAGGGCCCATAGCCTTTGCAGTATCCAGTGCCTTCAGCTGTTTTTTGATATCACGTGGAGTGAATCGAATTGGCTAAAGTCTGGCATCTGTGTTGCTGGGGACTTCAAGAGGAGGCTGAGATGGATTATCCACTCGGCACTTCTGGCTGAAGATTGTTGCAAATGCTTCAGCCTTATCTTTTGCTCTGATGTGCTGGGCTCCCCCATCATCAAGGATGGGGATATTTGTGGAACCACTTCCTTCAGTTCATTGTTTAATTGTCCACCACCATTTACGACATTGGTCATGGTATTGCTTAGCTCTGTCTATCACATGCTGCTTACACTGTTTAGCACGCAAGTAGTCCTGTGTAGTAGCTTTACCAGGTTGACATCTCATTTTGAGGTATGCCTGGTGCTGCTTCTCTCATGCCCTCCTGCACTGTTCATTGAACCAGGGTTGTTGATCCCCCAGCTTGATGGTAATGGTAGAGTGGGGGATATGATTAGATTAGATTAGATTAAAGATACAGCACTGAAACAGGCCCTTCGGCCCACCGAGTCTGTGCCGAACATCAACCACCCATTTATACTAATCCTACACTAATCCCATATTCCTACCAAACATCCCCACCTGTCCCTATATTTCCCTACCACCTACCTATACTAGTGACAATTTATAATGGCCAATTTACCTATCAACCTGCAAGTCTTTTGGCTTGTGGGAGGAAACCGGAGCACCCGGAGAAAACCCACGCAGACACAGGGAGAACTTGCAAACTCCACACAGGCAGTACCCGGAATCGAACCCGGGTCCCTGGAGCTGTGAGGCTGCGGTGCTAACCACTGCGCCACTGTGCCTGATGCCGGGCCACATGCCGGGCCATGAGGTTACAAATTGTGGTTGAGTACAGTTCTGCTGCTGCTGATGGCCCACAGTGCCTCAATGGATGCCCAGTTTTGAGTTGCCAGATCTGTTTGAAATCTATCCCATTTCGCACGGTGATAGTGCCACACAACACAATAGAGGGTATCCTCAATGTGAAGACGGGTCTTCATTTCCACAAGGACTGTGTGGTGGTCACTCCTACAATACTGTCATGGACAGATGCCTCTGCGGCAGGCAGATTGGTGAGGACGAGGTCAAGTAAGTGTTTCCCTCCTGTTGATTCCCTCACCAGCTGATGCAAACCCAGTCTAGAAGCTATGTCCTTTGGGACTCAGCCAGCTCGGTCAATAGTGGTGCTACCAAGCCTCTCTTAGTGGTGGACATTGAAGCCCCCCACCCAGAGTACATTCTGTGCCCTTGCCACCCTCAGTGCTTCCTCTAAGTGGTGTTCAACAGCTGAGGGGGAGGGTGGGGGGGGGGCGGTGCAGTAGATTGTAATTAGCAGGAGATTTCTTTGCCCATGTTTGACCTGATACCATGAGACTTCATGGGGTCCGGAGTCGATGTTGAGGACTCCCAGGGCGACTCCCTTCTGACTGTATACCACTGTGCTGCCACCTCTGGTGGGTCTGTCCTGCTGGTGGGACAGGACATACCCGGGGCTGGTATTGGCGGTGTCTGGGACATTGTCTGTAAGGTATCATTCCATGAGTATGATTATGTCAGGCTGCTGATTGATTTCTCTGTGAGACAGCTCTCCCAACTTTGACACAAGCCCCCAGATGTTAGTAAGGAGGTCTTAGCAGGGTCGACAGGGCTGGGTTTACCATTGTCGTTTCCGGTGCTTAGGTCTATGCCGGGTGGTACCTCCGGTTTCATTATTTATTGACTTTGGAGCGGTTTGATACAACTGAGTGGCTTGCTAGGCCATTTCAGAGGGCATTTACGAGTCAACCACATTGTTGCGGCTTTGGAGTCACATGTGGGCCAGACCAGGTAAGGACAACAGATCTCCTTCCCTAAAGGATATTAGTAAACCAGGTGGGTTTTTCCAACAATCAACAATGATTTCATGGCCATCATTAGACTAGCTTTTAATTCCAGATTTATTAATTCTGCCGTGGTGGGATTCGAACCCATGTCCCCAGAGCACTACGCTAGGTCTCTGGGTTACTAGTCCAGTAACAATACAACTATACCACTGCCTCCCACATTGCTGGTGTCGGAGAGCCCGCGCCTGCCATGTGATTGGGGGGAGAGCGGGCTGACCAGCGCATTTAAACTAGCCCCCAAGTGGTAGATCGTGGCAACATGGCGGCGTGTTTTTGTCCGCCCATTGTATGCTGATCGCACAAGCAGTCCAGGACATCGAGGTACACAGGTAGTCTGAACTATCATTTCCAAACAGGGCATCAGCTGCATCTGCATGGCAATCTGCACACCATTGAGCAACTAGGAGTTTTCATCAACTGCAAGGGCTTCCACTCCATCAAGGTGCAGCTGTTGTGCAGTTACAGTAAGATAGTGGAGGCTTGATTTTATATGTATTGGAACAAAAAGTTGAAGGAGCTGTAGCCAAGAATCAGGGATAGGGCTTGCTCTTGCCTACTCCAAGCAAATCAGGCACCTGCACACTGACCCCACAGCCTCCAGTCGGGTCAGTGCTGGAGGAGCTTGGCAGGTACAATTTTGGTGTAACCACCTGGATCACATGCTGAAGAATCTGGGGTCATTGTCTTACATTCATTTCCTCCAGGAGTATATGGAGTTCTGAGTCAGTAAAGATCTGTGCTTGGATTTTTCTCCCTGCTGCCTTGGTTGGCTCCTTGGTCTAGTGATTCCTATCCAGGACATTCTTAAAAGGTGCGAGCAAAAGATTGATAAGAGATACAGCAAAATAATGTGAGAGACAAGTCAGTGAGCCAAGCCCTTTCACTACTTAACCGGCTTTTCCCCAGTTTGCTGCTGAAGATATTCAGCTGGAACTGGCTTTTTAAAGGCTGTGTTCTAGAGTTTATACCCATATTACAGAGGAATTACACCAATGACTTCCCTGAGGTGTAAGAATTTAGATTCTGGGTTCAACCTTATGGTTAGTGATGAGCCAGAGACAAAGAGGGTATTATTTCAAAATTTACTGCATCAGTTTCATCTGCAGTTGACCAGACAAAGCAATCATACAATCTTTCCTGGTGAGTGGAGCTCAAGGCCGAAGGGTGATCAAACCTCAGTCTTGGCAGTCGTTCTCTGGTAGTCAATACGTTTGTCGGAGTTCTTTTTCTGCTGAGGGCTCCAGTTCTTCTTCTTGTCAGTCCTCCTATGATTCTTCTGAGTGCTGTTTATACTCCTCATCATATCCCATTGCTTCAGCAGTGTTCATCTAGTTGATCAATTTAGAATCTGGCTGTTGAATACTGCAAGTTTGAGTGAAATCACCATGTGGGTCACATCTTACCTACTGTCTGAGTGAAACAATAACCAGCCAATAAGTAGCAAACAAGTATCCTTTTCAGGACACGTCAATGGCCTAATTTCCCGATATTGTTTGCTTTTATTCAATGTCTCTTTGATCCAAGGCCTTTCCTAAATCAACATCATTTCAACCCTTCAAATGGATATGCAAATGAGCTGATCGACAAACCGGTGAGCTAAGTATCTCTCTACACCTGCCATTAGCTCATAACCTTTGTTGATTGGGGGAAAAGTGGTGTAACTCACCCAGTGGAAATTCTAGGCCTAAGTGTATTGAAACACACAATGCGATTTCTGTGTTTACATCCTGTTTCAAAAAGAAACACATTCTGACTTCTCTAGTCATTTGTGAGGGAATTGAAAGCTTTTCAGAAGTTAAAATTATAGCCTGTCAGTTTTGGAGTTGTTTTCTTGATGGTTTCTAATGATAAGAATATTTAACAGCACTTTTGTTTTGCTTTTGTCTTGCGTGTGTGAATGATGTGTTATCACTAAACCTATCACATATTTAACACTCTGATGAGAAACTATTGCATGGCTGCATCCTGGGGTAGGAGGAACAGTCCAAACCATCACTAGCTTTCTCTGAATGTGGCTGATTAATATATCAGGTTCTAAGAATGAAGCAGTTAACCCACTCCCTTATCCAGTTTACCACCTAATATGTATTTCCCTTCGAGTTCATTTGTTCCATACTAGGAGTATTGCATATTGACACAACTCATAGGGGGAATTTTAATCCCTCAGAATGGGTGAGCTGGGGATTGGGTATTTAAAATAAGTTACTTTCAGCACATGACAGCAATCTGGCTCCAATTTCTGGATTTAATGGGGGCTCGTTTGAATGCTTGTGAGTAAAGTACTCACCGACATCAGACCTTTAACGGGGGGGGGGGGGGTATTTATTACAGCAATTAACATCCTTAGGAGACATTAATGAAATCTTTTTGAATTGAGTTTGACTTAAGAAAAGTTGAACATCTCCATCATGGGTTTCTCGTGACTAAGGAAACCCAAACTGAAAGAAGTGAAAAGAGATGAGGTTGAGCTGTGGTTCAGTGGGTTATTTAAAATTCTGATATACCCAACTGAATAAAAGCTAATTTATTAAAACTGGTGTCTCAATTCCCTCTGACAAACATTTGACAAAGAATTCTTGTGTTTCAACTGCATTTTCTAAACTTTGGAGGCTGGAATGATGAGAATGTGAGGCACAGTGGATGTGTTGGACAGGATATAAGAGGAAAAGCATCACCATTCACGGCAGTAATGAACTGTTGTGCTGGGATCAGCACGTGTACAGGAGGGAGGTTCAGGGGAGGGAGGTGCAGTGGAGGGAGGTGCAGTGGAGGGAGGAGCAGGGGAGGGAGGAGCAGGGGAGGGAGGGAGGAGCAGGGGAGGGAGGGAGTGAGGAGCATGGGAGGGAGGGAGTGAGGAGCAGGGGAGGGAGTGAGGAGCATGGGAGGGAGGGAGTGAGGAGCATGGGAGGGAGGGAGTGAGGAGCAGGGGAGGGAGTGAGGAGCATGGGAGGGAGGGAGTGAGGAGCATGGGAGGGAGGGAGTGAGGAGCATGGGTGGGAGGAGCATGGGAGCGAGGTTCACAGGAGGGAGGAGCAAAAGAGGGAGGAGCACAAGAGGGAGATGCACAGGAGGGAGGTGCACAGGAGAGAGGTTCACAGAAGAGAGGTTAACAGGAGGGAGGTGGTTCTGTCACCAGCTATCTGTGATTTCCCTGTCTCTCCAACTCTGATTGAGGGGGATGCAAATGTACGACTTGTCTCCCGAGCATCCTCCTCTGCATCTGGGAGCTGGACCATTTGTTGTGGCCAACCTCCAGTTCTCTGCTTTATGTTTTGTACTTCCTTCTTCTAAAAACAGACCTGTGAGTGAATGAGTGATGGCGAGGTATTCTCTCGATAGATGCAGTGCATTTGTTGATTGTAACTATCAGACAGAAGCATCATGTTGCCTAAGGATTGGGGGTGAGTGGCAATGGATGGATAAATGGGGAAATCACGGCCCTGGCATGATATTTTTTGACATTTGGGAAAAAAATACAGAGCAAGTTGTTGTGTTCTGGAATACACTGTCTGAAAGGGAGATGTAAGCAGATTCAGTAGCAACTTTCGAAAGGAAATTGGATAAATACTTGAAGGGCAAAAAAATACAAGGCGTTGGTGAAAAATCGGAGGAGTAAGACTTATTGAATAGCTCTATCAAAGTGCTGGCACAGGCATGATAGGCTGAATGGTTCCAACTGTGCAGTGTCAATCTATTCCATCCTATGATGCAGTGCATAGAAAATGAAGGCTGGATGCCATTGAAAGTTGAGTGGGTCTAAGGAGTGATGTAATGGAGTATGCTTGACAAGACAGACTAAGTGGAAGGGCTTAAACCACAGGATGTAGGTGAATCAGCAAAAGTACCCTGGTTAGGCCATCACATCACTTCCTGCAGTGCATTCAAGAGCAGGGCACAGTACACCTGCTGTTCCCCAGCTACCTCCAACCACACATTCTTGGTGAATGCCACAAATTTCTTCCTCCCTTTGCTGGGGAAAAATATATCCTTTCTCCTGTTCCTCCTCCTGAGTTAACCTGACTGTAATTCCAGCCATGCATGTTTCAATCTGGGTGCTGCCCTTGCTCTGCATGTATCCATCGTAAACACGTCTAGGATCCACAAAACTCCATTTCTACATTGTCCTTTTGAATAGCGTTGCAATCTCATCATCAGGGTATGCAACATGCCAATTGCGCAGCTTGAAGATGCCAACCCAGAAGTCAAAATTTATTGCTTCAATTCAGTTGCGATCTCAGATTCCGATCGCAGACTTGACTTCAGATTAATATTGGGACCTATGTGTTCACCAGAGAGCTATATATTTAAAGCAGCTCCATCACCCCCCCCCCACTGTCCTTTGAAACAGAAGAAAGAACATAAGAAATAGGAGCAGGAGTAGACCATACAGCCCCTCGAGCCTGCTCTGCCATTCAATACGATCATGCCTGATCTTCTGCCTCAACTGCACTTTCTCACCCACTCCCAATATCCCTCGATTTCCTCAGAGATGAAAAATCTATCTCAGCCTTAAATATACTCAATGATGGAGCATCCACAACCCTTTGGGGTAGAGAATTCCAAAGATTCACAACTCTTTGAGTGGAGGACTTACATCTTGTTAAGATCATACTATATGCCACCAGCCACATAAATTACCAGTTAATCATCTTCAGGACAGAGTAAGTTATTTATTTCTCCCAGCAAAAATGCAAGCATACCATCGCTTCCACATGACTAACATGTTAAATAAAGTAAACAACTTTGAGGAAAAGCATTACCTGACTTCTGCACCCATTAAGGGATTGAGTAGTTGAGCCACAAAGCCAGGATTGGTCCGGATTTGATCCCTGGCCTGTTTTGAGTTAACTGGTCTTATGCAAGTTTGTGGCAGGGAAGCTGCAATTGACTTCGGTGCCCTTGGATTAGTGTGGGTGAAATTGGTCAGTCCTCTTACTCCCGAATACTATGCTGCAACCCTTGTGTGTATGCGTGGACATTGGGTGACTACAGTATCAGGCCCTATAGTGAAATCATCTGCCAGCACTTACTAAGTCCATACATGGCCACCAGTTTGGTGAGCTATCAGTCATCTCAGCCTCTGAACATTGCTGCAGGAGTTCCTCAGGGTAGCGTCCTAGGTGCAACCATCTTCAGCTGCTTCATCAATGACCTTCCCTCCAATATAAGGTCAGAAGTGGGGACGTTCGCTGAAGATTGCACAGTGTTCAGTACCATTCGCAACTTCTCAGATAATGAAACAGCCCGTACCCACATGCAGCAGGATCTGAACAACATTCAGGCTTGGGCTGATAAGTGGAAGTAACATTCTTGTCACACAAGTGCCAATCAATGACCATTTCCAACAAGAGAAAATCTAACCATCTCTCCTTGGTGCTCAACAATCCCCCACTATCAAATGTTGGCGGGGTTACAATTGGCCAGAACATGAACTGGATCAGCCACACAAATACCATGGTTACAAGAGCAGGTCAGAGGCTGGGAATTGTGTGGTGAGGAACTCACCTCTTGACTCCCCAAAGCCTGTCCACTATCTACAAGGCACAAGTCAGGATTATGATGGAATACTCTTCACTTGCCTGGATGGGTGCAGCTCCAACAACATTCAAAAAGCTTGACACTATCCAAGACAAAGCACCCCATCCACAACCTTAAACATTCACTCCCTCCACCACTGACACGCAGTGGCAGCAAGTGTGTACCATCTACAAGATGCACTGCAGCAACTCACCATGCTGCTTCGACAATACCTTCCAAACCTACGACCCCCACCACCTAGAAGGACAAGGGCAGCAGATGCATGCGAACACCATCACCTGGAAGTTCCCCTCCAAATCACACACCATCTTGACTTGGAAATAGATCACCGTTCCTTCTCTGTCACTGGGTCAAAATCCTGGAACTCCCTCCTTAACAGCACTATGCGTGTACTTACACCACATGGACTGCAGGGGATTCAAGAAGGTGGCTCACCACAACCTTCTCAGGGGCAATTAGGGATGACAAAAAATGTTGGCCTAGTGAGCGGCGTCCACATCCCAAGAACGAATAAAAGAAAAAGAAAAAGAGAGCAGTTCCTTGAAACTATCCCACCAAGAATTCATGGCTTTCAGAAGAAGAGCGGTGAAAATCGACAGAGAAATAAGCAGTAAACAATCGTAATAGGCACTTGTTGAATTTACAAAACTTTTACACCTCTAGTAAGCACATAGAGACATTTTAAATTATTGTGCAAGTATTTTGCTTTCCTCTTAACTGAGAGCATTCCAGAGCACAAGTTCAGAGTTTGAAAAAGCCAGTTTAGCAAAATGAGCTTTTACTTCAGGAAACAACTTATTGAACAAAGTGCAAAACGGATGCAACTGTTCTAGTTTTGGTTGATAAGTGTATTGGGGTAAAACACTGAAAAAAAATCAACAGGGTGACAAAATTATTAGATTGTTCATTGGCAGATCCTTAGTAGTACAACAGTAGCACGATTTTGTTTTGCAGAATGAGTGACAAACAAGTTTTAAAGGGCAAGACACCTCAAAAGAGAACTTACAAAATTTTGAAAGGTTATGTCCCTCTGAACCATTGCTGCTCAGGATATTAGAGGAGGTTGAGCACCTACTGGATTCATTAGGTACAGCAGACATCGCACTGATCCCTAAGGATGAGTGGGCATCAGTGTGATATATGTTGCACATATCTGTCCCCGCTGTTACAAAGGATGAGGATGGGTCTTGAAGCATTTCTGTGGATACTCCATTCAGTTGGGCCATGCCATGTCACCTGTCCCACGTAGAAAAGTTTGTGCAGAAAAATACCTTGGACCACAAGTTGATCAGGCAGTGGTCTGCACGCATCATCCTCGAAGTCCTATGGAAAAATGAGATGCTGGATCCTGGTGGATGTTTCCTCATTGCCAGAACTTTCCCACAAGTACCAGGAGGTAGCTTGGCTGTTGGTGAGAAGGGCCCTCCTCGTCAGTTCCTTCATGCACACCCGGAATCTTAGTGCCACTGCACACTGTACTCGAGGTGGCTGCGGTGGAGAAAGAGACTGCTGTCCACTTCCTTCTGGAATGTGACTTTGCAAAGAATGTCTGGAAAGAGATTCATGGTTTTTGTCGAGGTTCATCTCAAACAGCTCTGTAATGCAGGGCTGTGTTCTGCAGGCTTTTTCCAGGGAGGCATGCTGAGATAAACATCGCTGGAAGACCATTAACTCAATGAAAGCTGCTCTTTGATCTGCCCAAATTTTGTTTGTTTTCCAGTGTAAGGAGCTTTCCATGTGCGAGTGTTGCAGACTGGAATGTTCCAATGTCCAGGACTGCTCACTGAGGGAAGTACTGAAACTTGGTGAGAAAGGCTGAATGGGGAAAGTCCACCATTTACAACCCTCCTGTCATAGCACACAGAGGAGCTGCAACCTATGTAAAACCCCCTCGACTGTATGTATCAGAAAATGTTTGAATGCAATGCAATTGTAGATGAAAACTGCATTGTAATGGGAGTGAGGCACCTGAGAGTGCCATGTGCTGTGTTTAGCCAATTGACCTGTAATGCACTTTGTGTATAGCCACACCCAAAACTCTGCTGCCCATATCCTAACTTGCACTCAGTCCTGTTCATCCATTACCCGTGTGCACTGACCTAAAGTGCTTCCTGGTTAGGCAATATCTTGGGCTGTTACCTCACATGTCAATCTAGACAGTAATTGTCAGCATTGTTATGTAACTTATATCAATGTTCTCTGGCTATCCTTAAATGATCTAATTCATATATTCATCTGGACACAGTCTAGTTCTTTTGTTATTTTAAAGACCCAATCGTATGTGGTCAAGGTTTACCCTTTTCTGGAGTAAAGGGATCCAGCTCTCTAACCCGTTGTGGCAACTAAGGGCCTTTAAACTATGCATCAATCTAGTGGCCCTGCACTGAACAATTTGTGGGGTTTTTATATCATCCACCATGTCAGACAATCAAAACTGGTCACAGTGTTCTAAATGAGACCTAACTAGGGTCTTATACAAGGACAATGTATCGGATTATATCTGCTTCCACGTTGACATTTGCAACTTTCAAGCCAATTACAGATTGCATTGCTGGTAACTGAGCATAGTTTGCTGTGGAGAATGATTGATGCAAAGGAACCATTTAAAACACTGCCACATCCTGGCAGTTCTCTTGCCCTATAATCCTTCAAGAGCCCAATACAATCCTTCATGGCTTCTGACTATTAAGATGGTTGTGAAAGATTTTACTACTGTTACCAAAGTTATCTATTCTTTCAATCACCCATGTTGTTTAGCTGGGTTACTGGGTTTAGTTTGGATATCCGATTTATCTCAGAGCAATGCAGATATCACACTTGTGCTAAATCACCAACTGGTTTATTTGCAGCACTTAACTATAAAAGTTTTTACATGATTTCAGTACATGTCTTCCAGAGCAGCCAGCGTGTGTGTTCTGTAGAAGCTTCGAGCTGTGTGTTTTACTTTCACTTTTGACTCTGCAACTCTACCCAGAGGTTTAAGCAATCAAACACAGTGAACACAGATAAGTGGACAGACTGATACAATCAAATCCTGATCAATCAAACACTATCAACAACTCATTTGTTCCGGTTTAAATTAGAAAGAAAATGCTCTTAATTGTCTCTCTTGTCTTTAACTCTCAGGCAAGAAAAAATGATGGATAACAATTCTGGAACTGTGAAGTATTTCATTCCATAATTAGATGAGCCAGACTCAACCAATGCTCTCAGTCAAAAGCAACAATTATCCAGTCAGTAGGAATGATTTGTACTCCACTTGTTAATTCATTTAAAAAGCTATTCTCAGCTCCACTCACTAAAGTATCAGCCTTAATTCAGTGCAAGGGCTCTCACCTTTGTGGCTTTAAATTGTGAGTTCAAGTCCCATTCTAGAGATATAAATATGTAGGTTGACACTCTGCATTGAAAAGCTTTTTATGTTGTCTGATGCAGCATAAATGAGATGCGTGGAGTTCAGTTGATTGAAGATTGCAAACAGGTTTATTAAACAGCTAACAACTATATAGAGTACAGAGCTACTATTTACATGACTTTCCTCTAGGGAGTTACAGTTACAGTGACACAAGTTTATAGTCACATGACTGCATCCTGGTACTTGACTCATTAGCATACTAAGATCTTAAAGGGACATCACTCTGACAGGCAATCACACAACATCCCCCTTCTTTCCAAAGTTAAATCTGGTATGCTAAAAGTAGAAACATATAACACTAGACAATATCAAAAGTATTTACACATGTATGGAGATTTTAAGCTTTACAAATATAGAGGCTCAAAAGTCCATGGGTTGAATTTTATTCGGGCGTTGCATTGCACGGCAGCGCCCTTTGAACTTGGTGGGTGCCCTCATTCAGTGACTGCCGAGGTGCCCCCCCGATATTACGCACGGGGACTCATTTAAATAGTGGAGGCAGAGCAGCCGTCCCCAATGACATGGAGGGGCTGCCTCCGCATCCCCAGCAACGTCGTCCGGCGTCACCACGCAGGTGCCGGCACCGTTTTTAAAGGGCTATTATTCCTTACAATTGAAATTTTTAAACGGGCAGCAGCAGCACTAAAATTTTATTAAAAACTAAAAAATTTGTGGATGGCCCTCCCCCACCCCCCAAAGGCCATTTCAATGCCTGAAATGACCAACACATTCCTTTTTCCCTGCCCGAACTTTACCCCTTAAACTTATAACATTTGGCCTATAAGCCCCTCCCACCATCCCCACATCCAATAAAAATTGATTTCCCCGCTCCTCCAACCTTCCTACCTGAAATTTTTATGACACCCCCCCTCCCCACCAAATTCTCGCCTCGGAACTCTGTGTGGAGTTCCGAAGGTGCGCGAAGCCCGAACAGAGGCTGTAATATCGGCATGGGCGGGCAGGTAAGTTCATTTGAATGTAATTTAATGTCAATTTAAATATGCAGAGGAAGGGCCAGCCGCCAGGCGGCATGGGGGCCGCACTGAGGTCCCCCCGCCGCCGGAAATATATGGTCGGGCCTTCTCGAAGTCACGGGTCGAGGCGGGTGTCTCCCCACAACATTTTACCGGCCCTCATGCTGCGACCTGTGGCGTCGATGGGCTGGTAAAATTCAGCCCCATAGGTCGTCTCTGTGGTTTGACAACTCTTGCTCAGGGAGTTTGCGTCTCATCTGTTGCTGTTCTTTCTGAAGTTTCTCCCTCTCTGCACTCACTTTCTGTTGCTCTGCCTTCAGCCTGCTAACATACTCTGTTGCTTTTCTCAAGATGACCACTTTCGGGGCCTTATCATTCTTATCATCTTGAAGAGTCAACAGACAATGCTTCAACTCATTCCTGCTCTGCCTCCTCAGGGCATTGTGTGTCCTTCGCCTCTCCTCATCCACTGCATTTGAAGGCTTGGGGCTCAAGGTTGAGGACCAGCTGGGGGAAAAATACTTGGTCTCATGGAGCTACCAGTCCGTTTTGGCTTGTTGTGCTGCTGACACTTCCCTAGAGAGCAGAAGTGAAGATGTAGCATAGTTGTGCTGTTGTTGGATTTCCAGACTGCACCGTTTGATGCTGGTCAGAGTCTGCGGGCTGTTTCCGGACCTAGGAGATTTCCTCTTGGCAATGCTCTCGTGTATAGTTATAATGTTGAGATCCTTACATGCTGGCAGTCCTGCCACTGCCGGCTCGCTCGTGTCTACTAGGTAGAACGTTTGTGGTTTCCAAACCGACTTACCAGAGCTGCATTTCATTGTTAATGTGCAACTGCAAGGGATGGGTGATCCATTGTATACCGACAACTTTGCATTTGTCAATTGTATCATTGATCGCCAACAACTCCGGTACATATCTTTGAGGATTCGGACTGGTAGGATATTTGCGCTAGCGCCAGTGTCAATCTTCACCTTGAATGTATGCTTGCCAGCTTTCTTTGGGCACATGATTTTTTTTTTAATTCATTCATGGGATATGGGCATCACTGGCTAGGCCAGCATTTATAGCCCATCCCTAATTGCCCTTGAGAAGGTGGTGGTGAGCTGCCTTCTTGAACCGCTGCAGTCCATGTGAGGTAGGTACACCCACAGTGCTGTTAGGAAGGGAGTTCCAGGATTTTGACTCAGTTGACAGTGAAGGAACGGTGATATAGTTCCAAGTCAGGATGTTATGTGGCTTGTAGGGGGACTTGCAGGTTGTGGTGTTCCCATGCATTTGCTGCCCTTGTCCTTCTAGTTGGTAGTGGTCACAGGTTTGGAAGGTACTGTATAAGGAGCCTTGGTGCATTGCTGCAGTGCATCTTGTAGATGGTACACACTGTTGCAACTGTACATTGGTGGTGGAGGGAGTGTGAATGTTTGTGGATGGGGTGTCAATCAAGTGGGAATGCTTTGTCCTGGATGGTGTCGAGTTTCTTGAGTGTTTTGAAACTGGACCCATCCAGGCAAGTGGAGAGTATTCCATCACACTGCTGACTTGTGCCTTGTAGATGGTTGGCAGGCTTTGGGGAGTGAGGAGGTGAGTTACTCACTGCAGGATTCCTAGCCTCTGACATGCTCTTGTAGCCACGGTATTTATATGGCTACTCCAGTTCAGTTTCTGGTCAATGGTAGCCCCTAGGATGTTGATAGTGTGGGATTCAGCGATGGTAATGCCATTGAATGTCAAGGGGAGATGGTTAGATTCTCTCTTGTTGGAGATAGTCATTGCCTGACACTTGTGTGGCGTGGATGTTACTTTCCACTATCAGCCCAAGCCTGAATATTGTCCAGGATTTGCTGCATTTCTACAGGGCCCACTTCGGTATCTGAGGAGTCGTGAATGGTGCTGAACATTGTGCAATCATCAGCGGACATCCCCACTTCTGACCTTATGATTGAAGGAAGGTCATTGATGAAACAGCTGAAGATGGTTGGGCCTAGGACACTACCCTGAGGAACTCCTGCAGTGATGTCCTGGAGCTGAGATGATTGACCTCCAACAACCACACCATTTTTCTTTGTGCTAGGTATGACTCCAGTCAGCGTTGAGTTTTCCCCCGATTCCCATTGAGTTCAGTTTTGTTTGGGATCCTTGATGCCAAACTCAGTCAAATGCTGCCTTGATGTCAAGGGCAGTCACTCTCACCTCATCTCTTGAGTTCAGCTCTTTTATCTATGTTTGAACCAAGGCTGTAATGAGGTCAGCAGTTGATTGGCTGATCTTAGAAGCTGAGATATAGGAGCTGATCTTCCAGCACTTTCCATATTTTTGTGCGATCTTTCTGATCCTCTTCAGATATGCCTGAGGTAATAATCTGTGTAATCTCTCATTTCCAATTGCTATCATTATTTTTACAGCCTGTTTTTCTGGTTCCACAATTACTTGGTCTGTAAAGCATAATTGCATTCTCTGTTGGAACAGTTTGAACTCAGATAGGATATCTATGGCTTTTCAGTCCACGCTAGGAAATTTGGTATGCATTTTCTGCTTTTTTTTAACTTTAAATCTTGCTTTAAAACCTGGTTCTATGACTTTGTACTGCTTTCCTTTTAAAAAAAACTGTTCTGTAGACTAGCTGCTTTGATTGACAGAAGAAGTGTTTTGCAGTGTTGTGTTTATTTTGCTTCCAGCACTAAGCCTGTGCTGTTTACACAGCTGTGCAAAAGGCAGTTCAAATACTTTTTTGCTATAGTTTTTTTAAGCAGCCGTTCAATGTTGAGTGGTTTTATGATTTAAAAAAAAACGCGCTGAGTGAATGAAAGATCTTCACCTAGAATTATTTAATGGGCTTCTTTTTATAGGTCTAGCTGCGATCTATGTGAATGGAGGAGGCACCTCGATCAGCCTGGGGGAGCCTTTCAAAACAATTGATCAGCCTGTGATAGGGATTGGATTTTCCTTTTTTTAAACTAAGCCTTAAAAACAATCAACATTACAAGCACCTTAAAACTTTTTTTTAAATGTGGATTCCCATACCGACAGCAGACTGACTCACCCAATCACAGTGATTGATTTTCAGCCTGTCTACAGCTTGAGGTAAGTGTTTTCTTATTTCCCTGTTTGGGCCAGTATTTCCTTGAAACTTTCTTTTAGCTGTAGGTAGTTTTTAAAGCTGTTTTCCTGTGGTCTTCAATTTTGGATTCTGTCTTCTCACCATAGCTGTCACCATGCAATGAGAAGCTTTTTATGTTGGCTGATGTAACATAAATGAGATGCATGGAGTTCAGCGGATTGAAGATTTCAGACAGGTTTATTAAACAGTTAACAACTATATACAGTACAAAGCTACTATTTACATGTCTTGCCTCTAGGGTGTTACAGTTATAGAGTCACTCAGGCTTGTAGTCACATGACTGCATTCTGGTACTTGGCTCATTCGCATCTTAAAGAGACCTTACTCTTAAAGGCAAACACAACACACTCCAGTACACTACTGAGGGAATGATGCACTGTCAGAGGTGCTGCCTTTCAGACGAGCTGTTAAACCAAGGTCCTGTCTGCCCTCTTAGGTGGATGTAAAAGATCCCATGGCACTATTTTGAAGAAGAGCAGTGCAGATATCCCTGGTGTCCGAGCCAATATTTATCCCTCAATCAACATCACAAAACTGATTACCTGGTCATTATTACATTGCTGTTTGTGGGTGTTACTATACGCAAATTGACTGCTGTCTTTCCTCATTACAATAATGACAACAACTCAAAAGTACTTAATTGACTATATAGCACTTTGGGATGTCCTGAGGTTGTGAAAGGTGCTATATAAATACAATTTTTTTTTGCTTTCTAAAATAGATTATCTGGTCATTAACTCATTGCTGTTTGTGGGAGCTTACTGTGCACAAAATGACTGCTGTCTTTCCTCATTACAACAATGACCACAACTCAAAAGTAGTTCATTGACTATAAGGCACTTTGGGATGTCCTGAGATTATGAAAGGTGCTATATAAATGCAAATCTCTTTTTCTTGCTTTCTAAAATAGATTATCTGGTCATATCTGATTGCTGGTTGTGGGAGCTTGCTGTGCAAAATTGGCTGCTGTGTTTCCTACATTACAATAAAAAGAATTCATTTGCTGTCAAGCTTTGGGATGTCCTGAGGTCATGAAAGGTGCTTTATAAATGAAAGATCTTTCTTTAATGGGGAATGCCATGTGGTGAACTTCTCAGTCAGAGGCTGGACTATGCCATGTTCAGTGTTGATTTAACTGATCTCACTGACCTCAGTGGTCTTGTTAAATGGAAAGGAAAAATCAACCAGGGGTCCTACTCCTGATTTCTATCCGGTGATTCTTGCTGGACATTAGACAAGGATGTGATCAGCCTGTAATTGTGCCTTGCATGGCGAGGCAGCCTGCCAGCATTCAATGTCCACACTTGCAAATAAAGAGCAGCCTCTTGAGTGAATAACCATCTCAAAGTGAACTAATTCTTGGTCAATGGTGCCACATCCAAGGATACACGTGATGGGAATGAGGGAGGGAGCAAAGACAGATGTACTTTTCTCCAGTTCCTTTACGTATTTAAATCATTTCTGCCAGTGCTGATTTGTTATTTAACATTTAAAAACCACTAACACATTGGCATTTCCTGTGGTTAAAACTACAAAAATAAAATTACAATGCAATACTCGGAAAGCCTTCTTACGTTGACTTTGATGTTGTGGTGCTCTGATTGCACATTTCAGTCTTAAATGTTTCGACTTGTCATATGAAGGTACATTTCCTCATACCAATCAGATACATTAGACTCTCTGTACAAGAATGACAACCTGAGTTCCCTAGAGTTTAGAAGACTGAGAGGTGATCTGATTGAAACATATGAAATCGTAAGAGCTTGACAGGGTAGATATTGGGAGGATGTTATCCCTGCTTGAAGAGTTTAGAACTAGGGCATCACAGTCTCAGACTAAGGAGCCTGTCATTTAGAACTGAGAGGAGCCGAAATTTCTTCACTCAAAGGGTTGTGAATTCTTCAGGTTCTCAACCCAGGAGAGCTGTGGATGCTCAGTCATTGAGTATATTCAAGACAGCGGTGGGGTTGAAATAGAGATCAACCATGATCTTATTGAATGGTGGAGCAGGCTTGAAGGGCTGAGTGGCTTATACTTGCTCCTATTTCATATGTTCTTATGACCAAGCAGTAAAGGAGCAGTTATAATAGTTCTTGCCAGCCCTGTAGAATGGATGTAACAATTGAGACAGACTTACCTTTCATCCCTCAGTCAATATCTAAAACAGATGACATAGTCATTGCATGTCAGTCGTAGTTCAGTGGGTTGCTGAGTCAGAAGGTGGTGGGTTCAATTCCTGCTTCAGAGACCTGAGTTCAAAAATCTAGGGCTGACAGTCTAGTGCAGTACTGAGGAAATAAGGTCAGAGGCATATTATTTTGGTTAAGATATTAAACTGCGACCCCGTTTGCACTCTCAGGAGGACATAAAAGATCTCTTATCACTATGGGACCTTACTGGGCTCATTGACTGTAAAGTACCTTGGGATATCCGGAGTCTTTCTTTTCTTACTTTAATTCATTGCTGTTGATGGGAACTGGAGTATCATGCAGGAAAGTGTGAATTTGTCCATTTTGGCCAGTAAAATAGAAAAGCAGCATATTATATAAATGGAGAGAGATTGCAGAACTCTGATATGCAGATGGATCTGGGTATCCTAGTACACGAAACACATAAAGTTAGTATTCAGGTACAGCAACTAATTAAGAAGACAAATGCAATGTTATTGTTTATTGCAAGGGGAATGGAATATAAAAGTAGAGAGGATTGGTGAGACCATATCTAGAATATTGTGTACAATTCTGGTGTCCTTACTTGAGAAAGGATATAACTGCATTGGAGGCAGTTCAGAGAAGGTTCACTCAACTGATTTAAGGGATGAGAGAGTTATCTTATGAGGAAAGGTTGGACGGGTTGGGTTTGTATTCATTGGTGATTAGAAGGATGAAACATATATTGAAACATATAAGATCCTTAGGAGACTTGACAGGGTGGGTGTTGAAAGGATGTTTCCCCTTGTGGGAGAGACTAAAACTAGGGGGCACAGTTTAAAAATAAGGGGTCTCCCATTTAAGACAGAGATGAGAATTTTTTTCTCTCAGAGGGTCTCTTCCCTGGAGAGTGGTGGAGTCTGGATCATTGAATGGTTTTAAGGCAGAGGTATACAGATTCTTGACAAACAAGGGAGTCAAAGGGTATCGGGGGAAGGCAGGAAATTGGAGTTGAGTCTACAAACAGATCAGCCATGATCTTATAGAATGGCGGAGCAGACTCAAAGAGCCGAATAGTCTTTTCCTGCTCCTAGTCTGTACATTCGTATGTTTGTATTGCTGTGCACAAATTGGTTGCTGCATTTTCTATGTTACAACAGCGACTATATTTCAAAAGTATTTCAATGGCTGTAGGGCACTTAGGGATGTCCTGAGGTTGTGAAAGCTGTCATAACAATGCAAGTCCCTTTTTTCCCTTTCTTTAGTCTCTTCCTGATAATTGGACCAAAACAATGTGAATTATCTTGATGCATGTAAATGACATAGGAAAGTAAGAATTTTGTGCTGGAAAAATTTGAATCAACAGAAATTGTGAATTATGCAACGTTGAGTGGGTAAAGTGTATTCTTTAAATAAATTATTAACTACCATAATGAATTATGCAGGTTGCATTTTTCAGATTTTCGTATGGAGATTTTCCACATATCAGGAAATTGTGAATCCCCCATCCTCTGGTTTTCCGTTCAGAAGCTCTAATGGATGGAAAAACATGGACCAGAGGTTGGCAATTTCCTGAATAGAGAATTTCAATGAGGTTTCTCTCAATGAAGTGGAAAGGTTTCCTAAAAGCCTTGGGGATAGAACAATTACTGTGGCAGTTTTGTTTTGCCAAGTTTCTCTGCTAAATTCCATTCCTCCTTTCCTGAAGGCATTGACTTCTCGCTATGTTGGAGTTCCATTGATCACCTTCCAATACTGTACGCAGTTAGTCATTATTCAAGTGGCATTCTTGGCAATGATTTTTGACGGTCTATTTAACTTCAGCAGATCATTTATAACTGTTAACTGATGCACAGCTCTGACAGTGGTTGCAGGATGGGATCAAGAGTAAGAAACCTCACCAATTTTCTCTTGTGTTACCAAAGAACAATGAGGACCATGTTTAATAATCAATTTTCAGGATGTGGGTGCCGCTCACAAGGCTAGCATTTATTGACCATCTCTAATTGCCTTTGAGAAGGTGGTGAGAGCTGCCTTTTTGAACCACTGCAGTCAATGGGGTGAAGGTTCTCCCACATTGATGTTAAGGGAGTTCTGGATTTTGGCCAAGGAACAACAACTTAAAATTATGTAGCACCTTTAACATAACAAAACATCCCAACACGCTTCACAGGGGCATTATAAAACAAAATATAACGCTGAACCATGTAAAGAGATATTCAGTCAGATGGCCAAAAACTTGGTTAAAGAGGTAGATTTTAAGGGGTGTATTAAAGGAGGAAAGTGAGGTCGAGAGACAGAGAGGTATAAGAGGGAATTCCAGGTCTTAGGGCCTAGGCAGCTAAAGGTACAACCACCAATGGTGGAGCAGTTACATTCAGGGATTTTCAAGAGTCCAGAATTAGAGGAGTGCAGATACCTGGAGTGTTGTGAGGCTGGAGGAGATTACAGAGATATAGAGGGGCGAGGCCATGGAGGGATTTGATAACAAGGATGAGAATTTTAAAATCAAATTGTTGCTAGACCAGGAGCCAAAGTAAAATAGCGAGCACAGGAGTGATGGATGAATGGGTTGGTGCGAGTTAGGACACGGGCAGCAGAGCTTTGGATGACCTCAAGTTTACAGAGGGTGAATGTGGGATACCAGGTGTGTGTTGGAATAGCCAAGTCTAGAGGTAGCAGAGACATGAATGAGGGCTTCAGCAGCAGTTGAGCTGAGGCAGGGAATAAGTTGGCCAATGTTATGGTGATGGAAATAGATGATTTTAGTGATGATACGAGTATGTGTTCAGAAACTCATCTCAGGGTCAAATACGACACCAAGGTTGCAAACAGTCTGGTTTAGTCTCAGACAGTTCCAGAGAGAGGAATGGAGTCAGCAGCTGATAATGAAGGAATGGTGATGTATTTCTAAGTTGGTGTATGACTTTGAAGGGAAACTTGGAGGTGATGGTGATTCATTGCACCTGCTCCCCTTGTCCTTCAATGTGGTGAAGGTCGCAGGTTTGGGAGGTTTTACTGAAGAAACCTTGGTGAGTTGCTGCATTGCTCCTGTTGTAACCAATTGTAACCATCTAGTGTTGCCTTGTCTAAAGTCAGCTACACAAGCCCATTTATGCAAACAAAGCTTAGAAATGTATTGTCCGTTTGGCTCAATTACTCACTGGACTAATTTGGTAAATCATTTGTGGTGTAAAAGAGTTCTTTTATAATTCAGTGTGTCTTGTCTGGAAGTCCTTTATTCAGTTCCACTGTATGAAGGGTCATTGACCTGAAAAGTTAACTCTGCTTCTTTCTCCACAGATGCTGCCAAACCTGCTGAGTATTGCCAACGTTTCTTGTTTTTATTTCAGATTTCCAGCATCTGCAGTATTTTGCTTTTATTTTACCACTGTATGAGGTGCTGTAGTAAAATGAATATCATACAGTTCAAATTTCTTTTCAGAGTCTATTGTATTGTTACGAAATTGTGTCTATTTCTTTTGTAAAATATGTTTTATGTACTTATATTTGAATTATGGACACTGATTCATTTGGAATCTTGAAGAGATGCTGAACTTTGTATTTTTTTTAAAGAAGTCACCAGAAGGTTCCAGGATTTGGCTCGTAAACAAGTCTTACTGGAAGGCACCTGTCTGTGGATAATCACAAGGGGTTGTTTTTGACTTGGGAGATGTCAAGATTTATAGAAGTCAGGAGGCTTGACTTCTGAACTATTTTTAGTTTCAGTTTGAACTGTTACAACAGACAGTTGTTTTTTGCCTGCCAGAAGAAGACCCAGCAACTCTCTCTCTCTCTTGAAAACAAATCCTGCATACAGTGTGTCTGTTTCCTATTTCCTCCTGTATTTTAAGAAACCCTGCCTGTTTGAAGAAACTTTGCATATCGAATGTGTGGGAACTGAAAACTTGTTGCTGCATTTCTGCTGAAAGACCTATTTGAAGTCTCTGTAACTGCACCTCTTGGAAAGCCTACCCAAACTGATCTTCAACATCGCCTAGAAAGAACTGTTCTGGGAAGATCCCAGTGACAGCCATCTATACACATTTGGGATGCCAAACCAAAACAAAGGACATCTTTCCATACCTTCTTTTCAGCTTAAGTGTTTTTTTCCTTCTGTTTTCTTTGTAACAGCTATGAACAAAAATCATATTCAATGTGTCTGCACTTGGTTGTATAATGTTAAAGATTTGATCTGTAGAGTGAGGGTGGAGTAGCACAATCAGAAACCAGAAGAACCAATGTCTGAGCAGTTTTACTGTTTCTGAACAGCTTCTGTAGCCTCAATCAATTGTAAACAGCATGACACCCTCTCCCTCTAACTTTCTCTCTCCCTTTCTTTCTCCATGGACAAGTGCCTCCCTTTTCTTTGGTGACAACTGGCTCTCTTTCACCTGGTGACTCCCAGAATTGAGAAGTCAATGTCCAGGGAGTAGTAAGTCATTTGAAATTATCTGGTATTACAGTGCTGTCGCATATTTCTCCGTGTCAGCCAATGCATTTTAAAAGCTTCATATCCCGAACAAATATTAGTTACTGATCCTCTAACTGCTTTTAAGTGATCTATTTCGTTTTTCACTAGCGTGTGCATTTCCACATCATTAAACGCTTGTCCTTGGGAATCAAGTGTTCCATTGGTTAGCTGCTGAGACATGAGATGGCCACATAACAGAGGTAACGTTGTAACCAAATGCTTAATAATTCCAGTAAGGTGTAAAATTCTGTTGCCAGTATCTAGATAGTGGTTATTTTTAAGCCAATGAATCATAAAATGTTTGATAGCAGCAAGTCACACACAATTCAATCTCTTCGGTGTTAAATATCACCAGATTATATACACTGATTATCTACAAATAACAGTAGACTTATTGTAAGCAATATGAATGTAAATGTCAGACAGCATCATGGAGATTAGTCCATTTGATTGACAGTAAGTCAACAGCTTTTATGAGCAAGCAGTACCATTGAGTTTGAGTTTTAGTATCAATAGAATTATTCAGGAAGCCAGCGCAGCTATTTGCTAATCAGATCAATGAATTCTATTTCCCTCTTTTGATAAAATTGCACACCATGCACTCAATTGACTATTGTCAAGTTCACCAGCTTGTGGGGAACAACATTAAGTTTTAAGGTATTCAGCGTGATATAGGAATGTAATATAACACAAAATGAGAATCATAGAAACATATAAATTTAAAGCACAAAAAGAGGTCATTCGGCCCCATCATGTCTGTCCTGGCCAGAAAAGAGCTGTCTAGCCTAATCCCACATTCCAGCATTTAGCCTGTAGTCTTGCAGGTTACAGCACCTTAAGTTCATATGCAAGTTCTTTTTTTAATGCAGTGAGGATTTCTGACTCTACCACCCTTTCAGGAAGTGAGTTCCAGACTCCCACCATCCTCTGGATGAAAGAATTTCCCCTCAATTCCCCTCTAATGCTTCTACCAATTACTTTAAGCCTATGTCCCTGGCTATTGGCCTCTCTGCTGAAGAAACTAGATCCTTCCTATCTACTCTATCCAGCACCCTCAAATTTATATACACCTCAATTAAATCTCCCCTCAGCTTCCTCTGCTCCAAAGAAAACAACCCCAGCCTATCCAATCTTCCCCATAGTTAAAATTCTCCATTCCTGGCAACATTCTCGTAAATCTCCTCTGTACCTTGTCTGGTGCGTTCATATCCTTCCTGTAATGCGGTGACTAGAACTGTGCACAGTACTCTAGCTGCGGCCTAACTAGTGTTTTATAAAGCTCTAGCATAACCTTCCTGCTTCTTTTATTCCACGCCTTGGCTAATAGAGGAAAGTATTCCGTATGCCTTCTTAACCACCTTATCTACCTGTCCTACCACATTCATGGATGCGTGGCCATGTTCATTTACACTTCTCAGTATCCTACCACTTATTGTGTAATTCCCTTGCCTTGCTTGCCCCTTGCAAAAGGAATAACTCACAGTTTTCTGGATTGAATTCCATTTGCCACTTTTCTGCCGACCTGATTAGTCCATTGATATCTTCCTGCAGTCTATAGCTTTCTCCCTATCAACCACGCAGCCAATTTCTGCATCATCTGCAAACTTCTTAATCACGCTCCCTACATTTAAGTCTAAATCATTAACATATATCATGAAAAGCAAAGGCCCTAGCAGAGGCCTGTGGAACCCCACTGAAAACAGTCTATTTGGCTGAACAAAGACAATGGGGATCAATTTTACACCCCCCCAAAGTGCGGGATTGTGGCAGGGGTGTGGCGTAAAATGGAGTGGGAGGCTCCAGAAGCAGCGAAAAACAGCCCACCTGCCCCAGGCCAATCAAGGCCCTTAAGTGGCCACTTAAGAGCAACATAAGGGCCTTCGCCTGCCTCCAAGGGGATTTTACCCGTGGCTAGTCAGGCTGCCGAGGCCCAAGAGAAGCCGCCTGACAAAAGCAGGTGGCTCTCTGACGGCCCGAGGGGGGCCCTCATGATCGGGCCGCCCCCACTACCCCAACCACCCCCAAAACCCAACACAGCCCCATCCCCCCAATTGACCACCCTTGCCTTGCTGGGGCCCGACCGACCACCCCTGGTGAGGCAACCAAAACTTACCCTTGTTCCGGGCTCCCTGACATCTTCTTCTTCAAGCTGGGCTGTAGTCCCAGCAGTGGCCACCGCTCCCAGTGGCACTGCTGGGACAGCTAGCTGCAGGCCCGCTGATTGGCCAGCAGCTCTATTTGGTGGGACTTCCTACCTCAAGTGGGTGGAAGTCCCGCCTCACACCAGTTAAAGCCCGGCGACCCGCAAACTACGGGTGGATCCCCAGGCAAGGCGGAAGCGTGTTCACCACCAACATTTCAGTCTGAGGCCAGTTCCGGGCCACCCGGGGTTAAATCCCACCCAATGGACCAGATTTTGACTCGTGTAAACAAGATGATAGTGAGTTAGCAAGCTGTTTACATCTCTCAAATTTTTTATTTCCTGGCTAATTCATAGGCTTCAATGGATATAAATAAATACAGGGAGAGATGTAAAATGGGCAAACAATTCACTATCACCTGTTTTTCACTGTAGTTCAAAGTAAAGACTTACCCCAGTCACACAATATCTATTCAGCTTTTTAAACTGTGCTCGCTTTCCATGGATGATATTTTCACTGTACCAGTGACAAAAGCATCCCCACGCCCCATAGGGTAGTTGATCTTTTTTATTTACACTTATCCCTAAAGCTTCAACCTTGCTTTGAACCACATATGTATCCAGCTCCTTTTTGAAGAAAAAATAAGGCAGCGTTTTTTTTTGTCGAGAGGCCTTTCTACCTATCCATTCCTCCCTCAGAAAAAAAATGCTTCTAGTCTCCAGCATTATTTGGGATTTGCTCATTTTGTACTCGTACCTGCTTATTCTTTGCTCTCAGTTCCAGCAAAATGACCTGATCAAACCTACGTTTTCAAACCTGGGATCATGTCCTTTATCAAATATGAAAATGCAATGTTAGTGTTTCTTCATAACTGAGAGCCCTAAGCTCCAGAATTGTCCTGTTCACTCTTTCTGAACCTTCTCCAACACACTGACTTTATTTTAAATGTGTAAACATTTCATACAAATTACAAATATTATTTTGTGAATGATCAGGGCAAGGTTATAATAACTTATTTCTACTTTATAAAAATATAATCCAATAAATTAAGTAGCCTCTTTGATAACAGCCCCACATTGACAGGTTACTGTCAGTAAATGGTCAGTAAATTAAAACCTTTTTCTTTTCCTTTTCATTTCTCTACTTTTCTAAAGGACTTTCATTGTGTTGACGAGGCAAGTTTCTTATTCTTGCATCAATTGTATTACATTTACCCACATTAAAATCCATGCCAATCTTTAGCTTGTACTCTAATAATCCTTGAATACTGTCATAAGAACATAGGAACAGGAGTAGGCCATTCAGCCCCTCAAGCAAGTCCCGCCATTCAATGAGATCATGGCTGATTCGCACCCTAACTCCATATACCTGCCTTTGGCCCATATCCCTTAATATCTTTGTTTAACAAAAATCTATCTATCTCAGATTTAAAATTAACAACTGTTCTAGCTTCAACTGCTGTTTGTGGGAGAGAGTTCCAAACCTCTACCACCCTTTGCGTGAAGAGGTGCTTCCTAACATCTCTCCTGAATGGTCTGGTCCTAATTTTTAGACTATGCCCCCTAGTTTTAGAATCTCCAACCAGCGGAAATAGTTTATCTTTATCTAGCCTGTCTTTTCCTGTTAATATCTTGAAGACTTCGATCAGATCACCCCTTAACCTTCTAAATTTTAGCGAAAACAGGCCTAATTTGTGTAATCTCTCCTTGAAACTTAACCCCTGTAGTCCAGGTATTATTCTTGTAAACCTACATTGCACTCCCTCCAAGGCCAATATATCCTTCCTCAGGTGTGGTGCCCAGAACTGCTCACAATACTCCAAGTGGGGTCTAACTAGGGTTTTGTACAGCTGCAGCATAACCTCTGTGTCTTTATACTCCAATCCTCCAGATATAAAGGCTAGCATTCCATTAGACATTTTGATTATTTTCTGCACTTGCTCGTGGCATTTTAAAGATCTATGCACCTGAACCCCCAAGTCTCTTTGGACATCCACTGTACTTAACCTCTTCCCATTTAGAAAGTACCCTTTTTTGGTCCAAAATGGATAATCTCACACTTGCCCGCATTGAAATCCATCTGCCACAGTTTTGCCCACTCACCTAGTCTGTCAATATCTCTTTGCAATTTTATGCTATCATCTAGACTGTCTACAATGCCGCCTAACTTTGCATCATAAGCAAATTTGGATATATGACCTACTGTGCCATCATCCAAATCGTTAATGAATAATGTGAATAATTGAGGCCTCAACACAGATCCCTGCAGGACACCACTAGTTACATCCTGCCAATCAGAGTACTTACCCATTATCCCCATTGTCGCCTACCACTCAACCAACTTCCTAACCATGTAAATAATTTGCCCTCAACTCCATGGGCTTCTACCTTAGTTAACAGTCTCTTATGTGGGACTTTATCAAATGCCTTCTGGAAGTCCATACAAATAACATCCATAGACATTCCCCTGTCCACTACCTTAGTCACCTCCTCAAAAAATTCAATGAGATTTGTCAGGCATGACCTTTCCGTCATGAATCCATGCTGGCTGTCCTTGATTAACTGAAATTTTTCTAGGTGTTCAGTCACCCTATCCTTGATTATAGACTCCAGCAACTTGCCCACTGCAGATGTCAGGCTAACTGGTCTGTAATTTCCTTGGTTCCTCCTTTCACCCTTCTTAAAAACTGGAGTGACGTGTCAACCTTCATTACAGTAACAACTTACATTTTCAGGAGGGTACCTGCAGGGGTCCACATTAAATAGTTTGCAACTATCATATGCTAGATAGCAGGTAGCCACTAGAGGTCAGACTTGTTACACAAAAAAAACATGGCTTCCCAATGCTGATCAGATATTGCTTAGATATCACATATTTTGTCCTTGATAATAGCCTGGATTTTGCAGTCAGCTGTGAATGAACAGCACCAGCTGTTCATTGTGTTTACACTTGCCCACAGGCTTGTTATGGGAATTTGTACTGCAACTTAGTGTGATTAGAAAGCCATTTCAGTGCAGTGCCCTCTACAGGGGACCTGGGACCTGTGTGAACAGAGCAAGCAAGTGGAGTCTCCTTTACCAATTAGACTGAAGAACTGTTACTGAGCAGTGCAGAGTCTGAACCAGGATGTGTCCGATAGATTAGTTAATTCACCTCTGCTACCCTTGTCCTTATTTGCACCATTCACTCATTGCCCCTGTGCTCGCTGACCTACATTGGCTCCTGATTGAGTAATGCCTTGATTTTAAAATTCACATCCTTGTTTTCAAATCCCTCCATTGCCTGGCACCTCCTAATCTCTAACCTCCTCCAGGCCTACAACCCTCCGAGATCTCTGTGCTCTTCTAACTCTAGAATCTTGAGCACCTTCAATTTTAATCGTTCCCCCATTGTGGCAGTGTCTTCAGCTGCTTAGGCCCCAACTGCAGGATTTTGCTCTAAACCTTTCTGTCCCTCTACCATTCTTTTGTCCTTTAAGACGCTCCTTAAAACCTAAATCTTTGACCAAACTTTCAGTCTTCTGTCCTAATATCTCCTTATGTAGTCTGATGTCAAATTTTGCTTGGTAACACTCCTGTGAACTGCCTTGGGATGTCTTATTCAGTTAAAAGTGCTGTATAAATGCAAGTTGTTGCTGTAACACCAGCTGCCTTGGAATAGGCCCTTTAATTAGCGTGATTTTCATTTATAATGACTTGTTCCATGAGATAAATATAAAAGGAATATCAACATGACAAATGCATTTTGAATTTTTTCATACTGTCCCTCAAATGAATAAAGAATGAAATAATTTTCATGCTCTGCTTTTATTTATTGCTCTTCGATATATGAAAGTCAAGCTTTCTTCCAGACAAATTTATTAATGAGAACATCTTCTAACTGAGTTCCATTAAATTGGACATGAAATGTACTACAAACTTTATACCTGAGGGGAACAACGTGATGATGGCTTTCTTTGCATTTAGGCTGTAATTTTTTCTCGAGATTATGTTTAACAAACTATCAGTGTAAACAACTAAAAAAAATCATTAGAAAGAGAGAGTAGATCTTTTGTTGATGGAAATGAAGCCCACACTCTCCTCTCATAAAAGCTTTGCTTGTTAAAATTTGTTCCTGCTTTGTTAAAGGGAAATATGCACAGAATCTTTAGCTGTGTCCTCACATTCAGACCAATGAGTTGCTAATGGGAAGAGCAACATTTCTTTGCAACATTGACAATTTGACAGAAGGGTCAGTAACCAGAGGACACAGATTTCAGGTGATTGACAAAACAACCAGAGAGGATATAAGGAAAAAATGATTGACACATTAAGTTGATGGAGGAACCTCAGCCCTTGACTTTGACCAACAGGTATGAGGTGCTTGCTACTTGTGCGAACAAGGACTATAGGGTGAATGAGCATACTGATCATGGCACCATGGTGCACAATGCCAGTCAAGTGGAGGGAGTGAAAAGGAATGTGGTAGTGATAGGAGACAGTATAGTCAGGGGGACAGATACTGTTCTCTGCAGCTGTGACGAGGAGCTCTGAAGATGTGTTACTGCCTGGTACAGGTTTAAGGACATCTTGTGGCTGGAGACGAACTTGGAGGGGGAGGGGGAGGATCCAGTTGTCATGGTCCACGTAGGAACCAGTGACACAGGTAGAACTTGGAATGATGTTCTGCTGAGAAAGTTTGAGGAGTTAGGATTCAAATTAAAATGCAGAATATCAAAGGTGATCATTTATGGATTGTTACCCGAGCCATACGCAAAACTGGCATATGGTCAAGCAGATTAGAGAATTAAAGGCACAGCTCAAAGAGTGGTGACTGGGACAATCAAATTGGCAAGAGTGGTCTGAAAGATATGTTTGTGGGATGTTTTTGTGAGTTTCTTGGAGAAATACATTGTGGAACAGACTAGGGATAAAGCAATATTAGTTCTGGTATTGTGTAATGAAGCAGGGCTAATTAGTAGTCTCAGAGTAATGGATAGGCTGGGAAATAGTGATCATAATGCAACTGAATTCCGTGTTGAGTTTGAAAGCAATATACTTCAATCACAAAGAAGAATCTTAAACTTAAACAAAGTCAATTACATAGGTATGAGGAGAGAGCTGGCTGAGGTTGCTTGGGTAAATAGACTAAAAGTTACGGCAGTAAATAAACAGTGGTAAACAATTCAACATGTTCAACAAAAATAGATTCCATTAAAAAAAACTCAGCAAGAAAGATCCATTCAGGTTTTACTAAGGAAGTTAAGGATAGTATTAGATTAAAAGAGGCTTATAATGTTGCAAAGAATAGTAGCAAGTCTGAGGATTGGAAGTGTTTTAGAAACAGCAAAGGGCCACTAAAAAGTTGATAAAAAGGAAAAAATAGTATATGAGAGCAAACCAGCTAGGATTAGTAAAGCAGATTGTAAGAGATTTTATTAGTATGTAAAAAAGAAGAGAGTAGCTAAAGTAAATGTTGGTCCCTTAGAAGCAGAGACAGGATAAATTATTATGGAGAATGAAGAAATGGCAGAGAAGCTCAACATATATTTTTATCTGTCTTCACAATAGAAGACACAAGTTTTTTTTTTATATTCATTCATGGAATGTGGGCATCGCAGGCCAGGCCAGCATTTATTGCCCATCCCTAATTGCCCTTGAACTGAGTGGCTTGCTAGGCCATTTCGAGGGCATGTAAGAGTCAACCACATTGCTGTGGATCTGGAGTCACATGTAGGCCAGACCAGGTAAGGACTGCAGATTTCCTTCCCTAAAGGACATTAGTGAACCAGATGGGTTTTTACAACAATCGACAATGGTTTCATGGCGATCATTAGACCAGCTTTAAATACCAGATTTATTAATTGAATTCAAATTCCACCTTCTGCTGTGGTGGGATTCGAACCCATGTTCCCAGAGCAATACCTGGGTCTCTGGGTTACTAGTCCAGTGACAATACCAGTACGCCACCACCTCCCCTGAAATACCAGAAATAGAGGGTAACCTTCGGCTAAAAAGAGTGAAGAAATTGAGGTAATTAATAATAGTAGAGAAAAAGTAAAGGAGAAACTTAAAGAACTAAAATGTGACAAATCCCCAGGACCAGGCCTACATCCTAAGATTCTAAAAGAGGTAGCTTCAGAGATTATGGATCCGCTGGCCATGATTTTCTAAAATTCCCTGGATTTTGTAATGGTCCCAGCTGATTAGAAGTTAGCTATTCAAGAAAGGACAAGAGAAAAAACAGGGAACTACAGGGCTGTTAGCCTGACATCAGTTGTCAGGAAATTGCAGCAATCTATTATGAAGGAAGTCTTAACAATGCACTTAGAAAACCATAGTATGATCAGGCAAAGTCAACACGGTTTATGAAAGGAAAATCGTGTTTGACAAATTTATTAGAGCTTTTTGAGGATGTAACTGGTAGGGTAGATAAAGGGGAACCAATAGATGTAGTACACCTGGATTTCCAAATGTATTTGATAAGGTGCCACTCAAAAAGTTAATAGGCAAGATAAGGGCTCATGTTCAGAGTAATATATTAGCATGGATGGAGAATTGGTTAAAAGAGAGGAAGCAAAGAGTAGGCATAAATGGGGCAATTTAAAGTTGCAGGTCGTTACTAGTGGACTGCCGCAAGGATCAGTGCTCGGGTCTCAGCTAATTACAATCTGCATTAATAACTTAGATGAAGAGACAGAGAATGATATATCTACGTTTGCTGATTGTACAAAGGTAGTTGGAAATACAAGCTTTGAGGAGGACATAAAGAGACTGAAAAGAGATGTAGCCAGGCTAAGTGAGTGGGAAACAAGGTGGCAGATAGAGTATAATGTGAGGAAGTGTGAGGTTATTCATTTTGATCATAAGAATAGAAAAGCAGAATATTTTTTGAAAGGCATGTTACGACCAGGTGAGAAAGGGGTCTAAGGGTTCCCTCTCAGCCTTTGCCTGGTTTGACTGTAACAGAGTTTAATTTTTAAAACACCGTGATATTAGCTCCCCCTCAGTAAATCATTGTTCACTGCTGTCCAATTGTAAGGCTGATTTTCTTATGCATTCAGTGTCTGGTGATCAAAATCCATTTGGGTTAATTGGATCAGGGAGCCGTTCTATTGTCTCCAGGCACTGTCTCCTAGTATGCACATGTTTTCCAGCCACTTCTGATCTCTTTAAACAAGTCATTTTTTCATTCCAGCAACAATTTAAAGTTAATGTTCATATGACAAAATTAATATGCCTCATTCTTAGCAGGTGGGGTCTTCATGACAGGTGTGAAACTTTTAATGTTGATATTCAGAAAGACTTAGCTGTGTTTGTAAAAGAAACACAAAATTTTAGCATTCAAGTACAGCAAGCAATTAGGAAGGCAAATAGCATGTTGGCCTTTATCTCAAGGGGATTGAAGTACAAGAATAAATAAGTCTTGCTTTAATTGCACAGGGCTTTGGTGAGACCACATCTAGAATACTGTGTGCAGTTTTGGTCTCCATATTTAAGGAAGGATATACTTGCATTGACGGCGGTACAGCGAAGGTTCACTGGATTGGTGCCTGGGGTGAGACCGCTGTCCTATGATGAGAGGCTCAGTAAATTGGACCTATATTCTCTGGAGTTTAGAAGAAAGAGAGGTGATCTCATTTGAGACTTGCAAGGTTCTGAAGGGGCTTGACAAAGTAGACATGGAGAGGTTGTTTCCGCTGGCTGGGGAATCTAAAACAGGGTATGGTAGCCCAGTGGTTATGCTACTGGACTAGCAACCCAGAGGTTGAGAGTTCAAATCCAAGTTGGGAAATTGGACTGAATAAATCTGGTAATCTGTGGGCTAGGAATGGAAAATGAACATTGGGTTGAATTTTAATGAGGGAGGTGGTGGTGTAGTGGTAATGTCACTGGCCTAGTAATCCAGAGACCAGGCTAATGTTCCGGGGGCATGGGGTTCGAATCCCACCATGGCAGATGGTGAAATTTAAGGGGCGGCACAGTGGCGCAGTGGTTAGCACCGCAGCCTCACAGCTCCAGCGACCCAGGTTCAATTCTGGGTACTGCATGTGTGGAGTTTGCAAGTTCTCCCTGTGTCTGTGTGGGTTTTCTCCGGGTGCTCCGGTTTCCTCCCACAAGCCAAAAGACTTGCAGGTTGGTAGGTAAATTGGCCATTATAAATTGTCTCTAGTATAGGTAGGTGGTAGGGAAATATAGGGACAGGTGGGGATGTGGTAGGAATATGGGATTAGTGTAGGATTAGTATAAATGGGTGGTTGATGGTCGGCACAGACTCGTTGGGCCGAAGGGCCTGTTTCAGTGCTGTATCTCTAATCTAAACTAAACAATTTCAGGATAAAGGACTGATCATTTAGGACAGGGATGGTTGTGAATCTTTGGAATTCCCAACTCCAGAAGGTGATAGATACTCCGTTATTGAACATATTTAAGGCTGGGATAGATAGATTTTTGGTCTCTCAGGGAATCAAGGGAAATGGGAAGCAGGCGGGAAAGTGGAGTTGAAGCCCAAGATCAGTCATGTTATATTGAATGACAGAGCAGGCTTGATGGACTGTATGGTCTACTCCTGCTCCTTTTTCTGATGTTCTTATGTTCTTAAGTTGTTGTGACCTGAAATTCACTGCCTGAAAAGGTGGTGGCAGCAGAATCAATCGTAACATTCCAAAGGGAATTGGACAAATACTTGAAGGGAAAAAAATTACAGGGCTCCAGGCAAGGTCCAGGGGAGTGGGATTAGTTGGATGGCATTACCAAAGAGACTGCACAAGCACAGTGGGCTGAATGGCCTCCTCTGTGCTGTATCTTTCTATGATTCCATGATAATAATGAATAGTGGAGTATTCAGCATCACAGCAAAACTCATTAGCAATGATCAACAGCACATAACAACTGCAAACAGGGAAACCTGTCTAGGAGAGCCTCAATGCACAAAGCTTTTAGTGTACCATGCAATTGCACATATATGAGTCTGTTGAACATATCTACAGCAGTGGAATTATTAGTTAGCTCACTGGTTTAGTTGTTTCTAATAACTGATAAAGGTTGAGTGCTCAGTGCTTTCTGAGGCGGAGCCTGCAGCCACTTGCACAGGGTAATGTGGTGACACTGACGAAACTATACTTCGCCATACATACCATTACCGGAGGCTATTGCCTTACAAATGAATCTGTTGGATCATAGAATCTAAGAGGTGTTTGAATCTCTTTGGTGTTTGTCTTTAATGTTTGTTCAAATGAACTGAAGCCAACCTTGACTGATTGTTGAATTGTGGACCCTAAAGCATTCTTAGTAGTGGTGTGAGCAATCATGAGAGATGCGTCCTGCACTATTGAGGTAGCTCCGATGGTTGTGCTCCCTTCTTTATGTTAGGAGACTGCAGTGTTGATAATCTTGGACGGAATTGTATGCCCTCCCCAGGAGCAGGCTGGGGTTTGTGAGGTGGGGGGGAGGAGAATTGTGTGGAAGGCAGTGAGGGGGTACCATTCCCATCACCTTCCCACCCAGTCTACAATTTTATGAGCGTCGGGGGAGGTGACAAACAGCCCGCCCATCCCAGGACAATTGAGGCCCTTATGTGAGCAATTAATTGTCACTTAAGAGCCCCTTCCCACTGCCGCTGGCATACTTCCAGCAGTGAAAGGGCACTTCGTCAGCTGAGGAGGCGCCGCCCAGTAATACCTGGCAGCCTCCTTATGGACCCAAGGGGGGGGATCCTCCTGATCGGGCACTCTGGGCGCCATGGAGGGCCCCCCCAGCAGCTCCTGCTGTCTCTACTGGTGCACCTCCCCCAGCCCTCCTGATCGACCCCCACGCCCCTCGCCGGGACCCAGCTGATTGTCCCGGGTGAGGCCCAAAACCCCACTTACCATTTTCGACACCGGCGTCCGTGATCCTCCTGCAGCTGGGTGCCACCGCCCCCATTGGTGCTGCTGGAGCTGAGGAATCGCCAGCCTGCTGTTTGGCCGGCAGCTCCTGGAAGCAGGACCCCTGCCTCAGAGGGGCGGAGGTTCCGCCTGAGGCTAATTAAGGGCCTGGGACACGTAAGATCTCTGCCTGGCTCCCAGGCCTGACGGAGATGGGATCTCCCCCAATGTTTAAGCTGGTTGACAGGGCCTCCAACCTTACGTAAATTCTGACCCATGTATTATAACTTATAGCACTCTGGGTTTAGAATCGAGTACCTGTGCAACATATTACATGTGTTGTAACATCCTCTGTTGAAAAGTTCATCGACTGGGACTGATAGATTTTTGGACTAAGACAATCAAAAGATATGCTGATGTGAAAGTAAAGTTGAGGTAGAAGATCAGCCACGATCTTATTGAAAGGCTGGACAGACTCCAGAGGGCCATATGGCCTACCCCTGTTCCTATTTCATTTGTTCTTATGTTCGAAGGAATCATATGGGTCTATAGCAAGGCAACCAGTTAAAGGAGTGGAACGCATCTGATCTTTGCCCAAGATCTGATCACCTCTTGCACTCACTTTCTTTTCTGTCTTCAGCACATGTGACCTGCACCTCACCAGTGTGGCCTCACTCACATCATTAACTAATAGACACATGGGGGGGGAAGGGGAGAAGTTGCTCTTGGGCGGTAGTGTAATAGGTGATAGCGCGTCCACAGCACTTTATATACACCGCCTGATTTTCTTTGTATTGAATTCAATGGAAAACAAAAATTGGATGAATATTTTTATTCTTTCATGGGATGTGAGTATCGCTGGCAAGGCCAGTATTTGTTGCTCATCCCTAATTGCCCTTGAGAAGGTTGAGCTGCCTCTTGAACTGCTGCGGTCCATCTGGTGTGGGTACTCCCACAGTGCTGTTAGGAAGGGAGTTCCAGGATTTCGACTCAGCAACAGTGAAGGAATGGCGATACAGCTCCAAGTCAGGATGGTGCGTGATTTGGAGGGGAACTTCCAGGTGGTGGTGTTCCCATGTGTCTGCTGCCCTTCTCCTTCTAGGTAGTAGAAGTTGTGGGCTTGGAAGGTGCTGTCGAAGGAGGCGTGGTGAGTTGCTGTAGTGCATCTTGTAGATGGTACACACTGTTGCCACTGTACGTCAATGGTGGAGGAAGTGAATGTTTAAGTTAGTGGATGGGATGCCGATCAAGCAGGTTGCTTCATCTTGGATGGTGTCAAGCTTCTTGAGTGTTGTTAGAGCTGCGCTCATCCAGGCAAATGAAGAGTATTCCATTACACTCCTGACTTGTGCCTTGTAGATGGTGGACAGGCTTTGGGGAGTCAGGAAATAAATTACTCGCCGCCTGGGGTTGAGAGGGACGGCTGCTTTGTGACTATTCAAGGCCTATTTCACCCCCAAGGACTCTGTATCTGGCTGCTCTTTAGTACCACTGTATGTGATGATCTTTGGTGCTCGAAAAAGGGGATCTTTTTGAGGATTTGAGAAGTTGAACACCATAAAAACACCAGCTGGTATATGTTTTACCTCAGTCATATCCTGATAGCTTTTATTTTTCTGTCCATGACCTACAAAGTACTTGACTGTAATCAGAGATGACGCAACATTTGATATACATCATAAAATATGACACATTTCAGGTGACCTGTTTTCATTTACAACTTCTTGGGCACGAGTATCCTGGAGTTTCTGAATGCCTCTGAATGCCACACTTCAACTATGCAACAGACAGTTATTTTTACAATCAATCATTAATAAAAGTACTTAATTAATTAAATTGAAAGATTAAAATAAATACTTCAAACTTCATCTATTAAGTATATCCTTCATAGAATCATAGAATGTTACAGCACAGAACAAGACCTTTCAGTCTATCAAATTTGCGCCCGCTCTTTCAAAGAGCAATTCAATTCGTCACTCTCCTGCTCTTTCCTCATATCTCTGCAATTTTTTTCTCCTTCTAGTATTTATCCAATTTCATTTTGGAGGCTACTATCGAATCTATGTCCACCCTATCAGGCAGTGCATTCTAACTCCTCACCACTTGTTGTGTAAAAAGATTTTTCCACATGTCGCCTCCAGTTCTTTTGCTAATTATCTTAAATCCTTTCCCTCTGGTTATTAACCCTTCATTGATTGGAAACAGCTTCATTTTATTTATTCAATCTAAACCGCTCTTGATTTTAAACACTTCAATCAAATCTCCTCTTAGCCTTCTCTGCTCTAAGGAGAAGAATTGCAGTTTTCTCAGTCTATCCACACAACTGGAATTGCTCTTTTTTTTCGTTTGTGGGATGTGGGCATCGCTGGCCAGGCCAGCATTTATTGCCCCATCCTTAATTGCCCTTGAACAGAGTGGTTTGCGAGGCCATTTCAGAGGGTATTTAAGAGTCAACCACATCGCTGTGGGTCTGGAGTCACATGCAGGCTCGATCAGGGAAGGACAGCGGATAGTGAACCAGATGTGTTTCTACAATAATTGACAATCCAAATTCCAGATTTATTAATTGAATTCAAATTTCACCATCTGCCATGGCGTTATTCGAACCCTTGTTCCCAGAACACTAGCCTGGGCCTCTGGATTACTAGACCAGTGATATTACCACTTCACCAACACCTCCCCCTAATTGAACCATTCCAGTATATAGTTAAGGAAAATCCCAAAGCCTTTTATTCATATATAAGGAGCAAGAGGGTAACTAGAGAAAGGATTGGCCCACTCAAGGACAAAGGAGGAAAGTTATGCGTGGAGTCAGAGAAAATGGGTGAGATTCTAAACGAGTACTTTGCATCGGTATTCACCGAGGAGAGGGACATGACGGATGTTGAGGTTAGGGACAAATGTTTGATTACTCTAGGTCAAGTCGGCATAAGGAGGGAGGAAGTGTTGGGTATTCTAAAAGGCATTAAGGTGGACAAGTCCCCAGGTCCGGATGGGATCTATCCCAGGTTACTGAGGGAAGCGAGAGAGGAAATAGCTGGGGCCTTAACAGATATCTTTGCAGCATCCTTAAACACGGGTGAGGTCCCGGAGGACTGGAGAATTGCTAATGTTGTCCCCTTGTTTAAGAAGGGTAGCAGGGATAATCCAGGTAATTATAGACCGGTGAGCCTGACGTCAGTGGTAGGGAAGCTGCTGGAGAAGATACTGAGGGATAGGATCTATTCCCATTTGGAAGAAAATGGGCTTATCAGTGATAGGCAACATGGTTTTGTGCAGGGAAGGTCATGTCTTACCAACTTAATAGAATTCTTTGAGGAAGTGACAAAGTTGATTGATGAGGGAAGGGCTGTAGATGTCATATTCATGGACTTCAGTAAGGCGTTTGATAAGGTTCCCCATGGTAGGCTGATGGAGAAAGTGAAATCGCATGGGGTCCAGGGTGTACTAGCTAGATGGATAAAGAACTGGCTGGGCAACAGGAGACAGAGAGTAGCAGTGGAAGGGAGTTTCTCAAAATGGAGACGTGTGACCAGTGGTGTTCCACAGGGATCCGTGCTGGGACCACTGTTGTTTGTGATATACATAAATGATTTGGAGGAAAGTATAGGTGGTCTGATTAGCAAGTTTGCAGACGACACTAAGATTGGTGGAGTAGCGAATAGTGAAGGGGACTGTCAGAGAATACAGCAGAATATAGATAGATTGGAGAGTTGGGCAGAGAAATGGCAGATGGAGTTCAATCAGGGCAAATGCGAGGTGATGCATTTTGGAAGATCCAATTCAAGAGTGAACTATACAGTAAATGGAAAAGTCCTGGGGAAAATTGATGTACAGAGAGATTTGGGTGTTCAGGTCCATTGTTCCCTGAAGGTGGCAACGCAGGTCAAGAGAGCGGTCAAGAAGGCATATGGCATGCTTTCCTTCATCAGACGGGGTATTGAGTACAAGGGTTGGCAGGTCATGTTACAGTTGTATAAGACTTTGGTTCGGCCACATTTGGAATACTGCGTGCAGTTCTGGTCGCCACATTACCAAAAGGATGTAGATGCTTTGGAGAGGGTACAGAGGAGGTTCACCAGGATGTTGCCTGGTATGGAAGGCGCTAGCTATGAAGAGAGGTTGAGTAGATTAGGATTATTTTCATTAGAAAGACGGAGGTTGAGGGGGGACCTGATTGAGGTGTACAAAATCATGAGAGGTATAGACAGGGTGGATAGCAAGAAGCTTTTTCCCAGAGTGGGGGATTTAATTACTAGGGGTCACGAGTTCAAAGTGAGAGGGGAAAAGCTTAGGGGGGATATGCGTGGAAAGTTCTTTACGCAGAGGGTGGTGGGTGCCTGGAACGCGTTGCCAGTGGAGGTGGTAGACACAGGCATGATAGCGTCTTTTAAGATGTATCTAGACAGATACATGAATAGGCAGGAAGCAAAGAGATACAGACCCTTAGAAAATAGGCGACATGTTTAGATAGAGGATCTGGATCGGCACAAGCTTGGAGGGCCGAAGGGCCTGTTCCTGTGCTGTAATTTTCTTTGTTCTTTGTTCTTTATATCTCTTCTGTACCCTCTCTAAAGTTTTCATGTACTTCCGAAGATGTGGTGTCCAGAATTGGACAACTGGAGACGAACTAATGTTTTATATAGGTTTAGCATAACTTCCTGGGTTTTGTACTCTGTGCCTCTATTTATAAAAGCTAGGATCCCACACGCTTTATTATGCTTCATATTTTATGAACTGCTTTGTTAACTATTCTGCCACCTTTAAAGATTCATACACAAGGGCCTCCAAGTCTCTTGTCTTTTTGCACCCCCTTTAAACTTGTACAATTTAGCTTGCATTGTCTTTCCTCATTCTTCTAACAAAATGTTTCATCTCACACTTTTCTGTGTTCATGTCCCTAAGGAAGGTGAATTGTTAAGATGCATGTTCAAGACTGCTGAAGGATATCATTCAGAAATGTAAGTCACCCCAGCTTAATTTTCCAAATGTAGCCTTCATTGTTTATTGGCTTGACATCTTTTTCATGGTTGATGAATTTTTATGGGACTCCTCCTTGATCTGAAAGCCCCTGAACCCTCAGTTCATCTTAGCAACTTCTTGCCATGTGCACTGGGCCTTCATAGATTCTCATTGTATAGACACAAGTCCAGAAAATACAGTCTCTGAACTGCAATGACAATGAGAATGCCTAATCCACAATCACTGAGCCTAGCTTCATGACATCCTTGCACATGCCATAGCTAGATGAAATCATACCTTGCATTTCATAACAATGAAATTTACTACCTTAGAACATGTGAATACAGCATCATTATAGATTGCTGCATACAAATATGCTGCTTTCTTTCTTTGGCCTCCTTATCTCGAGAGACAATGGGTAAGCGCCTGGAGCTGGTCAGTGGTGTGTGGAGCAGCGCCTCGAGTGGCTATAAAGGCCAATTCTAGAGTGACAGGCTCTTCCACAGGTGCTGCAGAAAAATTTGTTTGTCGGGGCTGTTACACAGTTGGCTCTCCCCTTGCGCCTCTGTCTTTTTTCCTGCCAACTGCTAAGTCTCTTCGACTCGCCACACTTTAGCCCCGCCTTTATGGCTGCCCGCCAGCTCTGGCGAACGCTGGCAACTGACTCCCACGACTTGTGATCAATGTCACAGGACTTCATGTCACGTTTGCAGACGTCTTTAAAGCGGAGACATGGACGGCCGGTGGGTCTGATACCAGTGGCGAGCTCGCTGTACAATGTGTCTTTGGTGATCCTGCCATCTTCCGTGCGGCTCACATGGCCAAGCCATCTCAAGCGCCGCTGACTCAGTAGTGTGTATAAGCTGGGGATGTTGGCTGCCTCGAGGACTTCTGTGTTGGAGATACGGTCCTGCCACCTGATGCCAAGTATTCTCCGGAGGCAGCAAAGATGGAATGAATTGAGATGTCGCTCTTGGCTGACATACGTTGTCCAGGCCTCGCTGCCATAGAGCAAGGTACTGAGGACACAGGCTTGATACACTCGGACTTTTGTGTTCCATGTCAGTGTGCCATTTTCCCACACTCTCTTGGCCAGTCTGGACATAGCAGTGGAAGCCTTTCCCATACGCTTGTTGATTTCTGCATCTAGAGACAGGTTACTGGTGATAGTTGAGCCTAGGTCGGTGAACCTCTGAACCACTTCCAGAGCGTGGTCGCCAATATTGATGGATGGAGCATTTCTGACGTCCTGCCCCATGATGTTCGTTTTCTTGAGGCTGATGGTTAGGCCAAATTCATTGCAGGCAGCCGCAAACCTGTCGATGAGACTCTGCAGGCACTCTTCAGTGTGAGATGTTAAAGCAGCATCGTCAGCAAAGAGGAGTTCCCTGATGATGACTTTCCGTACTTTGGATTTCGCTCTTAGACGGGCAAGGTTGAACAACCTGCCCCCTGATCTTGTGTGGAGGAAAATTCCTTCTTCCGAGGACTTGAACGCATGTGAAAGCAGCAGGGAGAAGAAAATCCCAAAAAGTGTGGGTGCGAGAACACAGCCCTGTTTCACGCCACTCAGGATAGGAAAGGGGAACCCCGTAGGCGGTCATGTGTCACCTTTGGCATGTTTCTGGCAGTTCCTGCAGCCATACCGGTGCCAAACGTCATGCTCTGCACTCCTTTGGACCCCACCAGAAAGGCCGAGAGGGGGGTTTTGACGACTGGGCAACTCTCAACTTCCATAAATTCGCCCAGGCATGCGCCATGGAGAGGTCACTCCATAGTTGCCTCACAGTGACTGAAATATGCTGCTGCATTTCCTATATTAAAACAGTGTCGACACGTCAAAAAAACTACTTCTCTGGCTTTAAAGCACTTTGGGATGTCCTGAGGTTGTGAAAGGCACGATATAAATGCAAGTTCTTTCTTCCTTTGTCCCAATATCACAGGTTCACTTTTGCTTGGATTCAGAAATCAGAAATTACTTCAGCAGCGTGCAGCCACATTTTTAAATTCCTCCAGTAAATCCCACCAAATGGGGATGTTTAAATAAAGACCTTTTGCCAAAGACGTTTTCCCTGATATCCACTCTAAATTTACTTGTCATTAATTTCCATTCATATCTTCTGGTGCCATTTTTTGTTGCTATGTTCTGAAGTATCAAATTAATAAAACATGTTCTTGGGTTCAAGACAAAGTGTGTATTATGAGGAAAGAGCCTCTGACTTCCCCCAGTTTTGTGCTGAACATTTTCTGCAATCATTTTTCATGTAATGATGTAAGAAATGTTTAGCCTGGAAATGATTACTGCTAATTTGGGAGAGCTGTTCAGCCATGATATATCAAGGCCTTTTAAATTCCTTTCTCTGCCATGTTTATTTGAAGAGACTGAATTCCTTCAATAAAATAACAATGAAAGGAATTTCAGAGAAAAATGTTACGCGTTTATATGCTGGTAATACCACTCTGTAATTTCAAGGCTTAAATGAACGATTCAATCTCACAAATAATATCAAACTGTTTTCTGCTGGCATATATAAAATAAAAGGTTAATATTTTCAGAATAGATATAGATTTCTTTTTTCACTGTCTCACTATCTAACACTGCCAAATACATAGTGCATTCATTACCCTACCAATGTTCTTTATCCCCAATTTCAGGTGAGCCCCTCCTATCTATGTTGAATCGGTATTTGCCATACTGGTCATGTTTGCACCCAAGGTGACAATTTAGTGCTAATTCTAAGCAGATTTGCACTAAGCGTTGGCTTCCACTATGAGCTGGGCTGAAAATGTTCGAAGAGTTCACTCAGAATTGCGTCTATCACTCAGTGCTGAATCAGCTCCCTGTTGCAGCAATGGAAGTACAGTATCCTATGCTATAGAGTCAATAACATTTTTGAACTCAGTCAATATTTTGTGATATAATTTATGAGTAATTTGAGATGTGACATGTGCTATGTGTAGTTTGCTTTGTTCTACTCCAGAAAGCTAGCTGGTGAAGAATAGATCTGGAGTCAATCTTTACACACGTTTATACTTATTTCCAGAGTTACACTTTAGAAGCTTACACCCACCAACCACAGTTTCAGTATGTAAAGGTAGAGTGGGGGATATGACGGGTCATGAGATTACAGATTGTGTTTGAATAACATTCTGTTGCTGCTGATGGTCCACAGTGCCTCATGGATGCTCAGTTTTGAGCTACCAAATCTGTGCTGAATCTATTCCATTTAGCACGGTGGTAGTGTCACACTACGTGATGGAGGGTATCCTCAATGTGAATACAGGACTTCGCTTTCACAAGGACTGTGCAGTGGTTACTCCTACCAATACTGTCATGAATAGATGCATCTGCGACAGGTAGATTGGTGAGGACAAGGTATAGTACATTTTTCTCTCTTGTTGGTTCCCTCAGGACCTGCCGCAGGCCCAGTCTGGCAGATATGTCCGTCAGGACACAGCTATCTCGGTCAGAAGTGGTGCTACTGAACCTCTATTGGTGATGGACATTGAAGTCGCACACTAAGAGTATATTCTATGCCTTGCCTCCCTCAATATTTCTTCCAATTGGTGTTCAACATGGAGGAGTACTGATGCATCAGCTGAGATATGGCAGTAGGTGGTAATCAGCAGGAGGTTTCCTTGCCCATGTTTGATGATGCCATGAGACTTCATGGGGTCTGGAGTCAATGCTGAGGACTCCCAGGGCAACTCCCTCTTGACTTTATACCACTGTGCTGCCACCTCTGGTGAGTCTGTTCTGAAGGTGGGACAGGACATACTCAGAAATGGTGATGATGAAGTCTGGGACACATAAAAACATAAGACATAAGACATGTAAGAACATAAGAAATAGGAGCAGAAGTAGACCATTCAGCCCCTCGAGCCTGCTCCGCTATAAGATCATGGCCGAACTTCTACATCAACTCCACTTTGTTGCTTTATCCACATACCCTGATCCTTTAGTGCCCCAAAATCTATCAATCTCAACCTTGAATATACTCATTAAATGAGCATCCACAGCCCTCTGAGGAAGAGAATTCTGAAGATTCACAACTGTCTGATTCAAATATATTCTCCTCATCACAGTCCTAAATGTCCTACTCCTTATCCTGAGACTATGCCTCCTAGTTCTAGACTCTTCAGTGAGGGAAAACAGACTCTCAGCATCCACTCTGTTAAACAATCTAATAATTCTAAATATTCAATGAGATCACCTCTCATTCTTCTAAACTCCAGAGACAATAGGCCCATTCTCCTCAAAGCCTCCCCATAGAACAATCTCTCATCCCAGGAATCAATCTAGTGAACCTTCATTGCATTCCCTCTAAGGCAATTATATTCTTCCTTGTGTAAGGAGACCACAACTGCACACTGTACTCCAAAGCTCTGTAGAATTGTAACAAGACTTCATTATTGTTATACTCCAACCCCTTGCAATAAAGGCTAATACACTATTTGCCTTCCTAGTTGCTTACTATACCTGCATGTTAACATCCTGTGATTCATGCACAAGGACACCTAAATCCCTCCGAATGCCAACATTTACCAGTCTTTCACCTTTTAAAAATATTCTGCATTTTCATTCTTCCTATCAAAGTGGATGTTTTCACACTTCTCCATATTATATGCCATCTTCCCCTTGACCAATCACATAGCCAGTCTATATCTATTTGCAGCCTCTTTGTGTCCTCATCACAGCGTACTTTCTCACCTATCTCTGTATTGTCAGCAAACTTAGATATATTAAACTCATTCCTCTCATCTAAGTCATTGATATAGACTGTAAATAGTTGAGACCCAAGCACTGATCTTTGTGGTACCCCCTAATTACACCCTGCCATCCCCAAAATGACCCAGTTATTCCTGCTTTCTGTTTTTTGTCCATTAATCCTCAATCCATACTAATTTATTATCCCAATCTCATGGGTGCAAATTTTGTGTAATAACCTCTTGTGTGGAAGCTTATTGAATGCATTCTGATAATCCAAATATACCGCATCCACTGGTTCCCCCTTATCTCCCCTGCTAGTTACACCCTCTAAAATCTTTAATATATTTGTCAAACACTATCTCCCTTTCATAAAACTGTGTTAACTCTGCCTAATCATATTGCCATTTTTCAAGTGCCCTGTTACTTCATAGTGTATTCTAGCATTTTCCCAATACTACTGATGTCTGGGTTTGTTTTAGTCTCATTGGTAGAGATTGATTGCTATGATTAGTCAATAACTCCATTATCACTGTATCATGTGACTACCAGGCAACTAGGCGAACTAGGTGAATGTTAGTCTAGCAATCCTACTTCCTGTCACCTCTGGGATTTAACTTCAATATGAAAGCATACAATTTGATCAATTATACGTTATAGCAAATATATTTTTAAAATTTCAGTTCAATTGAAGACTATGGACTGCTGGCATATTGGCAATGACAAGCATGATTTATTTGAAACAATATTTTAGCAATCTGGCAAAAAAAAATTCAGTCAAGCTAGGTGATAATGATAACAGCATCATCAGAGTAATTCAATAAAAGCTGCTTACAAAGAACCTAAAAGGCAGAAACAGTTGAAGGCTTGCAGGCACAGCTGAATCACCATCATTGTGTCCTCAGGGACGCCAAAGAAACTCATATCCTGGATAAAATCGCTGTCAAAATTCAGAAACTGAATGTCCTTCTGCAGGTAGACTTTGTTCATTTTCCTCAAACTTCGTACAAAAGCATACTTGGCTGCAGTGCTACTGGCCTCCCAGCTGCAGACAGTCTGAAAATGTAGGTCAAGGTAAGGGTTATCCTGCAGGAGAGAAAACCAACAAGATTCTCATTATAATAACATTCAATATTTCCTTTGATTTCTTCCACTTTCAATGCCGGGGATAATGAACACTTACAAGGGAATTATAATGCAATAATTTTTTATATTCTTTCACGGGATGTGGGGTTCGCTGGCTCGGCCTGCATTTATTGCCCATCCCTAATTGCCCTTGAGAAGGTGGTGGTGAGCTGCCTTCTTGAACTGCTGCAATCCATGAGGAGTAGGTACTCCCACAGTGCTGTTAAGAAGGGAGTTCCAGGATTTTGACCCAGCGACAGTGAAGGAACGGTGATATATTTACAAGTCATGATGATGTGTGGCTTGGAGGGGAACCCGCAGGTGGTAGTGTTCCCATGGTATGTCTGCTCTTGCCCTTCTAGATGGTAGAGGTCGTGGGTTTGGAAGGTGATGTCTAAGGAGCCTTGGTGCTGCTCCTGGCATACCCTCCTTCTTCATTGAACCAGCGTTGATCCCCTGGATTGATGATAATGGTAGAGTGGGGGATATGCTGGGCCATGAGGTTACAGATTGTGGTTGAATACAATTCTGCTGCTACTGATGGCCCACAGTGTCTCATGGATGCCCAGTTTTGAGTTGCTAGATCTGTTCAAAGTCTATCTCATTTAGCATGGTGGTAGTGGCACACAACACAATGGACGGTATCCTCAGTGTGAAGATGGCACTTTGTCTCCACAAGGACTGTGCGGTGGTCACTCCGACAATACTGTCATGGACAGATGCATCTGCGACAGGCATATTGGTGAGTATAAGGTCAGGTATGTTTTTCCCTCTTGTTGGTTCCCTCACCACCTACTAGACCCAGTCTAGTAGCTATGTCCTTTCGGACACTGCCAGCTCGGTCAGTAATAGTGCTACCGAGCCACACTTGGTGATGGACATTGCAGAGTACATTCTGTGCCCTTGCCATCCTCAGTGCTTCCTCCAAGTGGTGATCCACATGGAAGAGTACTGATTCATCAGCTGAGGGGGGCGGTAGGTGGTAATCAGCAGGGGGTTTCCTTGCCCATGTTTGACCTAATGCTATGAGACTTCATGGGGTCCAGAGTAGATGTTGAGAACTCAGGGCAACTTCCTCCCAACTGTAGACCACTGTGCCGCCACCTCTGCTGGGTGTGTCCTGCCGGTGGGACAGGACATACCCAGGGATGCTGATGGTGGTGTCTGGTAAATTGTCTGTAAGATATGATTGCGTGAGTATAACTATGACAGGCTGCTGCTTGACTAGTCTGTGGGACAACTCTCCCAACTTTGGCACAAGCCCCCAGATGTTAGTCAGGAGGACTTTGCAGGGTCGACAGGGCTGGGTTTGCCGTTGCTGTTTCCGGTGCCTAGGTCGATGCCGGGTGGTCCATCCAGTTTCATTCCTTATTGACTTCGTAACTGAGTGGCTTACTAGGCCATTTCAGAGGGCATGTAAGAATCAACTACCAGGTGGGCTGGTAAGATGGGCGGAGCAGTGGCAAATGGAATTTAATCCTGAGAAGTGTGAGGTGATGCATTTTGGGAGGATTAACAATGCAAGGGAATATACAATGGATGGTAGGACCCTAGGAAGTACAAGGGGTCAGAGGGACCTTGGTGTACTTGTCCATAGATCACTGAAGGCAGCAGCACAGGTAGATAAGGTGGTTAGGAAAACATATGGGATACTTGCCTTTATTAGCTGAGGCATAGAATAGAAGAGCAGGGAGGTTATAATGGAGCTGTATAAAATGCTAGTTAGGCCACAGCTGGAGTACTGTATACAGTTCTGGGCACCACACTATAGGATGGATGTGAGTGCACTGGAGAGGGTGCAGAGGAGATTCACCAGGATGTTGCCTGGGCTGGAGCATTTTAGCAATGAAGAGAGACTGAAAAGGCTGGTGTTGTTTTCTTTAGAGCAGAGAAGGCTGAGGGGAGATATGATTGAGGTATACAAAATTATGAGGGGCATAGATAGGTTAGATAGGAAGAAACTTTTTCCCTTAATGGAGGGGCCAATAACCAGGGGGCATAGATTAAAGGTAAGGTGCAGGAGGTTTAGAGGGGATTTGAGGAAAAAAATTTTCACCCAGAGGGTGGTTGGAATCTGGAACGCACTACCTGAAGAGGTGGTAGAGGCAGGAACCCTCACAACATTTAAGAAGTATTTAGATGAGCACTTGAAATGCCATAGCATACAAGGCTATGGGCCAAGTGCTGGAAAATGGGATTAGAATAGGTTGGTGCTTGATGGCCAGCACAGACAAGATGGGCCAAAGGGCTTGTTTCTGTGCTGTATAACTCTATGACTCTATGACATTGCTGTGGGTCTGGAGTCACATGTAAGCCAGACCAGGTAAGGACAGCAGATTTCCTTCCCTAAAGGACATTAGTGAACCAGATGGGTTTTAACAACAATCGACAATGGTTTCATGGTCATCATTAGACTAACACTTTTAATTCCAGATTTATTAATTGAATTCAATTTCCACCTTCTGCCATGGTGGGATTTGAACCCATATCTCCAGAGCAATACCCAATGATGTGTGATTTGGAAGGGAATTTGGAGGTAGCATCATTCCCTTGACATTGCTGCTCTTTTCCTTGGTGGTAGAGGACACAAGATGGGCAAGGGGTGTTCCTGTTAAAAGTAACCTTCGTGAGTTGCTGCTTTAGATGCTGAATACTGCAGTCTCAATTGTTGATAACAGTCACAAATCATAAGTGAGAAACTTTACATTCCTCTTCCCAATCCTGAAATTGTATTATTATTGAAAAGCACCTCCAATTTCCATTTGGGATAGTGTTAATTCTCAGAGTTTTCTCCAGCTCTGCCACCGTAACTTTGGCAGAAATCCTATTTACATCTGTAAGCAGGGTCTCACTGAAGTTATAGCTGCGGAACAGAGCAAGAGATGCCACCCTCATTCATGGCACAGAAGTTTAAACTGTTCATCAGATTCATTGATGTTTTTCATTATTGTTGGAGCGTTCCAAAGCAAATCCACAACTAATGAGAATTTATTGTGTTACTGGGTAATTTCTTGACCTATTGTTGCTGGTGACAGCCTCACCTGGCCTGGCAAAGCATATATTAGAAGTTTCGGTACACACTGCCACAATGGGGTCATTTTAACACTGGGAGACATCGAATGGTTCAGACTTTATACTTCAATGGAAGGAAATTTCCAAATATTATTTTAAATGGTCAGAAAACCATTCACAGTCAGTGTTTGGATTTCTGATAGTACTGCTGATGGATGCAGCTTCCCATTTGTAGCACTTAAGGCAGACCAGTTTGCGTGATTGGTACCTCTACCACTGATCTATATTTACCTGCTATAGCTCCGGTGTGCTGTGACTGCAGTATTCAGGATCTAAAGCAGCAACTCACGGAGGTTACTTTTAACAGGAACACCCCTTGCCCATCCTGTGTCCTCTACCACCGAGGACAAGAGCAATGATATCATGGGAATGATGCCATCTCCAAATTACCTTCCAAGTCACACATCATCTTAACTTGGACAGATATCACCATTTACTTCGCTGTCACTGGATCCGTATAACTGGAACTCCTCACTTAAATATGTAAACAGATTATGGAAAGATGTAGGAGCAACAGGGTGGTGGTGATAGGAGATTTTAATTTTCCCAACATTGACTGGGATTCACTTAGTGTTAGAGGTCCAGATGGAGCAGAATTTGTAAGGAGCATCCAGGAGGGTTTTCTAGAGCAGTATGTAAATAGTCCAACTCGGGAAGGGGCCAAACTGGACCTGGTGTTGGGGAATGAGCCCGGCCAGGTGGTTGAAGTTTCAGTAGGGGACTACTTTGGGAATAGTGATCACAATTCCGTAAGTTTTAGAATACTCATGGACAAAGACGAGAGTGGTCCCAAAGGAAGAGTGCTAAATGGGGGAAGGCCAACTATACCAAAATTCAGCAGCAGCTGGGGAATGTAGATTGGGAGCAGCTGTTTGAAAGTAAATCCACATTTGATATGTGGGAGGCTTTTAAAGAGAGGTTGATTAGCGTGCAGGAGAGACATGTTCCTGTGAAAATGAGGGATAGAAATGGCAAGATTAGGGAACCATGGATGACAGGTGAAATTGTGAGACTAGCTAAGAGGAAAAAGGAAGCAGACATAAGGACTAGGCGGCTGAAGAAAGACGAAGCTTTGAAAGAATATCGGGAATGTAGGACCAATCTGAAACGAGGAATTAAGAGGGCTAAAAGGGGTCATGAAATATCTTTAGCAAACAGGGTTAAGGAAAATCCCAAAGCCTTTTATTCATATATAAGGAGCAAGAGGGTAACTAGAGAAAGGATTGGCCCACTCAAGGACAAAGGAGGAAAGTTATGCGTGGAGCCAGAGAAAATGGGTGAGATTCTAAATGAGTACTTTGCATCGGTATTCACCGAGGAGAGGGACATGACGGATGTTGAGGTTAGGGACAGATGTTTGATTACTCTAGGTCAAGTCGGCATAAGGAGGGAGGAAGTGTTGGGTATTCTAAAAGGCATTAAGGTGGACAAGTCCCCAGGTCCGGATGGGATCTATCCCAGGTTACTGAGGGAAGCGAGAGAGGAAATAGCTGGGGCCTTAACAGATATCTTTGCAGCATCCTTAAACACGGGTGAGATCCCGGAGGACTGGAGAATTGCTAATGTTGTCCCCTTGGTTAAGAAGGGTAGCAGGGAAAATCCGGGTAATTATAGACCGGTGAGCCTGACGTCAGTGGTAGGGAAGCTGCTGGAGAAGATACTGAGGGATAGGATCTATTCCCATTTGGAAGAAAATGGGCTTATCAGTGATAGGCAACATGGTTTTGTGCAGGGAAGGTCATGCCTTACCAACTTAATAGAATTCTTTGAGGAAGTGACAAAGTTGATTGATGAGGGAAGGGCTGTAGATGTCATATACATGGACGTCAGTAAGGCATTTGATAAGGTTCCCCATGGTAGGCTGATGGAGAAAGTGAAGTCGCATGGGGTCCAGGGTGTACTAGCTAGATGGATAAAGAACTGGCTGGGCAACAGGAGACAGAGAGTAGCAGTGGAAGGGAGATTCTCAAAATGGAGACGTGTGACCAGTGGTGTTCCACAGGGATCCGTGCTGGGACCACTGTTGTTTGTGATATACATCAATGATTTGGAGGAAAGTATAGGTGGTCTGATTAGCAAGTTTGCAGATGACACTAAGATTGGTGGAGTAGCAGATAGTGAAGGGGACTGTCAGAGAATACAGCAGAATATAAATAGATTGGAGAGTTGGGCAGAAAAATGGCAGATGGAGTTCAATCAGGGGAAATGCGAAGTGATGCATTTTGGAAGATCCAATTCAAGAGTGAATTATACAGTAAATGGAAAAGTCCTGGGGAAAATTGATGTACAGAGAGATTTGGGTGTTCAGGTCCATTGTTCCCTGAAGGTGGCAACGCAGGTCAATAGAGTGGTCAAGAAGGCATACGGCATGCTTTCCTTCATCGGACGGGGTATTGAGTACAAGGGTTGGCAGGTCATGTTACAGTTGTATAAGACTTTGGTTCGGCCACATTTGGAATACTGCGTGCAGTTCTGGTCGCCACATTACCAAAAGGATGTAGATGCTTTGGAGAGGGTGCAGAGGAGGTTCACCAGGATGTTGCCTGGTATGGCGGGCGCTAGCTATGAAGAGAGGTTGAGCAGATTAGGATTATTTTCATTAAAAAGATGGAGGTTGAGGGGGGACCTGATTGAGGTGTACAAAATCATGAGAGGTATTGACAGGGTGGATAGCAAGAAGCTTTTTCCCAGAGTGGGGGATTCAATTACTAGGGGTCACGAGTTCAAAGTGAGAGGGGAAAAGTTTAGGGGGGATATGCGTGGAAAGTTCTTTACGCAGAGGGTGGTGGGTGCCTGGAACGCGTTGCCAGTGGAGGTGGTAGACGCGGGCACGATAGCGTCTTTTAAGATGTATCTAGACAGATACATGAATAGGCAGGAAGCAAAGAGATACAGACCCTTAGAAAATAGGCGACATGTTTAGATAGAGGATCTGGATCGGCACAGGCTTGGAGGGCCGAAGGGCCTGTTCCTGTGCTGTAATTTTCTTTGTTCTTTGTTCTTAACACCATTGTGAGAGTACCATCAGCACAAGGGCTTCAGTGGTTTAAGCAGACTGCCCACCAACACCTTCTCAGGATTTCCAGTAATGGACATTAAATGAGGATCTTGCCAGCACTACCTACATGTCATGTACAAATAAGAAGGTAGATAATTACCTTTTTAGTGGAAAAAAAATCAATAAACTGTCATTCTTACTATTTCAGCATTAAAGTGACACTTTTTGAGAGGCTACGTTTTTCTCTGCTCAATCAATAATTTAGGGAACAGAAGATATCAGTAAAAGTTGTTCACTCCTGGTGGAAAGGGCTAATAGACTATTTATTCATAAGCAAAATACTGTGGATGCTGGAAATCTGAAATAAAAACAGAAAATGCTGGAAACAACGAGTAGGTCTGGCAGCATCTGTGAACAGAGAAACAGAGTTAACATTTTAGGTCGGAAACGTTTCATCAGAACTGACTATTCATGTTTAGTCATGCTTTTTTATTTATTTATTTATTTATGTATTTAGAGATACAGCACTGAAACAGGCCCTTCGGCCCACCGAGTCTGTGCTGACCAACAACCACCCATTTATATTAACCCTACAGTAATCCCATATTCCCTACCACCTACCTACACTCGGGGCAATTTACAACGGCCAATTTACCTATCACCTGCAAGTCTTTGGCTGTGGGAGGAAACCGGAGCAGCCGGCGAAAACCCATGCAGTCACAGGGAGTATACCTACTGTTCAAAATAGATTAACATTCGTTGCAAGAGTAGGCCTCATTTGGATTAATAATGAGAAACCTGTGCAGCATTTCACAACTGCACAATAAAGCCATAAATTGAGAAGATAAGATCCAGTAGTGGCAAACGAAATAACTGCTGAATGCCAAAGTATGAATATGGCAGTGAAATCTGGAATTGCAGCTCGTGGAGGTAATCAGAGAAAGAGAGAAGGGCTGGGCAGTAAAGGACCACGTCTACTGCTCTATATTTGGTGTAGAGCAGGCTGTAGTTTTATACATGTTGCTAAGAGTCCATCAGTGGGAAGCATGCATGTACAGGAATATACTTTGCAAATCAGCATGTAGGCTTATAAGGTAGCTGACTATTTACTATAGATGTTGTTTGAGGACTTAAGAGACTGTGTAGTACCTGAAAATAGGTAATATTGTCCAATTTCTCTGCCATATTCTAAGATGACACTCCAGTGTAGTACTGAGGCAGTGCTGTGCTGTCTTCCCTTTCACGTGAATGCAAATGATTCCACGGCACTCTCCAAAGAAGTGCAAGGCAGCTCTCCTGGTGTTCGAGCCAACATTTTTTCCTCAACCAATTAAAGTGACCTTCTGGTTATTTATCTCACTGCTGTCTGTGGGAGCTTGCTGTGTGAAAACTGACTGCCATGTTTCCCTACATTACAACAGTGACTACACTTTGAAAGTGCTTTGTTGTTTGTGACGCGGTTTGGGTGGCCCCTGAGGCCATGGAAGGTGCTAAGTAAAGTCAAGTTCTTTGTTCCTAACAGGAACACAAAAATGCAAATGCTGGAAATCATAAACAAAACATGCTGGAAATACACAGCAGGCCAATCCACTTCTGTGCAGAGAAAAGTGAAGACATTGGTCCTCTGATAGATATCAGCTTACTCAGCACAGACAACCCAACACTGGGCTACTCAATTGCGTGCAGTTTAACTGACTGGTAGCTGGATATCACATGGCATTTGTGGCATTATGCTCTCACCAGCCAGAACACGATTCTGGTCTGTCCAAAATCCCCTGGTCTCACCCGAATGATCAGCATTCCACAATACTCAGTAAAGTCTGCTCGTTTTGCAGAAAAAAAAACAAGTCAAATTTGCGAAACCCAATAACCTTTGAAAAACCTGTCTCATCATTTGATGCGCTAACTCTACACAGTTTCTAATGTTGCAGCAGATTAATGCATCTGTAATGGATGAGTAGGAGGTATATGCAAGCAGTCTTATGATAAAATATCACTCGTATCATGGCAGTATCTTCCTATCACATCTCTCATGGTGATGATGTGGTTGTATGGACTTTTCCTTAGAAACAATATTTGTCAGCAGAACAGAAAGGGGGCAGTTAGAGGAGACGATAAATAAAACTGCAAATACCGTAAATCTGAAATAAAAAGGAGAAAATGCTGGAGACGCACAGCATGGCAGGCAGCATTTGGAAGAGATAGATAAATTAACATTTTGTCGGAATATGAACATTAACCCACCTTTCTCCTTCAGATACTGCTTGCCCTGTGCCACTTTTCTAGATTCTCAGCCTTTGATCAAAATCACTAAATCAGATTATCTGGTCATTATAACATTGCAGTTTGTGGGAGCTTGCTGTGCACAGATTGGCTCCTGTATTTCCTATATTACACAATGACTACACTTCAAAAGTACTTCAATATGTGTAAAACACTTTGGGACATCCTGAGGTTGTGAAAGGCGCTACATAAATGCAAGTCTTTCTCTTTTATTAGTTGGACATAGCTGTGGCTCAGTTGATAGCACTGTTGCCTTTGAGTCAGAAGGTTGTGGGTTTAAGCCCCACTGCAGAACTTAATTACAACAATCTAGGCTGATGCTCCAGTGCAGTACTGGGGGAGAGAAGTACTGTCAGAGGTGCTGCCTTTTGGATTGAGGCATTAAACCAAGGGTAAAAGATCCCATGGCACTATTTTGAAGAGCAAGGGAATTGTGCCCAGTGTCCTGGCCAATATTTATCCCTCAGTTAACATCACAGGCACAGATTATCTGCTCATTATCACATTGCTGCTTGTGGGAGTTTGCTGTGTGTAAATTGGCTGTTACGTTTCCTACATTACAACAGTGACTACACTTCAAAAATACTTCACTGGCTGTAAAGCACTTTGGGAAATCCAGTGGTCATGAAAGGCGTTATATAAATGCAAGTGTTTCTTAATTTGCTTTTTTAAACATTACAATTAAATCTACTTCCACCACATTTTCAGATAGCGCATTCCAGAACTTTCTCAGAAGGTAACACCTTCAGAAGGTATTACCTTTATAGCTTTCTATTCCTGCACTGAGTCTGCCAAAAACTTCCCAACACAATGGCAATGCCTTTTATAAAGTGGGGACATCCAAGAACGTTTTCAGAAGAAAGGATGAACGTGTCACCCTTCATGTTGTTGTGTGATACAGTATGAGCAAACCACCAAGAGATGGGCATGAAAGGGTTGGTCTGAATCTGTGCTGCAAGTTAAATTCAGAATTTTCTTCAGATATTCCAGTCCAGATTGGGATTCCTCCCTTGTTTCATGTATTGTATTGCACAGCTTTTCAAATCCCAACATGTACATTTAGGAAAGGTGTTATACAGCTGAAGCTGTACAATCTTGAACCAACTTTTCCAGAGTCCAAATCAATCAAAAAAAATTGATTGAGCTCAAATTATTTCAACTGGGACAAATTTTCATTTGGAAATTAATTTGGATCTTAGGCCTGTGTGATGCGAGAAAAAGAAAACTTAATTATTAACTGAGAATGATTAAATTAACTCTGAAACTTAAAAATGCATTTTCTAAAATGTTACAGCAGTGAAAGGTTACCCTTCTAGAGTCAATGAACTGGATTTTCAATGCAGAGCAGGAAACGGAAGTGGAGAGCGTTTCTGGGTCGTGAGCCCCCCCTGGGTGGAAACAACAATTGGGCCCGAGTTGGAAAGGGGTGCTCCCTTCTCCCTTAATTGTCATGGAGATGGGTTTGGTGGCCAATTGGTGTCCACAAGGGCGGGAATGGAGATGAAACTACTCAGTGTGGGCCCAGTTTAAACAAACCATGGCAGCATTACTCTGGCTGCTGTTTCACTGCAGTTACTTCAGACTGAAAGAGCAGAGAAGATTGGAATTCAAGAATGTCTTAGGAAAGTCAAAGGCCTGGAAGCTGGGACAGGGCAGCCCTAGATTCTCATGGAAGGAGTGTGTGCCCAGACCACTTACTGACCCCTCAGAAAGGCTCAGAGCCAATGTGCTGCTGAGGACCTGTCAGCACTGAAATATGCAACTTCTAATGAATAGGAGCAGCTGGCATTGGCCATAGAGGGCAGCAGTGCCTTACCATGCTCTCTTTTATCCTTGCAGAAGAAATGGGCTCATAATGCCCAGGAGAGGGCCCAGGGACATAGAGGAGGGAATGATGGAAATAGCCGGGATCACAGACCATGAGGAAGTCGTCCCTGGTAGAGATGGTGATTAGAGAGGGAAATGCGCTCACTAAAGGGGAACCTTGCACTCTACCCTGTCCGACACCATACCAAACAATAAGTTGCATTGGGAAGCCTCAGCGCTGCAGAGACTTCTGCTTTCCAAGGCTAGTTCTCATTATCTCTTCTTGTGTCTCCCACAAGGTGTAGACGTTGAGCCAAGGAGCGCATCTCCCTCATGATCACCAAGCCAAGAGCAGCAGGTGTGCTCTGAGGAAGCACCACTGCACCTTACGAGCGCACCATTTACAAGAGCAAATACAGTCGCCTTGGTGGGTCCTCATGCATGGTGGCACTGGGTGAGCAGCATGGTGCTAGTGTACAGGAGGAGGTTCCAGAGGCAGAGGCAGCTGTGGGCATTTCCCCTCGGAGGAGTGAGGATAGACACAGCCCTGCTCAGCTAGGCACAGATGCAAGGCCTCAGGCATCGCTGGAAGGAGGCTCTACTTAGACCAGCAGCAGCAGCTGTGCTGCTATGTGTCGGGGTACCCTGAGGCAGTGCGGGGTCATAGGAGAGAGTGGAGGAGTTCAGGCAGCTCATATGCGCCACCATGGCTCATGGCTTTGAATGCATGAGCTCCTCCACTGAAAGTGTGGCCCCTTTCTGCACCATTCACTCTTTTATGAGGCCCAGGTAATTCCCTGGGGCGGTCATGACTGTGTCCTCTGCCATTCAGCAGCTCTTGCCCAGATAACGCATGCAGCCCATGTGCCCCCATGAAAATCAGAACATGCCCCTTAACGAGCTCTCAATAAGCTCTTTAACCATCATAATTGACCTTTGTAATGGATCAGGCGGGATCACAAGACTGCCCTCTCCCTGCCCTGATGAAACTGGCTGGCGCTGGGAATGGTATTGGGAAAATGGCATGCCAGTGGGCACCAGTATTTTTGACCCTTGCCTCCCTCCGCTCCTGCCCCTGGCAGAGACTGAATTTTCAGCACTATAACCGTAAAATAGTCGACATTTAACCATTTGCTCTTCAAACAGCTGGACGCATACTTTATAAAGGTTGGGTTTTTTCAGCGAAAGTTACCATATAGGACTTGGTGACAAGAAAAATGTAACACTGCTAATGACTAGGAAAAAGGCATTGTTTAGCTTCCTATCAGCATAACAATCTATACGATGAGGGGATGGGTATGGGTTATAAATGTAAGTTGATAAACTCTTCAGCATTGGCTTGGAGTCTCCAGGAATCCAAAGTAATCTCCAGGACGCTACTATGAGTAAACCTTGGAGAAAAATTATAGGGGGGCATTGAAATTTTTTTTTTCCATTTTCCTTGAACATCTCTGTTTATTAGTTATAAAAATATTGGAGAATGAGGGAAAAAAGGTTTATGACTAACAGTCAAGAATTATCCAATGGGATAACAAAGGGTCTTTTTACTTTCCAATTGGAATGGGAAGGTGCTGTATTGTGAGGATGGACGTGTTAAGTGGCCGATGGAGGGACCGTGGTGTGGGATGGACAGGGGCAGGCATAGCGATTGGAGGCAGAACATATGATGAAATCGCCAGGAATATATTCAACCAGAGTTGGGAACCCTAGATAAATATCTCATTACTTTGAACCTGGTGGCTTACAGTAGAACAAAACAACTTTAAGAAATGTAAACTTTAATTGGCCAAGTCAGTCATTTCCAATTGCGGCAAATGGGTTCCATCAGACTGGTTGACTAACAGAAGGTGAACTTGGTGTTTTAGCTTTGTTTGCAAAGGCCAGAGGTTGAGGTGATAGAATCTGCAGGTGGGAGAAATGGCATCAACCCTTCACCAACAATATTTTATACATGTATTCAGATAGCCTCAACTATTTACAATCCATATCAATGACTTGGATGAAGGGACTGAATGTACGGTAGCTAAATTTGCTGATGACACAAAGATAGGTAGGAAAGTAAGCTGTCAAGAGGACGTAAAGAGTCTACAAAGGGATTTAGATGGTTTAAGTGAATGGGCAAAAATTTGGCAGATAGAGTATAATGTGGGAAAATGTGAACTTGTCCACTTTGGCAGGAAGAATAGAAACGTAGTATATTATTTGAATAGAGACTGCAGAATTCTACAGTACAGAGGGATCTGGGTGTCCTGGTACATGACTCACAAAAAGTTGGTATTCGGGTACAGCAAGTGAATACGAAGGTAGATGGAATGTTGTTGTTTATTGCAAAGGGAATGGAATATATAAGTAAGGAAGTTTTGCTACAGTTATACAGGGCATTAGTGAGACCACATCTGGAGTACTGTGTACAGTTCTGGTATCCTTACTTAAGAAAGGACATCATTGCATTCGAACTAGTTCAGAGACGGTTCGCTCGACTGATTTCTGGGCTGAAGGGGTTATTATCTAAAGAAAGGTTGAACAGGTTGGGCCTACACCCATTGGAGTTTAGAAGAATTAGATGTGATCTTATTGAAGCAAATAAGATCCTGAGGGGACTTGAGAGGGTGGATTCTGAGAGGATATTTCCCCTTGTGGAGGGGTCTAGAGCTAGGGGACACAATTTAAAAGTTAGGGGTCTCCCCTTTAAGACTGAGATGAGGAGAATTTTTTTTCTCTCAGAGGGTCATTAGTCTGTGAAATTCTCTTTCCCAGTGGATGCTGGGTCATTGAATATATTCAAGGCTGAGTTAATTAGGTTTTTGAAGGACAAGGGAGTCTAGGGTTATGGGGAGCAGGCAGGAAAGTGGAGTTGAGGCCACAATCAGATCAGCCATGATCTTATCAAATGATGGAGCATGCTCGAGGGGCTGAATGGCCAACTCCTTCTCCTATTTCTTGTGTTCTTATTCTAAAAACAGCTCTTAAGCTAAAACTTCCTGTCAGTGAAGTTCACGTATGAGTTTTTAATACACTCATGCTGCAATCATGCAAGGGCTATTTTTATGGGGGTGTTAATTGATTTATTTTCTTGCATAAGCACGTGTACGGGGATGTTTAGCTGGCATATAGAGCTTTATTGATCAGAGGTTCTACTCTCTTATGTGTAGCTCAGGCATAAACATGGAGGTCTATTTTCAGTGCTAGAAACTCTGTTATGATCTGGTCATAAAATGGCAGAAAGGAAAGATAAAGTAAGACTTGCTTTTATAAAGTGTCTTTCATGACCTCAGGTCTCCCCAAAATGCTTTATAGCCAACATAGTACTTCTGAAGTGTAGTCACTGTTGTGGGAAAAATGGCAGCTAATTTCCACACAGCAAAACCAAAGAAACAGCAATGAAATAAATGACTAGATCATCTGCTTTATGTGTTAGTTGAGGGATAAATGTTGGCCAGGATACCAGAACAACATCTGGCTGTTCATCTTCAAATAGTGCCATGGGATCTTTTACCTCCACCTGTTACAATCATCTAATTCATAGTTTGTATAAATATTTTAGAGCTCATTTTTAGTTTCGGGGATTTAAGCTGTAAGAATTTCAAAAGGTTGCAGACCACCCAAGATCTAAAGTTCAAAAATCTCTCCAAGAGTGCTTACAGAGACAGAGTTAGAAAGGTGAGAGCTGTAAAATAGCAGGTGGACTGGTTTAGTTGGTAGTTGGAACCAAAAAGTCCAGAAGAGATTTCTCCGTCATTTTCATCACTATCAATTATTCATGTGGGTATCAGAAATCAAAGTTGGGAGTTGGAAGTAATTAGCTTAAGTTGCTATCTGGGACATCCTTTGTGCACCACATTGCTATGTAGATAAATTATGCAGGGGGTACCTGTTGGTGTTTTGACCTGTGTGCTTGCTGACAGACAAGCAGTTGGCTTTTGGAAATTTGTTGGCTTCAGACAGGCAGTTGGTCAGAGAAAACAGTTGGCTTTGGAAGCATCTGGGCTCAGGAGAAAAGAGGCCATTGGGAACCAAGGATGTTTCTGTTTTGGGTAAGGCCCATGCTCAAGCTGGGAAGTCCAGATTTGGGAGGTGTTGAAGAGAACTGAAGGATTTGCCTAGCCAAATCTAGACGGACAATTGTTAGGAGATCTCAAGCCTTGGAAGAGAGCTGAGAAATTAAGGAAAATCAAAGTGAATTCATTAGGGTAGTGGTACACTTTGGATTGGCCTCAGGAGAAGTTAATAAATCGCCAAGATCCTGAAAGGTAAAGTGGAACTCTTGGGGTGGAAGTAAAAGTCAAATGGGGGTGTGCTGTTAAGATTTCAAGTTTAAGGTATGAGTGTTTCCAAATTGTAGTGTTTAGTTTGTAGTGTTTTGCTTTGTTTAACTTTTGTACAATAGAATTTGCATTTAAAATGTGAAATCTTCTTTCAGCATTAACTGTGAATTTGCTTTTCCCATTTTAAAAGTTAACGGTCCCAAACGTAATCATAACACACCTAGGAGCTAGACAGGGTCCTGATTTAGAATCTCCTTGAAAAGATAGCACTTCCAAGAGTGCAGCAGTCTCTCAATATTGCACAGAAATACCAGTCTAGATTAGCTGCTCAAGTTTCTAGAGTGGGGAGCCTTCTGACTCAAAGGCAAGAGTGAGCTATGGCAGACTCCCATTGACCAGAGATCTCCAATGTTGAGCCCATGCCAAATGATGTGAGAAAGCCAACCTATTTTGTGAGAAAGATAAGCAAAATATAAAGGAAACTTTGTTGCTGGGGTGTAAACCTTATTAACACAAACTATTGGGGTAAATGGGGTAAGTAGTTCTTCCCATCTGAAGAAGATGGCTGTGGTTGTTGGAAGTCAATTATCTCAGGTCCAGGACATCACTGCAGGAGTTCCTCAGGGTAGTGTCCTATGCCCAATCATCTTCAGCTGCTTCATCAATGACCTTCCCTCCATAATAAGGGCAGAAGTGGGGATGTTCACTGATGATTGTACAATGTTCAGCATCATTCATGACTCCTCAGCTACTGAAGCAGTCTATATCCATATACAGCAAGACCTGCACAACATTCAGATTTTGGCTAATAAGTGGCACGTAATGTATGCACCACACAAGTGCTAAGCAATGACCATCTCCAACAAAAGAGAATCCAACCATCTTCCCTTGACATTCAATGGCATTACCATCGCTGAATTCCCTATTATCAACATCTGGGGGTTGGCATTGACCAGAAATTGAACTGGACCAGCCATATAAATACTGTGGCTACAAAAGCAGGTGAGAGGCTGGGAATTCTGCAATGAGTAACTCACCTCCTGACTCCCCAATGCATGTCCACCATCTACAAGGCACAAGCCAGGAATGTGATGGAATACTTTCCATTTGCCTGGATGAGTGCAGTTCCAACAACACTCAAGAAGCTCAACACCATCCAGGACAAAGCAGCCAACATGATTGACACCACATCTACAACATTCACTCCCTCCAGCACTGCAGACAGTGGCAGCAGTGTGTACCATCTACAAGATGCACTGCAGAAACACACCAAGGCTCCTTCGACAGCACCTTCCAAACCCGCAACCTCTACCACCTAGAAGAACAAGGGCAGCAGATGCATGGGAACATCACCACCTGTAAATTCCCCTCCAATCCACACACCATCCTGACTTGGAACTATATCACTGTTCCTTCACTGTCGCTGGGTCAAAATCCTCCTAACAGCACTATGGGTGTACATACCCCACATGGACTGCAGCAGTTCAAGAAGGCAGCTCACCCACACCTTCTCAAGGGCAATGAGGGATGGGCAATATATGCTGTCTTACCAGCGATGCCCACATCCCATGAAAGAATAGAAGCAAGCTTTCACTGGGACCAGGTAAAATATGTGTGTGTCAACAAATTTTTTTTGCAAGATTGTTTGTAATCACGAATAAGTGATTTGTATGAGACATTTTTGAACTTTATTATAACCTTCAGACTGTTTTCCTTTAAACCTTATGGCAAAGCAGTTAATTAATGAAGACACAAATTACTACCTCAGTTGTTTCCCATTTGACTGAAATTCTTGAGGTTGGATTTCACTGAGTTTGTGCCTTCAGAAAAGAAGAGAATGGTCCATCCAGACAATGAGGCTTTCCTAAACTTTGCTGTGCTTTCCCCCCCTGTGCATCATTTGATCCCAAATCAGTTATGCTATCTGTAAAATTTCTTTAGCTCAGCTTTAGCTTATGGTAAAACAAAGCATAATATTCAAAAAGTAAGTATTGACTGGAACACAATTACTGAGACTCCGTAAGTCTTCTTACAGCTGATGAGTCTCTGAAATTGCTTCCTCCCCCTAGCTGGTACTTAATTGCATCTTTACTGTACAGTTGGTGTTCCCTCATGCAAATGGACTGAGACAAACATCAATATTAAAGTCTATAGCAGTATTGAACAGCCTGCTAAACTGCAGCAGACATCGTGACTGTGGTTAAGTTTTATTATAACTGTAAATCAATTTTATAAAACCATTTTGGAACAGATTAAAACATTGTGTAGCTGTGATCCACTCTCACTGGTAGTCAGTACAATTAAGTGCCATGTATTTGCAGAAAGGATGAACTTATATTCAGGTAAGTTGGCATAAGTACTGATTCTGAGTGAAGTAAGACAATTTCCTCTGATTGGCATCTTGTGTAAACCTACTTTGAGAACACAGCCTTCGTCATGTAACCCCATCAATATATCCTTCTATTCCTTCCTCTCGTGCTTATCTAGCTTCCCCTTAAACGTATCTTTGCTAGTTGGCTTGTGGTAGCAAGTTTCACATTCTAACCACTCTGCATTTATTAGTGACTACCCTATAATTATGGCTCCTATTTATGGTCCTGCCCACAAGTGGAAATCCTTTCTATATGTCTACCCTGTAAAACTCTTTCATAATCTTAAAGACCTCTATCAGGTCTAACCTCAGCCTTCTCTTTTGTCGAGCTTGCTGGAATGAAGTGTGGGAGAGGGACATTAAAATTAATTTAGTTAAGCCTCTTACAAACATACAAACATACGAACAGACGAATTAGGAGCAGGAGTAGGCCACTCGACCCCTCGAGCCTGCTCCACCGTTCAATAAGTTCATGGCTGAACTGATTACTCCACATTTCCACCTACCTCCGATAACCTTCCACCCCTTGTTTATCAATAACCTATCTATCTCTGCCTTAAAAATATTCAAAGACTCGGCTTCCACTGCCATTTGAGGAAGAGAATTCCAAAAATTCACGACCCTCTGAGAGAAAAAATTTCTCCTCATCTCTGTCTTAAATGGGCAACCCCTTATTTTTAAACAGTGACCCCTAGTTTGAGATTCTTCCACAAGGGGAAACATCCTTTCCAAATCCACCATGCCAAGACCCCTCAGCATCTTATATGTTTCAATCAAGTCGCCTCTTACTCTTCTAAATTCCAGCGGAGACAAGCCTAGCCTGTCCAATCTTTCCTCGTAAGACAGCCCACCCATTCTAAGTATTAGTCTGGTAAACCTTCTCTGTACTGCCTACAACGCATTTACATCCTTCCTTAAATAAGGAGACCAGTACTGTACGCAGTACTCCAGATGTGGTCTCACCAATGCCCTGCATAGCTGAAGCACAACCTCCCTACTTTTGTATTCAATTCCCCTCGTGATAAACAATAACATTTTGTTAGCTTTCCTAATTACATGCTGTACTTGTATATTGACCTTTTGCAATTCAAGAACTAGGACACCCAGGTCCCTCTGCATCTCAGAGCTCTGCAATCTCTCACCATTTAGATAATATGCTTCTTTTTTATTCTTCCTGCCAAAGTGGACAATTTCACACTTTCCCACATTATAGTCCATTTGCCAGGTCTTTGTCCACTCACTAAACCTATCTATATCCCTTTGTAGCCTCCTTATGTCCTCTTCACAAGTTACTTTCCTACCTATCTTTGTGTCATCAGCAAATTTAGCAACCATACCTGCAGTCCCATAACTTGCAAAAAGTTGAGGCCCGAGCACAAATCCCTGTGGTACACCACTCATTACATCTTGCCAACCTGAAAATGATCCATTTATGCCTACTCTCTGTTTCCTGTCAGCTAACCAATCTTCTATCCATGCCAATATGTTACTCCCTACATCATGAGCTTTTATTTTCTGCAATAACCTTTGATGTGGCAGCTTATCAAATGCCTTTATCCACAGCACATGTAACTCCCTCAAAGAACTCCAATAAATTGGTTAAACTTGATTTCCCTTTCATGTTGATTCTGCCTGATTACCTTGAATTTTTCTAAATGCCCTGCTATAATATCCTTAATCATAGCTTCTAACATTTTCCCTAAGACAGATGTTAAGCTAACTGGCCTGTAGTTCCCTGCTTTCTGTCTCCCCCCCCTCCCCCACACCCCCCCCCCCCCAACTTTTTGAATAAAGGAGTTACATTCATTATTTTCCAATCTAAAGGAACCTTCCCCGAATCTAGGGAATTTTGGAAAATTAAAACTAACGCATCAACTATCTTACTAGCCACTTCTTTTAATATCCTAGCATGAAGTCCATCAGGACCCGGGGACTTGTCAGCCCACAGCTCCAACAATTTGCTCAGTACCATTTCCCTGGTGATTGTAATTTTCTTGAGTTCCTCCCTCCCTTCCATTTCCTGACTTACAGCTAATACAGTAATGTTACTTGTATCCTCAGTAGTGAAGACCAATGCAAAATATCTGTTCAATTCATCTGCCATCACCTTATTATCCATTATTAATTCCCCAGACTCACTTTTTATAGGACCAATGTTCACTTTGATAACTCTTTTCTTTTTAAAATATCTATAGAAACTCTTACTATCTGTCTTTATATTTCTAGCTAGCTTTCTCTCGTACTCTTATTTTACCTTCCTTATCAATCTTTTAGACATTCTTTGCTGTTTTTTATATTCTGTCCAATCTTTTGACCTGCCTCCCATCTTTGCACAATGATAAGCTTTTTCTTTAAGTTTGATACTATCTTTAACTGTTTTAGTTAACCACAGATGGCAGGTCTCACCCTTGGAATTTTTCTTTCTCGTTGACATTTATCTATTCTGTGTATTCTGAAATATCCCCTTAAATGTCTGGCACTGCATCTCTATTGACCTATCCTTTAACCTGAATTTGCCAGTTTACTTTAGCTAGCTCTGCTTTCATGCCCTCAGAATTGCCCTTCTTTAAGTTTAAAATACTGGTCTTGGACCTACTCTTCTCTCCCTCAAACTGAATGTAAAATTCAATCAAATTATGATTGCTGCTACCTAGCTACCTACCTTAAAAATAAATAAATTTTGGTTGAAATAAGTAGAGAAGAATAAAATTGAAGTTAAAAAAAATATAAGGACAAATAGCAGCAAAATAAATGCTCTGGTTGTTGTCTGGAGTGATGTTGTAAACTTGTAAAGAAAGAAATGCTCTGTTCAGTATTTATATTGAGATCGAAATCTCTTTCTTTTTGAATGTATTTACAAGCTCACTAGAAATATCAACCCGAGTTAATCTTCATAAGCATGTGTGATGTCACTGCATGTAGCAACAAGGGTAATCGTTCCCCAGTGAAAGAGGGAAGAAAGAACATGATGATAAATAAAAGGCTGGAAGTATCATGGGCAAATCTGTTACTTTTTATTTTTAGTTAAATTGTGTTTTAATCATTTGCCTTCGTAGTTAACTGCAGTTGGAATAGCTTTGTAACTGTGATCTTATCAATTTCATCAAACACTAAAAGCAAAGGGGTATAATTTGGTCCTTAATGTGCTTGTTTTCTTCATGGAAAATGGGGATAAAAAAGAATCAATTTTGGGTGTAATGTCCTGCACCTAATTGGCTCCTATGTTACAAATGGCACCATATTGGCGTAGGTGGCTTAGCAGGTGACTGAGGCGGGCACCTAAAACAGGCATTACGCCGCTTTCATATTTAGGGGCCTAAAACCTGTTGAAGGACCCCTCTGTAAAATTAGTTGACGGTGAGTGGAGTAAGTGCCGGAACTGCCCCACTTAGAATTCTTCAGTGATGTCTGCAGTCACCAATTAAAAATGTTTTTTTTTTTAAAAAGTGGAGCCAGAGGTAGCATGAATGGTCCCAATAATTCCCGTCCCATCACCATTGCCCGCTGCAAACCAGACTTAGGTTTGGGTGAAGCCAATGGACTGACATTCAGTATTTTGCAGGATAGGAGCTGCCTGTGGATTGCACAAAATGTTAATGAAGCCCGAGGACCAGTTTGGAGCTGTTCTTGTGCCTCTTGTTTGGGGTGTGCGCACTTCCAGTACAGCCAAAGCCAGTTGGCTCTGAGAGACAAAAGTTGCCCAGACATTGTTCACAGTCTAAGAAATAAAGTGATACGGGCCGATTTTATGACTATCAATGGGGAGCCTCACCTTTTGAATGGGTTTATCCGGAAACTGAAGTGTGCCATCCATGATGCTCTGACCATGATGGTCGAGTTTTTCTAACGAGTGTGACCAGTGGGTAGACATGTTCATGAAATTTGTCATGCGGTTTTGCATCTTCCTGTGCACTGATATTCCTTACCCTGAGGAACACAAAAGGAACTGAGAAAAATAATCAGAGAATCCACTTTTTCTCAAGGTTATTGGATGAGCAGAAAGTGAATGTCACATCAGGGATTAAATGGACAGACCTGCAGTGAGATTGGTGGTAACCAGAAATGAAAGAATGAAGAAGGAAAGAACTGTTGCCTTTATATAACGTCTTTCATGACCTCAGGATGACACAAAGCCAAAGTCCTTTACTGCCAATGAAATATGTTTGAAGTGTAGTCACTGTTGTAATGTCTGATGGCAGTCAAGCTCCCACAAACTGTAATGTGATAATGACAATGTGCTACAATTGTACAGGGCTTTGCTGAGACCACACCTGGAGTGCTGTGTGCCGTTTTGGTCCCCATATCTAAGGAAAGATATACTTGCGTTGGTACAGTGATGTTCACTAGATTGGTTTCTAGGATGAGAGGGTTGTTCTATGATGAGTAGCTGAAAATAGGGTCGATACTGCCTGGAGTTTAGAAGAATGAGAGGTGATCTCATTGAGACTACATGATTCTGAAGGGGCTAGATAGGGTAAACACTGAGAAGTTGTTTCCACTGGCTGGGGAATCTAGAACATGGGTACGCAGCCTCAGGATAAAGGTTTGATCATTTGGGACTGAGGTGAGTAGAAATTTCTTCTCTCAGAGGGTTGTGAATCTTTGAAATTCTCTACCCCAGAGGGTTGTGGATGCTCCATCTTTGAGTATATTCAGAAGAGAAGGGATATGGGGAGCGGGCAGGAGAGTGGAGCCATGACTTTATTGAATGGCAGAGCAGGCTTGAGGGGCCGTATTGTCTACTCCTGCTCTTATCTCTTATGTTCCTATGTGCTTAGATAATCTGTACTTTTAGTGATGCTAATTGAGGGAAAAGTATTACCAGGACACAGAGGAAACTCTTCTGGTTTTCGAAATAATACCATGGGATATTTTAACTCTATCGAAGAGGGCGGACGGGCCTTGGTTCAGCACCTTATCTGAAAGATAGTGCTTGTGACAGTGTAGCATTCGCTCAGTACTGCATTAGAATGCCAGTCTAGATCATAAATGCTTCTCCATTGGGATATAAAGATATGCCCATAGGCATTACAAGGAAAGTGACATAACCCCATCTACCTGAAAACTATTTAAAATGAAAGAAGTGATTGCACTCAGTTCAGCTTTCCTCTTTAGAGAAGTCAGATTCCATTATCCGCTCAGTTTTAATTTTCAACATTTGCATGAATGCCGAGTTAGAATATTGAGGCAAAAGTCAAGCCGAACGATAAGCTTCAAAAGAAAAGTGACAGACCAAAAGCAGCTCTGAATATATACGTAATAACGTATCAAACAATGAGTTAGACTGAAAGTGCTTTGGGGCTTGCACTGGCTTTATTAAAGTGGCAGATATAAGAAAGGTTCTAAAGTACGCAAAGATGAGGCTTCAGTGATGGATGTGAAACTAAAATAAGTGCTGAAGGTATGAAACTTATTTTTAAGAGGACCCATGAGCATGCTCAGAAAATCCCCATGAAAAATATTGACATTTCTTGTGAAATGCTAACAAGCTGATGCTGACTGGTCACTTAAAAACCTGGTAGTAGATATGCATGCATTTGTACCACAAAGATTCTATAATAGGATTACCTGGTCAACATGCAAAACTCCACTGAGCTCAGAGTGTCTTAGCGCAGGCCTAAAATTTTTAAAAGTTGCAGTTCTGAAGTTGCAAAAACATTTATTAAAATCATTTTAAAGTGAAAGTGTACCAAAGCAGGAAGAAAGACCCAAAATTGATAGGTTGCTGAGAAACTAGAGTCATGACTGTGACACAAAAATGATCTAACTCTGAATGTCACTCACCCTCGAGCCATCAAAATTCACAATATGCAACAAGGCCACTCAGCCTATTATGTTTGTGCTAGTTGTCTGCTAGAGCAATCCAGAACTAGTCCCACTGCCCTACTGTCTCACCTTAGCTGTAAAGTCATAGAATCATAGAGTCATTATGGCACAGAAGGAGGCCATTCAGCCCATCGAGTCCATGCCAGCTCTCTGTACAGTAATCCAATCAGTCCCATTTCCCTACTCTATCCCCACAGACCTGAAAGTTTATATCCCTCAAGTTCCCATCCAATTTCCTTTTGAAATCATTCATCATTTCTGCTTCCACCACCCTCGTACTTAGCAAGTTCCAGGTCATTACCACACACTGCATAAAAAAATTCTTTACATCCCCCCTTTATTTCTTGCCCAAATCTGGAATAAAATGCTGGCTTCATTAATAATGATCATGAAACTACTGGATTGTTGTAAAAAAACCCCATCTGGTTCAATAATGTCCTTCAGGGGAGGAAATCTGCTGTCCTTACCCGGTCTGGCCTACGTGTGACTCCTGACCCACAGCAAGGTGGTTGACTCTTAACTGTCCTCTGGAATGGCCTCGCAAACCACTCAGTTGTAGGTGGTTCTTCACCTGCTCAAGGGTAATTAGGGATTGGCAATAAATGCTGGCTTTGCCAGCGACGCTCACATCTCAAGAATTAATTTTTTAAAAACCTTAAATCTGTGTCCCCAAGCCCTTGCATGATCAATGATTGGGAACAATGTTTCTTTGTCAACCTTAACTTAAACCTGCCATAATCTTGTACACCTCTCTCAAATCTCCCCTCAATCTCCTTTGCTCCAAGGAGAACAACACCAGCTTCTCCAACCTAACCTTGTAACTAAAATCCCCCATCCCCTGGAACCATTCTGGAATATCTCCTCTGCACTCTCTCAAGGACTCTTACATCCTTCCTAAAGTGTAGTGACCAGAACTGGACACAATACTCTAGTTGTGGCCTAACCAGAGTTTTATCAAGGTTCAGAATTACTTTCCTGCTTTTGTACTCAATACCTCTATTTATGAAGCCCAAGATCCCATATGCTTTGCTACCGAGTCTCTCAATACCATCAAAGATCCATCTTCAAAGATCTATGCATAACCCCTAGGTCCCTCTGTCCCTGTACACTCTTTAGAACGGTGCCATTAAATCTCTATTGGCTCTCCCAATCCCTTCTGATAAAAACGCACCATTTCACAAGAGAAATGTTAACACTGGCCAGAATTTTACATCCCCCCCAACCCAGGAGTGGGCTGGAGGCAGAGGCAGCGGGCGTAAAATGGAGTAGGAGGCGGGAAGTGCCATTCCCATCGCCTTCCCGCCCTCACTACAATTTTACAAGCAGCGGGGGAGGTGACAAACGACCTGCCTGCTCCAGGCTAATTAAGGCCCTTAAGTGGCCAATTGACAGCCACATAAGGGCCTCCTGCCACTGCCATTGGTATATTATCAGCGGTGGATGGGCACTCTGTCAGCTGATGAAGTCAACCCCAGTTATAACTCCTTGTGGGTTGGTGGTGGAGGAGGGGATCTTTCTGATTGGGCACCCTGTGCCCCACGGAGGGTCCACTCCACAGCACAAGCCACCCCCACTAGAACACGTCCGTGATGGTTTTTTGGACCAATAAGTTGAGGAACCAACTAGAGAACAGGCCAACCTAGATTGGGTATTGTGTAATGAGAAAGGATTAGTTAACAATCTTGTTGTGCGGGGTCCCTTGGGGAAGAGCGACCATAACATGATAGAATTCTTCATTAAGATGGAGAATGAGAGAGTTGATTCTGAGACTAGGGTACTGAATCTAAATAAAGGAAACATTGAAGGTGTGAGGCGTGAGTTGGCTATGATAGATTGGGGAACGTTATTTAAAGGGTTGACAGTGGATAGGCAATGGCTAGCATTTAAAGAGCACATGGATGAATTACAACAATTGTTCATTCCTGTCTGGCGTAAATATAAAACAGGAAGAGTGGCTCAACTGAGGCTTACAAAAGAAATTAGGGATAGTATTAGATCCAAGGAGGAGAAATATAAAATGATCAGAACAAGCAGCAAACCTGAGGATGGGGAGCAGTTTAGAATTCAGCAAAGGAGGACAAAGGGGATTGATTAAGAAGTGGAAAATAGAGTATGAAAGTAAGCTTGCAGACAACATAAATACTGCCTGTAAAAGCTTCTGTAGATATGTGAAGAGAAAAAGATTATTGAAGACAAATGTGGGTTCCTTACAGTCAGAAACAGGGGATTATATAATGGGGAACAAAGAAATGGCAGACCAATTAAATACATACTTTGGTTCTGTCTTCACAAAGAAGGACACAAATTACCTCCCAGAAATGTTGGGGAACATAGGGTCTAGTGAGAAGAAGGAACTGTATGAAATCAGTATCAGTAGGGAAATGGTGTTAGAGAAATTGACGGGACTGAAGGCAGATAAATCCCTGGGCCTGATAATCTACATCCCAGAGTACTTAAGGAAATGGCCCTTGAAATAGTAGATGCATTGCTGGTCATTTTTCAAAACTCTGTTGCCTCTGGAACAGTTCCAACGGATTAGAAGGTAATGTAGAAGGTAAAGTAACCCCACTATTTCAAAAAGGAGGCAGAGAGAAAACAGGGAATTATGGACTGGTTAGCCTGACATCAGTAGTGGGGAAAATGCTAGAGTCCATTATAAAAGATGTAATAGCAGAGCAATTGGAGAATAGTAACAGGATCGGACAAAGTTAACATGGATTTACAAAAGGGAAATCATGCTAGACAAATCTACTGGAATTTTTTGAGGATGTGACTGGTAGAATACATAAGGGAGAACCAGTGGATGTGGTGTATTTGGACTTTCAGAAGGCTTTCGATAAGGTCCCACATAAAAGATTAGCGTGAAAATTAAAGCACATGGGATTCGGGGTAAGGTACTGACATGGATAAAGAACTGGTTGGCAGACAGGAAACAAAGAGTAGGAATAAACGGGTCTTTTTCCGAGTGGCAGGCAGTGACTAGTGGGGTACCACAGGGATCAGTGCTAGGGCCCCAGCTATTCACAATATATATTAATGATCTAGAGGAGGGAATTAAATGTAATATTTCCAAGTTTGCAAACAACACAAAGTTGGGTGGGATTGTGAGCTGTGAGGAGGATGCAGAGAAGCTCCAGTGTGATTTGAACAGGTTGAGTATGTGGGCAAATACATGGCAGATGCAGTATAATGTGGATAAATGTGATGTTTGGTTGCAAAAGTAGAAAGGCAGATTATTATCTAAATGGCAATAGGTGGGAAAGGGGGAGGTGCAGTGAGACACGGGTGTCCTTGTACACCAATCACTGAAAGTAAGCATGCAGGTGCAGCAGGCAGCTAAGAAGGCAAATGGTGTGTTGACCTTCATAGCGAGAGATTTCGAGTACAGGAGCAAGGATGTCTTGCTGCAAATATACAAGGCCTTGTTGAGACCACATCTGGAGTATTGTGTGCAGTTTTGGTCTCCTTATCTGAGGAAGGATGTTTTACTATGGAGGGAATGCCGCGAAGGTTCACCAGACTGATTCTTGGGATGGCAGGACTGACGTATGAGGGGAGATTGGGTCGATTAGGCTTGTATTTTGCTGGAGTTTAGAAGAATGAGAGGGGATCTCATAGAAACCTACAAAATTCTAACAGGACTGGACAGACTAGATGCAGGAAGGATGTTGCCAATGGCGGGGGAATCCAAGACCAGGGTTCACAGTCTAAGGATAAGGGGTAAGCCATATAGGACTGAGATGAGGAGAGATTTCTTCACCCAGAGAGTGGTGAACCTGTGGAATTCTCTACCATGGAAAGCAGTTGAGGCCAAGTCATTAAATATATTCAAGAAAGAGTTAGATATAGTTCTTAGGGCTAATGCGATCAAGGGATACGGGAAGAAAGCGGGTACAGGTTACTAAGTTTGGATGATCAGCCGTGATCGTATTGAATGGCGGAGCAGTCACGAAGGGCTGAATGGCCTACTCCTGCTCCTATTTTTGAATGTTTTCATGTTTCTAAGTGCATTTACAAAGGATTCCTGAGCTTAGAGATTGCTACTATCTGATGTCTTTTGACTTATTAGCCTTGATTAAGAGCTCACTGCCTGTCATTGACGCCATCTTTCCTTCTTTGCTTCGGATGTTGGAAAAGTAGGAGGAAATGGAGCAGCCACAGCCTTGGCAACCAGAACAAGCAACAGGTGATCCTGTTAGAACACAGTAGATGAAGCGGATAGCTCGTAGGAGGCCTTACCAAGCCCCCAAAGGGTCTGTCGGCCAAGAGTCACCTTCCCGAATATGGCTGAGAAGCAGTTCAGTAGAAGGTTGTGTTTCACCAGGCAGAGTGTTGCTGATCTTTACAGTCCATTGTAGCAAGTCCTGTGACCTTAAATGCCAGGAGGAGCATGATTGTCCAAGGGCCTGTCAAAGTAACTACCACTCTTAATCTTTTTTTAAAATTTTTTTAGAGATACAGCACTGAAACAGGCCCTTTGGCCCACTGAATCTGTGCCAACCAAGAACCACCCATTTATACTAACCCTACAGTAATTCCATATTCCCTACCACCTACCTACACTAGGGGCAATTTACAATGACCAATTTACCTATCACCTGCAAGTCTTTGGTGGTGGGAGGAAACCGGAGCACCCGGCGAAAACCCATGCAGTCACAGGGAGAACTTGCAAACTCCGCACATGCAGTACCCAGAATTGAACCTGGGTTCCTGGAGCTGTGAGGCTGCGGTGCTAACCATTGCGCCACCCAGGCTATTACAGGATACATCATCTATGACTCCCAGTCTGCAGTGCACAGCAACCAGATCACCAATGTGTTCTTGCCAGATTACCTTCAAATTAATTTCAATGACCAGAATGAGGGATCTCTGAGATTTACAGCAGATGCAGACTTCTCTCAAGTCCAGGGGATAACAGACTAGCACTTTTCTGAAAGTGCCAGAGGATGGCTGCTAATGGACAATGGACACCCTCTACATGACTGGTGACACCCCTACTGCAACCCCACCATGCCTGATCACCTTAGTTGCAGTCACAGTCATGGGATCACCGGGGACATTATACTTTAGGATGTGGAACTTCATAGAATAGACTCATAGAATGGTTACCCTTCAGCCCATCATGTCTGTGCTGGCTCTCTACAAGAGCAACTCAGCTAATCCCACTCCCCACAGCGTTACGGACAAAAAACAGGAGGTACAGGACTAATTATATAGCCTTCCCACATGCACCATCTAGGCACACACTGTGGGCAGGGTACCAGAGATCTACCAGCACCTATCAACATAGCCAGTAAAAGTCAGCACCTTGAAGGAAAAAAATTCTACAATGGCAAAGAGATAAAACTGTCCTGAATGTTCCAATCTTACTGTCTAAAGGGGTCTGTTTTCAATGGCACAAAGCCTGTACTCACTATAATAATTGCATGTCTGCATTGTCCACACGTAATTAAATCCAGGTTTACTGGCTCAGTGTTCAATGATGTAAACACCAATGAAGTCAATTACAATAAAGCATAATTGAGCAAAGGGAGTTAAGCTAACATTTTGCTCATTAAAAATATTGTATTCTATACGTGCATATGTTGACAACTGAAGCAGGTTTAAATATTAATATATTAACATATTGTTTGCCTTTGCTCCATGACCTTCTGGTCAGCTATTCTGTGACCTTGTCCTATTTACACCTTCTCCTTTGTTATCACTTGCCCCACCCCCACTTTACTTGCTTATAACCTTTGACATTTCTAATATTTGCCAGTTCTGAAGAAAGGTCGCTGCCCTGAAACATTAACTCTGCTTCTCTCCCCACAGATGCTGCCAGACTTGCTAAGTATTTCCAGCATTTCTTGTTTTTATTTCAGGTTTCCAGCATCCGCAGTATTTTGCTTTTATTTAAATATTAATAGTATGGGCTGAACATTCCTAAGGGCTAATTTTAATCCTGTCTGGTGGAAATTTTGCGCGCGAAGAGTTAAATTGGGTGGTGTGACTAACCCATGCCAAGTCTGCTGAAATCCTGCTGGTTGCTATCTTGATCTGCTCTTTTCAGGAAGTGAGAGGGATGCCAGCTGAAAGAAAGCAGGTTGGTTCTTTAAGTATGCAGATCAAGCACTGATAACATCACTGGGGCCCAACTGGAATTTTAGACACTAAAGGGATCAAGGGATAGGGCGGGATTCTGGAGCTGAGGTAAAAGATAAGCCATCATTGTATTGAATGGAGAAGCAGACTCGAGAGGCTGTATGGCCTACTCCTGCTCCTATTTCTAATGTTTTTATGTTCTTAACTGGAGGCCTTTGTAGAGAAGTTGTTGTAGCTTTCCTCAACGGGCCAACCTGTTAGAAAGTGAAGCCAGGGCCAAAAGAGTGAGCTAGTTTGTTTTTATTCATTCATGGGATGTGGACATCGCTGGCCAGGCCAGCATTTATTGCCCACCCCTAATTGCTCTTGAGAAGGTGGTGGTGAGCTACCTTCTTGAACCACTGCAATTCATGGGAGGTAGGTACACCCACAGTGCTGTTTGGAAGAGAGTTCCAGGATTTTGACCCAGCAACAGTGAAGGAACAACGATATAGTTCCAAGTCAGGATGGTGCGTGACTTGGAGGGGAACTTGCAGGTAGTGGTGTTCCCATGCATTTTCTGCCCTTGTCCTTCTAGTTGGTAGAGGCCGCGGGTTTGGAAGGTACTGTCTAAGGAGCCTTGGTGCGTTGTTGCAGTGCATCTTGTAGATGGTACACAATGCTGCCACTGTGCATCGGTGGTGAAGGGAGTGAATGTTTGTAGATGGGGTGCCAATCAAGCGGGCTGCTTTGTCCTGGATGGTGTCGAGCTTCTTGAGTGTTGTTGGAGCTGCACCCATCCAGGCAAGTGGATTTTTTGTTTCCTTGTGGGACACAGGGAGTGCTGCAGCTATCCCTGTGCCGCAAGGAAACTTCCAGAACATTAAAAAATCACTTTCTTGGCCCTTATTGAGCCTGCTGTTGCTTTCCACCAGCTTTCTGTGCGACTGCATGTTAAAATCACAACAGTGTTGTAAGACCTTTATGAGGCCCTCACCAGCCTGAAACATACCAGTCAACTGGTAGTGAGGGCAGCAGTAACCCAGAGGAGAGGACGTTGCCTTTATTTTAAATCCCCCTGCATGTCCCCTTCTTGGGCGCAGGAGTCAAATATTATTTCTTTCCACATACCACAGTGTGACATTAAACACTTTGATGTCTAGATTTGCGGTAATCTGTACCATATACCTAAATGAAAGATTGACATTTCAATGAGACAATTTAGTAGAGATTTAGATAGATGTTGAAACATTTTGATGTCAATGGCCCATCGGGAAGCACTTAAAATCATTATTAATGAATGAAAACCCACATGAAATTTCAAAAGCCACCAGCTAATCACAATGTAACTTCCAGAATATAGGCTGAGACACAAAACATTCAGGTTCAAATCTCTCCCAAATGCTGCCTCCATGAGAGTGCTTATAATCAGCCACACTTCGAAGACCCTATGGATCTCATGGGAGTGAAATTCATCCTAGGCCACAACACAAATCCAGTGATAGTGAATCGGTAACCCATTTTAAATTCCTCCCAATTTGCTTTATATTTGAAGTTGGTGCAAGTGCTTGGATGTATCGTCACATGTATGACATCTTAAAGAAATATAAACTATGCACATTCAACTTAAGTTGACCTCAGATCCGATTGTTGGTATTTTTGTAGGGTGGCTGGTAGAGATCTGCCTCCAGATCAATTTTGCAAACTTTGCTTGAACTTAATTCTGATAAATAATTAACTTAATTTGATGTAACCAGAGAAACAAAGATTTGAGTTAATATAAACAATATAAGCTTAAAGATCTGAAAGAATCAGGTTGCATTTTGAAAGAACAAAAGCAAAATATTGTGGATACTGGAAATCTGAAACCAAAACAGAAAATGCTGGAAATACTCAACAGGTCGGACAGCATTTTGAAAGAAATAGGTCTGAATTTAAATTGCTTGGCTCACAGTTTGTGTAAATCTGGCCAATCCCCTTGGGGGCATTAGCAAGTGGGAATGTAGAGGAATGGCTGGCGGGTTAAAATTAAAGTGAGTGATAAGGGAGAAAGGGTGAAGAGGAAGATATGGGGCTGGGCGAGTAGTTCAAAGGGGAATAGGTAGAGCTGAGCGAGTGGGTGGTAAGGAAAAGTGGGTGGGATGGTTTAGGGGATGCACTGATAGCAAGTGGGGAGGAGAACATGTTGTTGGGGAGGGGATGAGAAGGGAGCCTCTGAAAGTTACGTTTTCTCCACAATTTCCCCACCTTGAAATGCAGCCTGCAGTTTTGTGTGCCTTCTTTCCCTGCCATTCCACCCACTACCTCCCACCTGAAAGGAGAACAAGACAGAAAGAGAAGCAGAAGAAAACCAACAACGACGCACTAGCTGCTGTTTAATGGCTACTAGCTGTCATTAAAAGAGTGCTTGTGGTTGGGAAGAAAAATGGTTTGGAACCAGAATGGTTCTATTCAGTGGTCAGACTTGTGCAAATCCAGCGACAGCGTAGGGCTCTTCCTGGCTGCTTTCCACAGGGAAATTGATGAACCTATTGCACCTGATTAATAATGCGTTAGTGACTAGCTTGATGCATGTTTGCCCTGAAGGTTGGGAGATGCAACAGAGAACTCCTGCAATAAAAACAGAAAATGCTGGATATACTCAGCAGGTCAGCCAGCACCTGGAGAGAGAAACAGAATTAACGTTGCAGGTTGATGTAGATCACCGACCTGAGAAATTGGCCAGGATTTTCTGAGCCTTTTGAGGATGGGGTCGAAGGCGGGAAGGCAAATTGCATGGGAAGTACTCAGGTGGTGGCCCGCCCGCCCAGAGTGCAATTGAGCCAAGTAAGTATCCAATTGAGGACCACTTTGCCTTTTTGCTGGCATTTTACTAGCGGTAGGATGACCCTCTGCCGCGGCGAGTGAGGGCGTGTGGGAGAGAACACCACGTAAACTCTAGTGGCCTTCCAGTGGGCTCTGGTGGCAAGGGGACCTAACTTTTGGGCACTGTTTGACCCAGGAAGGCGCCTCCTGACGGCAATGGCTGCCCTCAATGCATTGGTGTTGCCTACCCTCAGCGACCCCAACCCAACTTATCCTGGCTTCCCGGCACCCCCAGACCCCACACACCTGGTTGTGAGGGCACATATCCATCACTGTGTCCTCATCCTCCAGGTGCAGCCCCAGAGGTGGCCTCCGCTTCTGGTGGTGCTGCTGAGGTTGCTGAGCTGTCAGGTCTCTGATTGGGTTGGCATCTCTTGGAGGCTGGCCACCATCCTTAGACGCCAGGCCTGGCGGCAGCCACTGAATTGACTGCTGCCCAAAAAGTGTGCCTCAAGTCCTTCTGCCACCGAAACTGGGTTGCCACCAGCCCTCATCCCGCTTCCAGCCCTGGAGGCAGGATTCATGCTGCCTCAGAAAAATCCCAGCCATTATCTGTGTTTTTCTCTCCACAGAAGCTGCCTGACCTAACATATGAACATACAATTTAGGAGCAGGAGTAGGCCATTCGACCCCCTCAAGCCTGCTCTGCCATTTGGTAAGATCATGGTTGATCTGATTGTGGGCTCAACTCTATTTTCCTTTCTATCCCCATACCTTTTGGCACCCTGTCAATCAAGCATCTATCTAACTCAGCCTTAAAAATATTCAATGACTATGCAGCCACCGCTCTTGGGGGGAGATAATTATACAGACTAACAATCCTCTGAGGAAAAAAAAATTCTCCCCATCTCCATCTTAAATGGGAGACCCCTTATTTTTAAACTTTGTACCCTGGTGCTAGTCTCACTCATAAGGGAAACATCCTCTCAGCATCCACCTTGTCAAGTCCTCTCAAGATCTTACGTTTCAAAAAGATCACCTCTCATTATTCTAAACTCTAATGGATTCAGGCCCAACCTGTTCAACCTTTCCTCATAGGATAACCCCTTCATCCCAGAATCAGTTCAGTGAACCTTCCCTAAACTGCTTCTAATGCAATTATATCCTTTCTTAAGTAAACTGCACACAGTGGGGTTTCACCAACGCCCACTACAACTGTAGCAAAACTTTGATATTTCATTCCCCTTGCGATAAATTCCATTTGCCTTCCTAATTACTTGCTGTACCTGCATACTAACTTTTTGTGATTCATGTACCAGGACACCCAGATCCTTCTGTACTGCAGAGTTCTGTGATCACTCTTCATTTAAATAATATACTGCTTTTCTATTCTTCCTATCAAAGTGGACAAGTTCACATTTTCTCACATTATACTCCATCTGCTAAATTTTTTCCCACTCACTTAACCTATCTATATCCCTTTGCAGACTCCATATGTCCTACTGTTACTCTCCTACCTGCCTTTGTGTCATCAGAAAATTTAGCAACCATACATTATCCAAATCATTTATATAGATTGTAAACAGTTGAGGTCCAGCACTGATCCCTGTGACACTCCACTAGTTACAGCTGACCAATCTGAAAATGAGCTTTTTCTGTCTTTATTTCAGATTTCCAGCATCCACAATATTTTGCTTTTGTATTAGAGATCTCCTGCAGTTGTTTGGAATAAAATGTGAACATAACCATATCCTCGACAACTGCTGACAGAGACAACACTGTTAAAACGGGTTTGTAAGTCTGGCTGTGGGGTTGTGTATAATTAATAGCAGTCATCCTAGTCTGTGTCAGCAAATATCTTTGGACGTGTTCAAGTTTGAAAACATGGTCGTGAAGATGCATGACTGTATAAGGACGTATTCAAATGAAGTTTCTAAGATGGAAACGCTTGTCTATCTTGTCTCCTCTCATCCTGCTCCAGATATTGCAATTAGAGAAATATTCCCACAGGAGCTCCTGTAGCTGCATGCACAAGAGGTTCGTAGCAGCTTCAGCTGTAGAATCAGACAGTAGAGATGCAGTTTAGCTTTAAGGAGTCATCAGGAAGGCTGCAAGAAGTTTCGCTCACTTCTTTTACCCAACAAAACCAAAATAGAATAAAAACAGTGAGCTGATTAGAGATAAAGCACAGAGAAAAATCTAACCATTAACAAAGATCCAACTGAAATGATCAGGCCTCCTTGTGGCATTTGTTTTATATGGGAGTTTAACCTAGTAGGTGCAGGCTTAAACCTGTGAATTACATTATGGAAACTTCATCTCATTTAAATGAATTTTGGCCCTTTAATAAGCCTCGTACCCAGTTAGAAGGAGGTTCCCAGGTCACAAATACGCACAATAGTACATTTTGGCTTTCAATCACATTTCTGGCTCCAGTGTGATTTAAAGGACATAAGAAATAGGAGCAGGAGTAGGCCATATAGTCCCTTGAGCCTGCTTTGCTATTCACTAAGGTTCATCTTCAACCTCAACCTCAGTTTCCTGCCTGAGCCCTATATCCATTGATTTCCTTAGAATCCAAAAATCTATTGATCACAGCCTTGAATATACTCAACGACTGAGCATCCACAGCCCTCTGGGGTGGAGAATTCCAAAGAGTGTAGAAATGTCTCTGCATCTCAGCCATTAATGGTTGTTCCCTTATCCTGACACCATGACCCCCTGATTCTAGACTCTCCAGTTATTGTATTGGAGTTAAGTAGCTCACACATATGTTACGTAAGTGGACAGCTGGATGGATGCAACTCTCAGAGACACGTTGTAGCCTTGAATTTGTTGCTGCCATGAGGCCTGAACCAATTTAAGACCTGGGCCTCATTTACATGCAACTACCAAGGCGCTCCAAGTCTTGGTGGGTGTTTGTCAATAGAGAGGGATTAAGGTGATCCTGGGGGTGGTGCGGGTGTGGTGGGAAAGTAGGAGATCCCACATGGGCCAGAATTGGGCTGGAGTTTTTTTGTGATCTCAGCAGGAATACCATTGGTCCTCTTGGCCCCACAAAAATCAAAATGAAGAAGCAAAGTCAGCTGTTTTATGAATAAATTTTTAATAACTGGTACGAAGGGGCAGAAGGTGCGTGACGCTTGCTCCACTCATTTGTACCTCTAAATTGCAACCAGGATCCTATGTACCCTGCCCTCTCAAGACCCTTCCCTGAATGACAATGGCTGGAGAGCCAATGTAATTGGGGCTGCTGTATTAAACAACCACAAGGCTAGAATTTTAGCTGAAGTTTCCATAGCAACCAGATGTCCCACCCCACCAGACATGCAGCCAAGGACAAAAGGCAGCACATTTAACAGGGAAATACTCATTCAGTACTTCACTGGAATGTCAGCCTAGACTATGTGCTCAAGACTCCGGAGGGAAATTTGACCTGCAACCTTGTGACTTGGAGGCGAGAGTTCTATTAACTGAACTATGACTGACACCGTAAGGAACTTATTGAACATGTTGTGAATCTAAGGTATCATTACAGACATCAGCAAACTAAAGTGCTATACATTATCACCACTATTTATGCTCATGTCTGGGACTGATCTAGCTCAGGTCTTGCTTGGGAAAGGAGGCAATGACCTTGATGTTCCAACTCCCTGTCCTTGGCTGCATGTCTGGTGGGGTGGGACATCTGGTTGCTGTGGAAACTTCAGCTAAAATTCTAGCCTTGTGGTTGTTTAATACAGCAAGTGGACTCCCTAGACCCATCAAGGGTAGGGGTACTGGGAGTTGTGGTAGTATGAAGGTAAAAGCATTGCGATCTTTGTGCTGCCTGAGAAACTGTTAATACTAAATCGCTGTCCTTGGCTAGTGAACCGCCACGATCTGCGAGCACTACCAGGCCAAAAAGATCTGCTCCACTAACCTTTGAAGACTAGATGGCCAGAGCTAACTGGTGATTCTTGTGTCCTGGGCTCAAATAAAACAAATGCTGGAAAGGAAATATTTTGAAGCACATAGCTGCTTCAATTGGCTCATCCTTCACTATATTTGCTCACATATTAGTGGGTGCATTCTACACCTTCATTCCCAGGCACTGGGAAATGGATGAGGTTGGAGGGTGGGCAGCTGCAAGGAGGGAAAGATATGGCAAATCATATTCTACCCCCACCCACTTTGGATCCACTGAAACTAAGTTTGGTTTTGAGTAGAAAGCTGTGGTTAATACATCGGATAGTTTCACATTTGCAATCCCATACATTTCTTTACTTCTACTTTAGAACAAGAAATACATTGAAAACAATTTTGCAATGGTGATACATTTGGCAAAGGCACATGGATAAATTAAAAACTATAAATGGATTTAATATTTAATAAAACAAATCACAGGTGCGATATTACATAAATTGTAATTCCTTCTTAGGCTTCTTGCCGATTTTTGTCTGATTATACCACGGGATGTTTTTGTGCATGAAAAACACTACAGAAATACAAGTATTGCTGTAATTATATAGTAGATGAAAAAAGCAATGGAAACCTTAATGTAACTTCCTATCATCTTGGATTTTCCTTATGTGTGTTTGATCTGCTGAAGAATTTTAAGAGGAGAATTAATACAGTTGTTCAAAATTTTGAGGGGTTTTGAAAGTATGAATAAGGAACAATTGTTTCCACTGGCAAGAAGGTTGATAGCCAGAGGACACTGATTTAAGGCAATTGGCAAAAGAACCAGTGGGGAAGATGAGGATTTTTTTTAACACAGTGAGTTGTTATGATCTGGAATGGGGACAGTGGAAGCAGATTCAATAGTAACTTTCAAAAGGGAATTGGATAAATACTGGAAGAGAAGAAATTGGAGGGCTATGTGCAAAGAGCAGGGGAGTGGGTCTATTGGATAATTCTTTCAAAGAGGCAGCACAGACTCAGTGTGTCAATGGCCTCTCTTTGTGCGGGACGATTCTATGATAAGGTTAACCCTTAAAGAGTTAGCCACAATTTTTTGTACCAGATACTCGCAATATCTCCTTTGCTCACAATGTGTTGGTGACATTATAAGCATAGTAGGAAGTTTTCCTATGTCCACTATTTCTAATGAACTTGTAAATGCATTCTAAAACCAATTAACATTTCCAGTAAAGTAGCACACATTGTCATTTAAATGTATTACATATTGATATGCTAATATTGCAAAAGATAGGCTTTGATAGTAAGCAGTTCTGGCCTGTGATAGTAATTTTCATTTAAAGAATGATAACTACAATCCATATACTTGTTATAATCCACATTACCTTCTGTATGGGGAGGTGGTGGCATAGTGGTATTGTCACTGGTCTAGTACCCCAGAGATACAGGATATTGCTTTGGGGACATGGGTTTGAATTCAATTAATAAATCTGGAATTAAAAACTAGTCTAATGGTGGCCATGAAACCATTGTCCACTGTTGTAAAAACCCATCTGGTTCACTAATATCCTTTAGAGAAGGAAATCTGCTGTCCTTACCTGGTCTGGCCTACATGTGACTGCAGACCCGCAGCAATGTGGTTGACTCTTACATGCCCTCTGAAATGGCCTAGCAAGCCATTCAGTTGTATCTAACTGCTACAAAGTCAATAAGGAATGAAACCAGGTGGAGTACCCGCCATCGACCTAGGCACTGGAAATGACAATGGCATATCCAGCCCTGTCGACTCTGCAGAGTCCTACTTACTAACATTTGGGGACTTGTGCCAAAGTTGGGAGCGCTGTTCCACAGACTAGTCAAGCAACAGCCTGACATAGTCATACTCACCGAATTATAACTTACAATGTCCCTGACACTGCCATCACCATCCATGGGTATGTCCTGTCCCACCGGCAGGACAGAGCCAGCAGAGGTGGCAGCACAGTGATATACAGTCAGGAGGGAGTTGGCCTGGGAGTCCTCAAGATCAACTCTGGACCCCATGAAGTCACCTGGCATCAGGTCAAAGATGATAAGGAAATCTCCAGCCGATTACCACCTACTGCACTCCCTCAGCTGATGAATCAGTACTCCTCCATGTTAAACAGCACTTGGAGGAAGCACTGAGGGTGGCAAGGACACAGAATGTACTCTGTGTGGGGGAGTTCAATGTCCATTACCAAGAGTGGCTCGGTAGCACCACGACTGGCCGAGGAGCCTGAGTCCTAAAGGACATAGCTGCTAGACTGGATCTGTGGCAAGTGGTGAGGGAACCAACAAGACGGAAAAATATACTTGACCTCATCCTCACCAATATGTTTGTTGCAGATGCATCTGTCCATGACCGTATTGGCAGGAGTGACCATTGCACAGTCCTTGTGGAGACAAAGTCCCGTCTTCACATTGAAGATACTCTCCATCATGTTGTGTGGCACTACCACTGTGCTAAATGGGATAGACTTCGAACAGATCTAGCAATGCAAAACTGGGCATCCATGAGGCGCTGTGGGCCATCAGCAGCAGCAGAATTGTACTCAACCACAATCTGTAACCTCATGGCCCAACATACCCCCACTGTACCATTACCATCAAGTTGGGGGACCAACCTTGGTTCAATGTAGAGTGCAGGAGGGTATGCCAAGAGCAGCATCAGGTTTAACTCAAAATTAGGTGTCAACCTGATGAAACTACTTGCGTGCAAGGACTAATTGCATGCCAAACAGTGTAAGCAGCATGCGATAGATAGAGCTAAGTGATCCCGCAACCAATGTAGTAGTCCTGCCACATCCAGTCGTGAATGGTGGTAGACAATTAAACAACTAACTGGAGGAGGTGGTTCCACAAATATCCAGTAAATGATCCATCAAGTCCTGAAGTCCCCAGCATCACAGATGCCAGATTTCAGCCAATTCAATTCACTCCACGTGATATCAAGAAATGACTGAAGGCACTGGATACTGCAAAGGCTATAGGCCCTGACAACATTACAGCAATAGTACTGAAGACCTGTGCTCCAGAACTGGCTGCGCCCCAAGCCAAGCTGTCCAGTACAGCTACAACACTGGTATCTACCCGGCAAAGTGTAAAATTGCTCAGGTATGTCCTGTACACAAAAATCAGGACAAATCCTGGTCAATTACCTCCCCATCAATCTACTCTCAATGATCAGTGAAGTGATGGCAGGTGCTATCGACAGTGCGATCAAACGGCACTGGCTTAGCAATAACCTGCTCACTGACGCTCAGTTTGGGTTCCACCAGGGCCACTCAGCTCCTTATCTCATTACAACCTTGGTTCAAACGTCGAAAGAAGAGCTGAACTCAAGAGGTGAGGTGAAAGTGACTACCCTTGACACCAAGGCAACATTGGACCGAGTATGGCAGCAAGGAGTCCTAGCAAAACTGGAGTCAATGGGAATCAGGGGAGGCGGTGACGTATTGGTAATGTCACTGGACTAGTAATATAGAGCTCAGGCTAATGCTCTGTGGACATGTGTTCAAATCCAGCACGGCAGATGGTGAAATTTGAATTCAATTAGTCTACTGGTGACCATGAAACCATTGTCGAGTGTTGTAAAAACCCATCTGGTTCACTAATGTCTTTTAGGGAAGGAAATCTGCTGTGCTTACCCGGTCTGGCCGAGATGTGACTCCAGACCCACAGCAATATTAGATTAGAACATTACAGCGCAGTACAGGCCCTTCGGCCCTCGATGTTGCGCCGACCTGTGAAACCATCTGACCTACACTATTCCATTTTCATCCATATGTCTATCCAATGACCACTTAAATACCCTTAAAATTGGCGAGTCTACTACTGTTGCAGGTGTTCCATGCCCCTACTACTCTCTGAGTAAAGAAACTACCTCTAACATCTGTCCTATATCTATCACCCCTCAACTTAAAGCTATGTCCCCTCGTGTTTGCCATCACCATCCAAGGAAAAAGACTCTCACTATCCACCCTATCTAACCCTCTGATTATCTTATATGTCTCTATTAAGTCACCTCTCCTCCTCCTTCTCTCCAACGAAAACAACCTCAAGTCCCTCAGCCTTTCCTCGTAAGACCTTCCCTCCATACCAGGCAACATCCTAGTAAATCTCCTCTGCACCCTTTCCAAAGCTTCCACATCTTTCCTATAATGCGGTGACCAGAGCTGCACGCAATACTCCAGGTGCGGCCTCACCAGAGTTTTGTACAGCTGCAGCATGACCTCGTGGCTCCGAAACTCGATCCCCCTACTAATAAAAGCTAACACACCATCTGCCTTCTTAACAGCCCTATTAACCTGGGTAGCAACTTTCAGGGATTTATGTACCTGGACACCAAGATCTCTCTGCTCATTTACACTACCAAGAATCTTCCCATTAGCCCAGTACTCTGCATTCCTGTTACTCCTTCCAAAGTGAATCACCTCACACTTTTCCGCATTAAACTCCATTTGCCATCTCTCAGCCCAGCTCTGCAACCTATCTATGTCTCTTTGTACCCTACAACATCCTTCGGCACTATCCACAACTCCACCGACCTTCGTGTCATCCGCAAATTTACTAACCCACCCTTCTACACCTTCATCCAGGTCATTTATAAAAATCACAAACAGCAGTGGCCCCAAAACAGATCCTTGCGGTACACCACTAGTAACTAAACTCCAGGATGAACATTTGCCATCAACCACCACCCTCTGTCTTCTTTCAGCTAGCCAATTTCTGATCCAAAGCTCTAAATCACCTTCAATCCCATACTTTCGTATTTTCTGCAATAGCCTACCATGGGGAACCTTATCAAACGCCTTACTGAAATCCATATACACCACATCCACTGCTTTACCCTCATCCACCTGTTTGGTCACTTTCTCGAAAAACTCAATAAGGTTTGTGAGGCACGACCTACCCTTCACAAAACCGTGCTGACTATCGCTAATGAACTTATTCTTTTCAAGATGATTATAAATCCTGTCTCTTATAACCTTTTCCAACATTTTACCCACAACCGAAGTAAGGCTCACAGGTCTATAATTACCAGGGCTGTCTCTACTCCCCTTCTTGAACAAGGGGACAACATTTGCTATCCTCCAGTCTTCCGGAACTATTCCTGTCGACAATGACGACATAAAGATCAATGTGGTTGACTCTTAACTGCCCTCTGAAATGGCCGAGCAAGCCACTCAGTTCAAGGACAATTAGGGATGGGCAATTAATGCTGGCCTAGCCAGCAATGCCCACACCCCACAAAAATGAATAAAAAAAATCAGGGGGAAAACTCTCTGCTGGTTGGAGTCGTACTGAGCGCTAAGGAAGATGGTTGTGGTTGTTGGAGGTCAATCAACACAGCTCCCAGGACATCATTGCAGGAGTTCCTCAGGGTAGTGGCCGAGGCCCAACCATCATCAATGCTTCATCAATGACCTTCCTTCAATCATAAGGTCAGAAATGGGGATATTTGCTGATGATTGCACAATGTTCAGCACCATCCGTGACTCCTCAGATACTGAAGCAGTCCGTGTATAAATGCAGCAAGACCTGCATAATATCCAGGCTTGGGCTGATAAGTGGCAAGTAACATTTGTGCCACACAAGTGCCGGGCAATGACCATCTCCAATAAGACAGAATCGAACCATCTCCCTTGACATTCAATGATATTACAATGGCTGAAACCCCACTGTCAACATCCTCGGGGTTACCATTGACTAGAAACTGAATTGGAGTGGCCATAAAAATACCGTTGCTACAAGAGCAGGTCAGAGACTAGGAATCCTGCAGCGAGTAACACACCTCCTGACTCCCCAAAGCCTGTCCGCCATCTATAAGTCACAAGTCAGGAGTGTGATGGAATACTCTCCACTTGCCTGGATGGGTGCAGCTCCAACAACACTTAAGAAGCTTGGCACCATTCAGGACAAAGCAGCCCGCTTGATTGGCACCCCATCCACAAACATTCACTCCCTTCACCACCCACGCACAGTGGCAGCACTGTTTACCATCTACAAGATGCACTGTAGCTCACCAAGGCTCCTTGGACAGCACCTTCCAATCCCACAACCTCTACCAGCTAGAACAAGGGCAGCAGATGCATGGGAACACCACTACCTGTAAGTTCCCCTTCAAGCCACACACCATCCTGACTTCAAACTATATTGCCATTCTTTCACTGTTGTTGAGCCAAAATCCTGGAACTCCCTTCCTAACAGCATTGTGGGTGTACTTACCCGACTTGGACTGCAGCAGTTCAAGAAGGCAGCTCACCTGCACCTTCTCAAGGGCAATTAGGGATGGGCAACAAATGCTGGCTGAGCCAGCGACACCCACATCCCATGAAAGAATAGAAGAAAAGGTAGCCGGGGCCAGACGAATAGTGGGGCACCCAAAGCTCCGCTTCAAGGATGCTTGCAAGCATGACATGAAGGCCCTAAATGCCGACTATCACACCTCGGAGTTACTAGCTGGTGAAAGAGGGAAATGGCGACACAGCCTGTTGACTGCCACAAAAACCAGTTGCTACAGCAGCTTGGCAACAGGCACCAACAACAACTCACAGTGTCACTTGGCAGCTTCACGTGCAGCACTTGTGGCAGAAGCTGCCTCTCAAGGATTGGCCTTCACAGCCATCAGCAAAGGTGCTCCAAGAAAAGACACCCCACCTAAAGTGAGACTGAGGCGTACCTGCGAGGGGACAAGCACTGGCGAGCAGGAGTTCCAACGGCTATAAGAGGCTGTGAGAGGCCTGGGAAAGAGCGAGACCGAGGCGGACCTGTGAGGGGTCAAGCACCAGCGAGAGGGAGTTCCAGTGATTAAAAGAGGCTGCAAGAGGCCTGGGAAAGAGCGAGACCGAGGCGGACCTGGGAGGGGTCAAGCACCGGTGCGTAGGAGCTCCAGCAGCTTAAAAGAGTCATACTCTCACACACTCTCACAGGGACAGCGAAAGAGTTCCACAACTGATGTCACAGTTCAGGAAGTGACGTGTTGCAAGGGGAGGCAGCTGATTGGTAAGTAGGAACATGTGGGTATTTCTACCCTTTTTTACTACTTTCAGTAGCTGAAGTAAAAATAAAGGTAGGGACTTTAGATTGTAGTAGGTAGTGTTTGGAGTGGAATAAGGTCCCAGTGTAAATAGTACTCTAAATTAAAGAGAGTAACTAAGGAGCTTAATCTAAGGGTAAGTCATGGTAGGAGAGCTCAGCCCTGTGGCATGCTCCTCCTGCCCTATGTGGGAAATCAGGGACACTTCCAGTGTGCCTGATGAGCATGTATGCAAGAGGTGTGTCCAGCTGCAGCTACTGGCTGACCGCATTGCGCAGCTGGAGCTGCTGATGGATTCACTGTGGAGCATCTGCAATGCTGAAGACATCGTGGATAGCACGTTTAGCGAGGTGGTCACACCGCAAGTAATGGCTGCACAGGCAGAAAAGGGATGAGTGACCACGAGGAGGAATAGTAGGCGCAGGCAGGTAGTGCAGGGGTTCCCTGTGGCCATCCCCCTCTCAAACAGATATATCACTTTGAATACTGTTGGGGAGGATGGCCTCCCAAGGGAAAGCAGTAACAGCCAGGTTCGTGGCATCATGGATGACTCTGCTGCACAGGGAGGAGGGAAAAAGACTGGGAGAGCCATAGTGATGGGAGATTCAATCGTAAGGGGAACAGACAGACATTTCTGTGGCTGCAAATGAGACTCCAGAATGGTATGTTGCCTTTCTGGTGCTAGGGTCAAGGATGTCTCGGAGCGGCTGCAAGACATTCTGAAGGGCAAGGGTGAACAGCCAATGGTCGTGGTACATGTCTGTACCAATGACATAGGTAGAAAAAGAGATGAAGTCCTGCAAGATGAATTTAAGGAGTTAGTAGCTAAATTAAAAAGCAGGACCTCAAAGGTAGTAATCGCAGGATTACTTCCTGTGCCACATGTTAGTGAGTATAGGAACAGGACAATAGACCAGATGAATGCGTGGCTGGAGAAATGGTGCAGGAGGGAGGGATTTAGATTCCAGGGGCATTGGGACCGGTTCTGGGGAAGGTGGGACCTGTACAAGCAGGATGGGTTACACCTGGGCAGGACCGGAACCAATGTCCTCGCAGGGGCATTTGCAAGTGTTGTTGGGGAGGATTTAAACAGGGGGGATGGGAACCTGAGCGGGGAGACTGAGGAGGAGCAAACAAGGATAGAAATGAAAGACAGGAAACAAAAAGGCAAAAGTGGAAGGCATAGAAATCAAGGGCAAGAAACAAATAGGGCTATAGTGCAAAATAGTGCTTAGATGACCAAGAATGTTAAAAAGACAAACCTAAAGGCATTGTGTCTCAATGCACGTACTCGTAATAAGTTAGGCGAATAAACCGCGCAAATAGATGTAAATGGATATGATATAGTTGCGATTACAGAGGCATAGCTGCAGGGCGACCAATCACAGAATAATACAGTGCAGAAGAGGCCTTTCGGCCCATCGAGTCTGCACCGATGCAGTAAAGACACCTGACCTGTCTACCTAATCCCATTTGCCAGCACTTGGCCCATAGCCTTGAATGTTATGATGTGCCAAGTGCTCATCCAGGTACTTTTTAAAGGATGTGAGGCAACCCGCCTCTACCACACTCCCAGGCAGTGCATTCCAGACTGTCACCACCCTCTGGGTAAAAAGTTCTTCCTCAAATCTCCCTTAAACCTCCTGCTCCTCACCTTAAACTTGTGTCCCCTCGTAACTGACCCTTCAACTAAGGGGGACAGCTGCTCCCTATCCACCCTGTCCATGCCCCTCTTAATCTTGTACACTTGGATCAGGTCACCCCTCAGTCTTCTCTGCTCCAGCAAAAACAACCCAAGCCTATCCAACCTCTCTTCAAAGCTTAAATGTTCCATCCCAGGCACCATCCTGGTGAATCGCCTCTGCACCCCCTCCAGTGCAATCACATCCTTCCTATAATGTGGCGACCAGAACTGCACACAGTACTCCAGCTGTGGCCTCACCAAAGTTCTATACAACTCCAACATGTCCTTCCTGCTTTTGTAATCTATGCCTCGATTGATAAAGGCAAGCGTCCCATATGCCTTTTCACCACCCTATTAACCTGCCCTTCTGCCTTCAGAGATCTATGGACAAACACGCCAAGGTCCCTTTGTTCCTCAGAACTTCCCAGTGTCAGTACATTCACTGAATACTTCCGTGTCACATTACTCCTTCCAAAGTGTATCACCTCACTCTTTTCAGGGTTAAATTCCATCTGCCACTTTTCTGCCCATTTGACCATCCGTCTATATCTTCCTGTAACGCAAGACACTCAACCTCACTGTTAACCACTCGGCCAATCTTTGTGTCATCCGCGAACTTATTGATCCTACCCCCCACATAGTCATCTATGTCGTTTATATAAATGACAAACAATAGGGGACCCAGCACAGATCCCTGTGGTACACCACTGGACACTGGCTTCCAGTCATTAAAACAGCCGTCTGTCATCACTCTCTGTCTCCTACAGCTAAGCCAATTTTGAATCCACCTTATCAAGTTACCCTGTATCCCATGTGCATTTGCTTTCTTGATAAGTCTCCCATTTAGGACCTTGTCAAAGGTTTTGCTGAAATCCATGTAAACTACATCAACTGTACTACCCTCATCTACACACCTGGTCACATGCTCAAAAAATTCAATCAAATTTGTTAGGCATGACCTCCCTCTGACAAAGCCATGCTGACTATTCCTAATCAAATTTTGCCTCTCCCAATGGAGATAGATTCTCTCCTTCAGAATTTTCTCCAATAGTTTCCCTACCACTGATGTGAGACTCACTGGTCTATAGTTCTCTGGCTTATCTCTACAACCTTTCTTATATAGTGGGACCACATTAGCTGTTCTCCAGTCCTCTGGCACCTCCCCTGTGGCCAGAGAGGAATTAAAAATTTGGGTCAGAGCCCCTGCAATCTCCACCCTCGCCTCCCACAGCATCCTGGGACACAAATCGTCCGGACCTGGAGATTTGTCTATTTTTAAGCCTTCCAAAACCTCCAATACCTTGTCACTCCCTATGACAATTTGCTCAAGAACCTCACAGTCTCTCTCTCTGAGTTCCATATCTACATCATCATTCTCTTCGGTGAAGACAGATGTGAAGTATTCATTCAACACCCTACCAATGTCCTCTGGCTCCACCCACAGATTTCCCCCTTGGTCCCTAATTGGTCCTACTCTTTCCCTGGTTATCCTCTTCCCATTGATATACTTATAGAATATCTTGGGATTTTCCCTACTTTTACCAGCCAGAGCTTTCTCATATCCCCCTTTGCTCTCCTAATTGTTTTCTTAAGCTCCATCCTACACTTTCTGTACTCCACTAATGCTTCCGTTGATTTGCTCTCCTTGTATTTGCTAAAAGCCTCTCTTTTCGTTGTCATCGTACCCTGAATGTTTCTGGTCATCCATCGTTCTCTGGGCTTGTTGCTCCTATCTGTTACCCTAGAGGGAACATGTTGGGCCTGTACCCACCCCATTTCCTTTTTAAATGCCCCCACTGCTCTTCTGTAGATTTCCCGACAAGTAACTCTTTCCAGTCTACCTTGGCTAGATCCTGCCTTATTTTACTAAAATTCGCTCTCCCCCAATCCAAAACCTTTTTTTGCAACTTGTCTATTTCTTTCTCCATAACAAGCTTAAATTGTACCATGTTGTGGTCGCTATCACCAAAATGCTCCCCCACCAACATATCAACCAACTGTCCGGCTTCATTCCCCAGAATTAGGTCCAGCACTGCACCCTCCCTAGTTGGATCCTCTACATATTGAGCTAAAAAGTTCTCCTGTATACATTTTAAGAACTCCACTCCATCTAAGCCCTTAACACGATGACTATCCCAAATAATGTTAGGGAAGTTGAAATCACCTAATATAATTGCTCTATTATTATTTTTACACACCTCTGCGAATTGCGCACATATTTGCTCCTCAATTTCCTGGTGACGATCTGGGGGTCTATAATAAACACCTAGCAATGTGGCTGTCCATTTTTTATTCCTAAACTCTAACCATAAAGCTTCATTTGATGCCCCCTCCAAGATATCATCTCTCCTTACTGCAGTAACTGACTCCTTAACTAATATTGCAATGCCCCCTCCTCTTTTACCCCCTCCTCTATCTCGCCTGAAGATTCTATATCCCGGGATATTGAGCTGCCAATCCTGCCCCTCCCTCAACCATGTCTCCGTGATGGCTACTATATCACAATTCCACGTGTCAGTCCTGCCCTTAACTCATCCTTTTTACCTGTAATACTCCTGGAATTAAAGTAGAGGCCATCCATCCTGGTCTTACTCCCTTGAAACATACTTCCGCTGTATTCCCTCTGACTTGTTTGCTTTTCTGTGTTTAGCTGTGTCCCTATTCTGCTTGGAGTCTGCATCCCCTCCCCCTGCCAAATTAGTTTAAACTCCTCCCAACAGCACTAGCAAACCGCCAGCAAGGATGTGAGTCCCCCACTGGTTCAGATGTAGACCGTCCCTCTTGTACAGGTCCCACCTTCCCCAGAAACGGTCCCAGTGGTCCAGGAATCTAAAACCCTCCCTCCTGCACCAACTCTTAAGCCACGCATTCATCTGTGCTATTCTATTTCTATAGTCGCTAGCACTGGGAGTAATCCAGAGATTACAACCCGAGAGGTCCTGCTTTTTAGTCTGCTGCCTAACTCCCTGAATTCTTGATGCAAGACCTCATCCCTCTTTCTACCTATGTCATTGGTACCAACATGTACCATGACCTCTGCCTTATCACCCTCCCCCTTCAGGATGCCCTGCAGCCGTTCAGTGACCTCCCGGACCCTGGCACCCGGGAGGCAACACACCATCCTGTAGTCGCGTTGAAGGCCACAGTCGTGCCTATCTGTTCCCCTGACTATAGAATCCCCTATTACTATTGCTCTTCCTCTCTTTCCCCCTTCCTGTGCAGACAGGCTGCTTGTGGTGCCAGAACCTTGGTTCTGTCCGCACTCCCTGGAGGAACCAGCCTCATCAGCCTCCAAAATGGAATACCGATATGCAAGCGTGATCCCAGGGGACTCCTGAGCTACCTGCCTAATTCTCTTGGACTGCCTAGTGGTCACCCATTCCCTTCCTTCCTCAAGTCCCTTCAGCTGCAGTGTGACCACATCTCCATACGTGCTATCCACGATGCTCTCAGACTTGCGGATACTCCACAGTGTTTCCAGCCACCATTCCAGCTCTGAAACCCGAGCTTCCAGGAGCTGCAGCTGGACACACTTCCTGCACACATGCTGGTCCCGGGGACTGGAAATGTTCCCGGATTCTCACATGCAGCAAGAGGAGCAAACCACGGCTTTCAGCTCTCCTGCCATGACTAAACCCTTTAAATTTAAAACTCTAGAAGACTATTATAGTAAAAAATAAATTAACTAAGTCTTGGTAAAACAATGACTTACAATTCACTTTGAAAAATACCCACCAGGACTTACTCGCCAGTCAGCTGTGCTCTTTGGAAACTCTCGGCTCCCCTCACGCTCTTTGAGGACAGGTAGGAAATGAAAGGAGTTCCTCGCTCCCTCCTCACCGAACTCCCTCAGTCACAAAACTCCCACTTTAGCACTCTAATGCAACCCAAGTCAGCATTCCAGTACAAACAAAGTCAGCACTGTAAGATGGCCCACTTTTATACTGTCTGACTCTAGCCCCTGAAAACTGGTTTAAGCCAATTATCTAATTAACAAGGTGCAGCTGCAAGCAGAGCAGATGGGAATTGAACATCCGGGGGTATTCAATATTTAGGAAGCACAGGCAAAAAGAGAAAGGAGGTGGAGTAGCATTGTTAGTAAAAAAGGAAAATCAATACAATAGTGAGGAAGGATATTAGCTCAGAGAATCCTGATGTGGAATCTGCATGGGTGGAGCTAAGAAACACCAAGTGGCAGAAATCGTTATGGACCTCCAAACAGCAGTGGTGATGTAGAGGATGGCACTAAATAGGAAATTAGAGACACATGCAATAAGAGTGCAACTGTAATTATGGGTAAATTTAATCTACATATAGATTGGGCAAACCAAATTAGCAATAATACTGTAGAGGAGGAATTCCTGGAGTGCGTACATGATGGCTTTTTGGACCAATATATTGAGGAACCAACTAGAGTACAGGCCATTCTAGACTGTGTATTGTGTAATCGGAAAGGATTAGTTAACAATCTTGTTGTGCGGGGTCCCTTGGGGAAGAGCGACCATAACATGATAGAATTCTTCTTTAAGATGGAGTGAGAGAGTTGATTCCGAGACTAGGGTCCTGAATCTAAATAAAGGAAACATTGAAGGTGTGAGGCGCGAGTTGGCTATGATAGATTGGGGAACGTTACTTAAAGGGTTGACAGTGGCTAGGCAATGGTTAGCATTTAAAGAGCACATGGATGAATTGCAACAATTGTTCATTCCTGTCTGGCACAAAAATAAAACAGGAAGGTTGGCTCAACTGTAGCTTACAAAAGAAATTAGGGACAGTATTAGATCCAAGGAGGAGAAATATAAAATGACCAGAACAAGCAGCAAACCTGAGGATTGGAAACAGTTTAGAATTCAGAAAAGGAGGACAAAGGGATTGATTAAGAAGGGGAAAATAGAGTATGAGAGTAAGCTTGCAGAGAACATAAAAACTGACTGTAAAAGCTTCCAAAAATATGTGAAGAGAAAAAGATTAGTGAAGACAAATGTGGGTCCCTTACAGTTTGGAAACAGGTGAATTTATAATGGGGAACAGAGAAATGGCAGACCAATTAAATACATACTTTGATTCTGTCTTCACAAAGGAGGATACAAATTACCTCCCAGAAATGTTGGGGAACATAGGGTCTAGTGAGAAGGAGAGACTGTATGAAATCAGTATTGTAGGGAAATGGTGTTAGAGAAATTGATGGGATTGAAGGCCGATAAATCCCTGGGCCTGATAGTCTACATCTTAGTGTACTTCATGAAGTGGCCCAAGAAATAGTAGATGCATTGCTGGTCATTTCTCAAAATTCTATAGACTCTGGAACAGTTCCAATGGATTGGAGGGTAGCTAATGTAGCCCCATTATTTAAAAAACGAGGTAGAGAGAAAACACGGAATTATAGACCTGTTAGCCTGACATCAGTAGTGGGGAAAATGCTAGAGTCCACTATAAAAGATGCACTTGGAAAACACTAACAGGATCGGACAAAGTTAACATGGATTTACAAAAGGGAAATCATGCTTGAAAAATCTACTGGAATTTTTTGTGGATGCAACTAGTAGAATAGATAAGGGAGAACCAGTGGATGTGGTGTATTTGGACTTTCAGAAGGCTTTTGATAAGGTCCCACATAAGCGATTAGCATGCCAAATTAAAGCACATGGGATTGTGGGTAAGGTACTGACATGGATAGAGAACCAGTTGGCGGACAGGAAACAAAGAGTAGGAAGAAATGGGTCTTCTTCCGAGTGGCAGTGACTGGTGGGGTACCCACTAGGACCCCAGCTATTCACAATATATATTAATGATCTAGATGAGGGATTTAAATGTAATATATCCAAATTTGCAGATAACCCAAAGCTGGGTGGGAGTATGGGCTGTGAGGAGGATGCAGAGAAGCTCCAGTGTGATTTAGACAGGTTGAGTGAGTGGGCAAATACATGGCAGATGCAGTATAATGTGGTGAACCTGTGGAATGCTCTACCACAGAAAGTAGTTGAGGCCACATCATTAAATATATTCAAGGAAGAGTTAGAAATTGTTCTTAGGGCTAAAGGGATCAAGGGATACGGGGAGAGAGCGGGAACAGGTTACTGAGTTTGGATGATCAGCCATGATCATATTGTTTGGCGGAGCAGGCTTGAAGGGTCGAATGGCCTCCTCCTGCTCCTATTTTTCTATGTTTCTATGTTTCCAAATGCATTGTTTGTGCATGTCCATCATCTTTCATAGATGGAAGGATGACAACCAATATAATTCACATTTTACTTGCATGCAGTAACAACATAACCTTGCAAAAGTAGGGCTGAAGATTGCCCAAAAAATTGAAGTTAGGGTGGAAGGACTCCATTCCAGAAGTTAGTTTTACTCCTTGTAGCTACTTTGCACATCTCCTTCATGCTTGCATGGCACACACCAGCTCAATACCTGGCTGCCATAGAGTAGAATGCTGCCTGGAATATTGCACTCTCTAAATTGACTAACTGAGGTTATCCTAATGCAAAAGTCTGCCAAACCTCCACACCATAGCAGTGCTGAAAGTACTACTAATATCCTAAGTTGTTTGGAAATGTGACAAAGGGCCTTGAATTTATCTGTTGCAGATGCTCACACAGAAAAAAGTCCATTATCCCCTCCGGTGGTGAGGCGCCTCTGTTATGGGACAGATCGGTTTAAAGATGTACAACTTCTTTTAATAATGAGGTGCCTTGTCATAAGCCGTGAGCTATCACTGATGGTAAAATGTGGTTCCACAAAGTTTGGAATGTTTCTTGGCTACTGCTTAGAAATCAATTAAACGACGCCTAGGAAGACTCTCTTAGAAGGAAGGATCAGCAATTATTTTTTTCATGCAGAAGCATCCATTTTCCTCTCTAAAATCCACAAGCCAATGAAAGTGGAGGCAATGGAAGTCACTTCTGGAGCCCTCTAATCCTAAACAAAGTGGGGACATTTCAACACACTAAAATAAACTGGATCTTGCATAATTTGTCCTAATAAATTTGTTTCCTAACTAGCTGTAGCCATAGCAGTTAAATCTTTGAATATATTTTCTGCCTTGCCAGTAATGGAAGCATTTTTCCAGCATGATGACTTAGTAAAACACTTCCCAAAGACAAACTGGGCACAGATGTTGCTGGATTTAACTAATCCTTGCAAATGAAATGCAGCTGTGGGAATTAATTTGAAGCTGATCCATTTGCCAAAAAACGTTTTCCTGATAACTTGCAGTGTGGATGTGTATTATAATCTTGTAGTAAACTTTGCATCCCCAGTCTAAAACTTTCAGAGTATGATTTGGGCTGAACGAAAACTTGTTTTGCTGCTATCCAATCCAGGTTTTCATCTGCTCACAAATTGTTGATTCAACAGTCAGTTGCTTTGTATCAGTAACCAGGAAAACATCACATTGTCCTTACAGAGCAGGGACAGGATCAATCTTCAGAGGTTTCAGATCATTGGCCATTTGTGACCCAGAAATACTTGTAAATTGAGACGTGAAAGGGAGGGAGGAACTTAAAACAATTACGATCACCAGAGACAAGGTACTGAGGAAACTATTAGAAGTAAAGGCTGACAAGTCCCCAGGATCTGATGGACTTCATCCTAGGGCCTTAAAAGAAGTAGCTGCGGAAATAGTAGATGCATTGGTTGTAATTTTCCAAAATTCCCAAGATTCTGGAAAGGTCCCATCAGAATGGAAAATAGCAAATTTAACTCTTCTATTCAAGAAATGAGGGAGACAGAAATCAGGACACTACAGGCCAGTTAGGCTAACTTTTGTCATAGGGAAAATGCTGGAACCTATTATTAAAGAGGTTATAGCCTCTTTAGGGGAGGCGATGGCGTAGTGGTATTGTCACTGGACTAGTAACCCAGGGTATTGCTCTGGGGACACGGGTTCAAATCCCACCACAGCAGAAGATAGAATTTGAATTCAATTAATAAAATCTGGAATTAAAAAGCTAGTCTAATGATGGCCATGAAACCATTGTCGATTGTTGTAAAAACCCATCTGGTTCACTAATGTCCTTTAGGGAAGGAAATCTGCTGTCCTTACCTGGTCTGGCCTACATGTGACTCCAGCCCCACAGCAATGTGGTTGACTCTTACATGCCCTCTGAAATGGCCTAGGAAGCCACTCAGCTGGCAGCTCACTGCCACCTTTTCAAGGGCAATTAGGGATGGGCAATAAATGCTGGCCTGGCCAGCGACGCCCACATCCCATGAATGAATTAAAAAGAAATATAGCAGGGCACTTAGAAACTCTTCATGCAATCAGGCAGAGTCAACATGATTTTATGAAGGGGAAATCATGTTTGACTAATTTATTAGAGTACTTTGAGGAAGTAATAAGCAACATGGATAAAAGGGAACTTGTACACGTGGTGTACTTGGATTTCCAAAAGACATTTGATAACGTGCCACATCAAAGGTCGCTACACAAAATAAGAGCTCATATGGCGGGCAACATATTAGCATGGGTAGAGGATTGGTTAGCTAACGGGAAGCAAAGAGTCAGGATAAATGGGTTATTTTTGGGTTGGCAAGATGTAACTACTGGAATGCCACAGTGGTCAGTGCTGGAGCCTTAACTATTTACAATCTGTATCAATGACATGGATGAAGGGATAGAATGTATGGTTGCTAAATTTGCTGATGACACTAAGATAGGTGGGCGAGTAAGTTGTGAGAAGGACATAATGAGTCTGCAAGGGATATAGATAGGTTAAGTGAGTGGGCAAAAATTTGGCAGATGGAGTATAATGTGGGAAAATGTGAATTTGTCCACTTGGTAGGAAGAATAGAAAAGCAGTATATTATTTAAATGGAGACAGATTTCAGAACACTGCAGTATAGAGGGATCTGGGTGTCCAGGAATCACAAAAAGTTAGTATGCAGGTACAGCAAATGATTAGGAAGGCAAATGGAATGTTGTTGTTTATTGCAAGGAGAATGGAATCTAAAACTAAGGAAATTTTGCAACATTCGCGCCACACAAGTGCCAGGCAATGACTATATCAAACAAGAGAGAATCTAACCATCTCCCCTTGACAGTCAATGGCATTACAATTGCTGAATCCCCCACTATCAACATCCTGGGGGTTACCATTGACCAGAAACTGAACTGCAACAGCCATATAAATACCATGGCTACAAGAGCAGGTCAGAGACCAGGAATCCTGTGGCAAGTCACTCATCCCCTGATTCCCCAAAGCCTGTCCACCATCTACAAGGCACAAGTCAGGAGTGTGATGGAATACTCTCCACCTGCCTGGATGGGTGCAGCTCCAACAACACTTAAGAGGCTCGACACCATCCAGGACAAAGCAGCCCACTTGATTAACACCCCATTCACAAACATTCACTCCCTCCAACACCAACACATAACGGTAGCAGTGTGTACCATCTACACGATGCACTGCAGCAATGCACCAAGGCTACTCAGGCAGCATCTTCCAAACCCACAACCTCTACCATCTAGAAGGACAATGGCAGCAGAATCGTGGGAGCACCATCACCTGCAAGTTCCCCTCCAAGCTACACACCATCCTGACTTGGAACTATATCACCGTTCCTTAATTGTCGCTGGGTCAAAATCCTGGAACTCTCTTCCTAAAAGCACTGTGGGTGTATCTACCCCACATGGAATGCAATGGTTCAAGAAGGTAGCTCACCACCACTTTCTCATGGGCAATTAGGACCACTTTCTCATGGGCAATTAGGGATGGGCAATAATTGTTGGCCTGACCACCGACGCCCACATACCATGAAATAAATTTTTAAAAATTGTATAGGTGAGACCACATCTGGAGTACTGCATACAGTTTTGGTCTCCTTACTTAAGAAAGGATATAATTGCATTAGAAGCAATTCAGAGAAGGTTCACTTGATTGATTCCTGGGATGAAGGGATTATCTTATGAGGAAAGGTTGGACAGGTTGGGCATGTATCCATTGGAGTTTAGAAGAATGAGCGGTGATCTGATTGAAACATATAGAATCTTGAGGGGAGTTCACAGGGTGGATGCTGAGAGGATGTTTCCCCATATGAGAGAGACTGAACCAGGGGACATAGTTTAAAAATAAGGGGTCTCTCATTTAAGACATAGGTGAGGAGAAAAATTGTCTCTGAGGGTCATTAGGCTATGGAAGTTTCTTTCCCAGCGAGCAGTGGAGGCAGGGTCATTGAATATTTTTAAGGCTAGGTTAGACAAATTCTTGATTGACAAGGGAGTCAAAGGTTATAGGGGGTAGACAGAAAAATAGTGTGGAGGCCACAATCAGATCAGCCATGATCTTCTCAAATAGCAGAGCAGGCTCAAGGGGATGAATGGCCTACTCCTGCTCCTAATTTGTATGTTCGTATGTGCCCTTAAATCTGCATTTAGTTAACGGTTGGTGTTCACCAAGGAATATAGTTTGGTAGATATAAATGTACATATCTACATGAATTTGGCATAAGGTAGCACAGTGGTTGTGTTGCTGGGTTAGTAATACAGAGGCCTGGACATGAATTCAAATCCCACCCTGGCAGCTGGGGAACTTAAATTCAGTTAATGAAATCTGGAATAGAAATGATAGTATCTGTAATTTAAAAGAAAAGCAATCCTGCATCACCCTAAGACTGATGGAAGTTATCTATTCATGTGGGCAGTCGGACGTAATTTGAGTAGTTTTAGACTTTTGGTCATACACATCCTCAATTGATGTATGAATCAGTGAATTGGAAAATGTGATATGTGCAAGTCTTGGATATTAAAATAGCAAATCTTAGAATATCTGAATCAGAATAAGAAGAGGTAGCCTCTTGATCCCATACCGGAGAAGAGTTTCTTTGAGCTTGTGTCCTGAACAGGTTACAGAAAATACCAGTGTCTTCACTTTTGAGGAACGACATGATTGGGTTTGCATCAACTCTAGTACTCCCAGCATGGGCGACAGTGACTGAGCTCAACCTACTGTACATGTACAAATTAATCTATGAATCTAGGCATTGCACACCAGATGCTTTTGAAACCTCTTGTTATTTGTCTAAGGACTCAGGTCCATGGTACTGATACTGCCCAGTACTTCATTGGGTGGTAGAAGTTTCTCTTTAACAGCTGGTATAACATAGAACACCTGTGACAGATTTAATGATGCTGAACCTTTGATCTTTAGTGTAGTTCTTCTTGTTTCTAAAAGAGTGGTACAAGGAAGGTCTGTAAATGAATCAAGTTTTTCCCCCCTGAATTCCTCTATTTGAACCATCTCTATTTTATTGAAAAATAATTTTAAAGCAATGTTCATGTTTCTTCCACTGAAGACTAGAACCTATTCTGCATTCAATGAAGCTGTGATTGAGAGGAAAGAACAAAAGGCCTTCTGAAATGGAAAAAAGGAGTTCTGCCATGTTGTAAACATAGAACATTGTACCAAAATAATATTATTTATCATTGTACCCAGTGTACCTGATTTAGCAGCAATGATTGTGCAAGGGGCAGGTTGCATAATTGGTGATGGGGCATGGGGGGGTGGGGGGAGCATGGTGGCACTGGGGGGGTGGGGAGGGGGAGACGAGTGGAGTTTCCTAAACTCCACAGTGTTTGCATTCTTTGTTTGCCAGGATCTACACCCAGAGGTCAGCCTGATTGAGAGGCTTGGCCTCCACTCCAGAGCAGTCCACAGTCCCAGGGAGGGCGCCCACAGCTGCTTCTGGGAGAGTGGATTGGAGGTAGGGGGGCTCTGAACTGCAACTCCAAGGTGGCCCGATCCCCTACCCTGGGGGGGCTTTGTATGGGGGTGATTCCCTGGAGGGGCGGGGTCTGATCCAAGGCATGAAAGTAAGCTTGGGGGGCAGGGAGAAGCACTCCTCCTGCAGGCCCACAAATAGTGCTGTACTTTCTCCCTGCAGCTGTCCTCACCTCCTTTCAGTTGCCAGAATTCCATGATCTGGGAAAAGCAGCCAGCCAGAGTTACACCTGCAAAGCAGGTTATGTCTGAGCTTGCCCACATCATTAAAAGTATTTAAATGGTGACCCCCACCTCCTGAGACCATGTTGTCCGCCTGCCTCTTGTCCTGTCTTCATTGAAAATGGAAATAGTTGCAGGCAAGTTGGGGTTGGGTTTGAGATTTTTAAAGTTTTTACATCTCACCCAATCCCAACCCACCCTTTTTTGTGGGTTATAGTTCACCCCAAAGTTTTTCAGCAATCATTATTCCGAGCTGAGTTCTACAAATATTTAAGCGGAAAGAAGATCTAATGGATTTAATTAGAATACTTTTGTTGTCTCACAGTTGAATAGAAAAATCTCAGTACCAATGATAGAAAGAAGAAAGAAAGAATTTGCATTTATATAACCCCTTTCACAGTCTGAGGACATCTCAAGGCACTTCGCCGCCAATGATATGTGAGAAAAGGAACTGTGCATAGTGCTTTTATGTCGTTCTCGATTTGGTCCCACCACAAAAGTCTCTCAAAGTAAGAGGCTGTTCTGTAAATACTTTCTTTCCCCAGATCGCTTACTTTTTGATATCTGGTGTACAAAAGAAAGATAATAGTAGAAATCATTTAGCACAAAACAAAATTCAGAACCTTTAAAGTATTCGTACTCAACAACTTCCTGATGTTGCCTGGACAGAGTAAATATTTGGATACATCTTATTGGTTAAAAATATGTGGCTTTCTGGGTTACAAAGCCTTATTCTTCAAATGGAAAATAGAAGGGAACAGAACTATTTGTGTTCAAATATCTATTGCAACATGCATACTTATAATTACTGTTGTTGAAAAATCCTTAGGATTTACTGTGTTTGGTTTCCTTAGCAATTAATAAAAATAATGATACCATAGTTGACTCCAAAAATAACATTAACTAGATCTTTATAGGATAAAAATAATAAATATATTTACATTCAGTAATCCAGAGTCTGCTTCCTGAAAAAGTATATCCGAATTTCTCCTGGGCAATTAAGTCATTAGATACAAAATAGCTTCTAACTAATATTTCATGTTAAGATATTAAATTACTACTCTATCACTTTAATTAGTGCACTACTGAAGGTTTTAACATTTAATTCAATTTGCTGTTTCATTTCAAGGCACAGTACAGGGTTTAATTAATGAATCAAAACAAATAAATAGCAGTGATGTTTCTAAATATTTCAATTTTAGAGTGACTTTGGATTTATTGTTATAATCATTTTAAAATCTGGATGATTTGGAGGATAAAATTGGATTCTTTTTTTAAAAAAAGCTCTTTTACAAGTGTTTGGTTGCTCTGTATGATTCTCTGAAGGAGATGCAGTCTTCATAATGAAGGCAAAGTGGAGTCATATTGCAAACTCTATAACAATAAACTTCTCATTATAACTAATGTTTTCCCTGGTGCCAATTGCAATTCTATTAAGGAGCTCAAACCTTGGTAATATGATCCTTTGCTACAAATTACTTTACCAGTCTGCTAAATTGATGATATTGAAATTTGAATTGCCAGTCTGTTTTTAACTGAATGTTAAAAGAAATTAATTCCACCAGTACCCTATTAGTGCAATTATCTGCCCATTCCTAATGCCCCTTTGAAACTCCTTGACAGTTCAATGCAAATCCTCCAACTTTCTAACTTCCCTGTGCAACTCCTGAGTACCTGAGACTATTCACCAGTGCTCCAACACTTTCACAGTTATTTCTGTCTACTTTATGAAAGAAAGACTTGCATTTATATAGTGCCTTTCACAACTACCGGACTTCTCAAAGCGCTTTACAGCCAATGAAGTACTTTTGAAGTGTAGTCACTGTCATCATGTGTGTTCCTCCAATTATTCACCACAGAAAACGGAGTGGACCGCAACATTCTACAGATCTACTTTGGCCATATACTGAGTTTATTTCTGTGTTTAACTCTTCATTTAGCGTTAGCCTGCCTCCCTGAAACAACAGTTAATTACTGTACATGAGGTGTACTTATCATCACTGCAGTGGAGCTACTTACTGAAAGCAAGCAAGATTCAGCAAAGCATGCCATGTTTTGGTTGATACATTAGTAACTACATTACTAGTGTGACTTTGCTAAGGTGCACGCAGGTTTTTATTGTTAATTTCTCTGAATGGTTTTGCACCAGGTATAGGTGTCTCTCTTAGTAACGAGATAGGAAAGATGAGAATTGTAAGTCTTACTGTAGTAGCATCTCTTCCATCCACCACTGTTAGATCGTCCAGGAACCAGACCTCCTGTGTCAAATATTTCTCTTTAAGCCCATTAGGCAAGATTTTCAAAAAGGTGATCTGCACCTGTTCATCCCTGTTAACTAATTTTGGAAAACAGACGCATTGCAGAAAAAATTATGACAACAAAACCTTAAAAACATGTTTTAAGAGAACTATAATTTAGTGCACAATTAGAACAGTTTACTTAATTAAAGCAAAAGATTGTTCCCCATTTCATTGACTACCTGTGAGGCACAAGCAGTAGTCTTCATTTTCTGCAGATACCTGTATTTGCAGAACGTGCATCAGCCTTTCCCCTTTCGGAGTGAAAAGGTTCTCTTGTAGCATTGCCTTCCGTACAGTTGTCATGCTTGTTATACGTGAAATGAGTTGGCATTCCCCTCTTGCTTCAGTTTGGAAGATTTATTTAACTATTTTCTTCCATTCAAAGAGTTTGTTATCCGTGCACACTGACAGCCATACAGAAAACTGTGTTGGCCTGAGAAAAAAGAAAAAAACGTACTGCACTTTAAAGTGATGGGATCCATTAACAATCCATTAAATTCTGGACAGTGAAGTAATGAGTCTGTGGATTGTTTTGGTCAGGAGGGCAGTCAGTAACCTAAGATCACACATCAATTGTCAAAACCATGCCGAGACCAGTGCGAGTAGAGACACAAACTGAAAGTGGGCTGATGGATGGTGAATTACCTTTACCCGATTCCAGATATGGCCAACATACTCAAGGGACTGTAACCAGCTCAAATCAATCAAATACATTATTTTTTATTCCTGAGCACTTAATGCAGATGCACGGTGTCAATGTTGCAGGAGGAATTAGTTTGAGATAAACTGTTTTTCCTGGAATATAAGCAGATGGACAGCGTTCAGTCCAGACTTTTAACACAGCTCTCAGAGGACTGCAACAGTTGGAGAAGGATGGGCTGCTCATGTGACAGAAATTCTTTTTACAATCAAAGTTAGGTTACCATAGCAACCTTTCTTACCTACCACCAGTCCATTAGTGCTAGGTTGTAGCTGTGCATTAAAGTCTGATAGACCAGTTATGTCTGACAACTTACAAGTTTGTTGAAACACTGAGTGCACTTTTTTTATCATGCACCAATAATAGGCTCAAGACATTGATCCACTGTAATATTATGACTCATACAGTTCACAATCTTTTTTAAACACATTCAGCTACTCCATCACAAAAGAGAAATATTATTACATTTCCTAGTAATATTTCCTTCTCTTTCCACAGTCACTTCACATTTGAAGAGAAGGTGTTCTTAACTATGGACAGTAACACATGTAAATGACAGGAAATTAATCATAAATTTGTCTCTAATATTCTGAGGCATTGCACCAGAAGCAGCCCTAAATTACTTGCAGTAGAAGCGCTGAATTGACTGGCTACCAATAGCATGTGAGTAGTATCTTTGATATTTGTGATTAAGACTTACTACTGGGTTCGCAAATTCTATTTTACTCCAATGTGGCATAAGCTATGGAACCACATGACCTTTGGCAGGTGTGGGTAGCTGAATAAACAGAAGAAGGCCATTGCTTTTCGGGCTCCCCCTTCTCACACCTCTCCACACATAGGATTGGATTTTCTTTTCCTGTTGCCAGGAGCGGCAGTGGGCTGCCGTGGTGCCGCACCTGCAGTCATCTGGAGCGGGCAGACTCTACGACCTTGGCAATGACATCAGCTGCCTGTGCACAGGCACTGGTGCCATTTTTAAAGGGCAGCCAGCCTTGACAGCTCATTTAAGTTTTTAAATGAAATATTTGCCCTCTCACTGCCCCCGCCCCCAAAACATTTACCTTCAACACCTGACCTTCCACTACAACCTGATCAAAATGTAGAGGTCTCCCCTTCCCACCCTCCCCTACATTCGTAATTTACATTTGACCTTGTTCCCACCATCCCCACCCCCCCCACAACTGCACTAAAAATCATAAGCTCCTCCCTTCCCCACCATGGTGGCACTTGCTTTCCCTGAACGGGAAAGTGAAAGTGCGCGAGTGCCGGCCGCCACTCAGAAGATCCCGGCAGGAAGGTAAGATCGCGATGAATGGTATTTAAAAGTATTCACTGCCTTTATTTAAATATGTAAAGGCTGGTCCTGTTGCCCAGTGGCAGAGGGGAGGGGGGGTAGTGGCATCACGGAGCCTTGCCCCCCTCCCCCGCCACCGTGAAGATCGAGGCTGGCACTCCCGGCGTTAGGGTCTGTGACAGGCCGCTGCTGGAATGATCTTCTGGCCCGCCTCCCGCCACTGAGCCTGACGCGGGAGCTCGGTAAAATCCCAGCCATAGATCTTTCCTCCATTATTCCATGAGATGCAACATCTAATTCCAAAAGTATTTCTGCAGTCTTGGTGGCTTCCAATGATCACCCTCAATGACTGTGGCACCTCTACTACATTATCTTTTTTACCAAGGGACATTCTAACATCTTTGTCTTCTGCTCTGCCTCAATAGAATAATGAAGAGAATTAACAGGGTGACTTTTACGTAAATGTATAGAATGAGAAGAGGCTTTTTGGTACATATAAACCCCAGTCTCAGGCAAAGTGTGTACACTTTACACAGCTCTGAAAATAAGAAAAGAACTGCTTTGAATCCACCCTAACCTTTTTGATCTTCCAAAAGAGGCAAATAACAGACAAAATTTCATGCAAATGATAATTTCTGATCCCCAAAAGAACTTAAGAAATAAGATATAGACTAGGCCATGTTGGCCCTTTGAGCCTGCTTTGCCATTCAACAAAATTCTGACTGATCTACTACCTCAATTTCACCTTCCTGCACTATGTCCATATTCCTTAATTCCCCTAGTAATAAATCTGTTGAGTGAAATCTTTGGAATATCAATGTAAAGTCAATAATATGCAAAGACAGGTTGATCCCTTGGTTGTTATTTATTTGGCCTTCCATTCAGCAAGGGTTTGGTTTCATCCTCTCTGCATAGAAAAGATCATTCTTGTGTTGTTGGGATGATGGTAGTTTTATCAGTGGGAAGCAACCCAAACCCAATAGAATCAATCTCGGTTGCCAGGCTCAGTAGATATTATTACGCTGAACCCTATTATCTTTCAAGATAAGGAAGAAATTGTATAGGAAATCCCTTCATTGATTAAATAATTTGGATAGATTTCATGGTTGGGCAATTTGTACATGGTCTATGGAAGTAATGAGATAGATTATTAATGACTTACATTTATATAGCAGGGCAACCCATAGAACTTTGCAACCAATGGAGTACTTTTGATATGTAGTCACTGTACTCATATTGAGAGACTTGACAGCCAATTTGTGCACAGCAAGGTCCCACTAACACCGATGAGATAAATAATCTGATTTAGTGTTTTTGGTTGAGGGATAAATATTAGTCAGGACACGGGAGAACTCCTCTGTTCCTCAAAAAGTATGATGAGCTCTTTGAGAGCAGGTGTTGTCTTGGTTTAATGTCTCATCTGAAAAGTGACAGCCCCCCAGTGGTGCACCACACCCTTAACTGTTCACAGAAGTATCAGCTTAGATTAGGAATAAGTTGTGAACCAACAACCTTTTGAAGTGTCAGCACTGAGCCAAGACTGACAGCTAATGGCCCAAATGGCTTCTTATTTTTTGTTTTATGTTTTTATGAGATGCTAACTATGGACATCGCATTTAATCGCGGAACTAGGCATGGTTTCTTCCTGAGGACCTGGTCACTTCTCACTTTTCCAGTTTTCCAATGCAATAGAAGATGGTGACGTAGAAAGAAAGATCAAAGATTTAATTCTTTGGTCCAGGAGCTCCTCTGTGCCTATGGCTGAGGATATAAATACAACCTCCTGGAACTAAAGCCTAGAATTATCTGTTTGTTGTACTCACATATGTGGTACTCTGCCCTTGATCACACTAAATAACACCCCACTGGAAGTGGTCAGCAAATTCTGCTACCTTGGGTCCATGGTGACAGACAATCTGTCCCTTGTTGCAGAGCTCAATACACACATAGGAAAAGCAGCTACCACCTTTGGTTGACTCATGAAACGCACATGAGATAACGCCAAGCTGACCCTTAGGACCAAATGGATGGTTAATAAGGCCTGTGTTCTCAGCACTTTGCTGTATGGCTGTGAAACATGGGCAACTTACAGCTACCAGGAAAAAAAAGCTCAATAATTTCCATCTTTGCTGTCTGCAGCGCATATTGAGTATATCCTGGCAGGACAAAATGTGGCAGTCCTCTCAAAGGCAGAGCTCCCAAGTGTGTTGGCACCAATCAAACCGAGGTGGCTTCAGTGGATTGGACACGTCTGTGGGATGGAAACCCAATGATATGGTGAGAATAGCTTGGGCCAGACGACCAGTGGGGCACCAAAGCTCCACTTCAAGGATGCTTGTAAGCATGAAATAAAGGTCCTAAATGTCGACATTGCACCTGGGACTTACTAGCTGGCGAAAGTGGGAAATGATGACACATCCTGTGGACCGGTGCACACTACCACAATGACAGTGCTCTTGCTGGAACCAGGCAATGAGCGTCATCACTCTGTGAAAATAAGGAACCTATTACAAACAAGAAATGCTGGAACCACTCAGCAGGTCTGGCAGCATCTGTGAAAAGAGAAGCAGAGTTAACGTTTCGGGTCAGTGACCCTTCTTCGGAACTGACAAATATTAGAAAAGTCACAGGTTATAAGCAAGTGAGGTGGGGGTGGGGCAAGAGATAACAAAGGAGAAGGTGCAGATTGGACAAGGCCACATAGCTGACCAAGAGGTCATGGAGCAAAGGCAAACAATATGTTAATGGTGTGTTGAAAGACAAAGCATTAGTACAGATTAGGTGTTAATGCACTGAATATTGAACAGCAGCAAGTGCAAACCTGAAAAAAAAAACAGTGGGTAAGCAAACTGAACAAACTAAGATGAAATGAAATAAATGCAAAAAAAAGATTGTAAAAAATGTAAAAAAGAATGTAAAAAAGAAAAAAAGAAGAAAAAATAACTAAAAATGAAAGTAAAATGGGGGGCTATCATGCTCTGAAATTATTGAAATCAATGTTCAGTCCGGCAGGCTGTAGTGCGCCTAATCGGTAGATGAGATGCTGTTCCTCGAGCTTGCGTTGATGTTCACTGGAACACTGCAGCAATCCCAGGACAGAGATGTGAGCATGAGAGCAGGGGGGAGTGTTGAAATGGCAAGCAACCGGAAGCTCAGGGTCCTGCTTGCGGACTGAGCGGAGATGTTCCCCCCATCCCTTCCAAAACAGTGGGCTGCCTGTCACTACGTGAATTGGTAAGGCAGCTCACCAAACATATCACCATCAAAATGGTTTCGGCTTTTCACTGAAAACATTGGCTGGGTGTGTTGCAATCACTGCATTCACCACCTGCCTAATGCAAATCAAAGACTAACATCAGGGCCAATAAGCTCTATAAGTTTTGTGGAGGTTATTCCAGTTTTCCACTGAAAACTGTTGCGAGATTGATAGAACTCCCAGAAAATGACGAGTCATGCCGTTTCCTTTGGGGTTCCACTCATCTTCTGCCAGAACTATAGGGCCTAGAACTGTTCAAAATTCATAAGTTAGGGGATGAGAGGGATGAGCTTCAATGGGACAAGTTGCATTTGCCTTATCTTCAACCTTTCTTATGTTCTTAATTCAAAATAGAAACCAAGAGTTGGAGGATTATTAAGTTAAACCAAAAAGAGGAAATTAAATACTATACTTATTTCAATATATTAGAATCTCTATTAGATTTGGCAGTAGAGGAGTCATACAGTCTTAGAGTCATTAACGGCACAGAAGGAGGCCATTCGGCCCATTGAGTCCATGCCGCTCTCCATGGAGCAATCTAATCAGTCCCACTCCCCTGCTCGAACCTCATACCCTGCAAGTTTATTTCCTTCAAGTGGCCATCCGATTTCCTTTTGAATTCATTGATTGTCTCTGCTTCCACTGCCTTTCTGGGCAGCGTGTTCCAAGTCATTACCACCTGCTGTGTATTCCCCTTGCATCTCTTGCCCAAAAGCTTCAATATGTGTCCCCTAGTACTTGTGCCATTAATTGGAAGTTTTCTGTCATAATCTTGTACACTTCTATTAAATCTTCCCTCAGTCTCCTTTGTTCTAAGGAGAACAACCCCAGCCTTTCCACCCTAACCTTGTAACTAAAATCCCCCATCCCTAGAACCATTCTGGTAAATCTCCTCTACCCCCTCTCAAGGACCCTCACATCCTTCCTGAAGTGTGGTGACCAGAACTGGACACAATACGCAAGTTGGAGCCTAACCAGAGCTTTATAAAGCTCTGCATAACTTCTATGCTTTTGTACTCTATGCCTTTATTTATGAAGCCCAAGATACTTTACTAACTACTCTCTCAATGTGTCCTGCCATTTTCAAAGATCTATGCAAATGCAGCCCCAGTCCCTCTGTTCCTACACTCTCTAGAACTGTGCCATTAGGTATATATTACCTCTCCCTATTCCTTCTGCCAAAATGCATCACCTCACACTTGTCAGTATTAAATTCCATCTGCCATCTCTCTGCCCATTCTGCTAGCCTATGTCCTGTTGCAGGATGTTCAGATCATCCTCACTGTTTGCCTTACCTCAAGTTTGGTGTCACCAGCAAATTTTGAGATTCTACTCTGTAGTCCCAGATCCAAGTAATTTATATGTAGCAAAAAGAGCAGTGGTCCCAGCACTGACCCTTGGGGGACACTACTGTCTACCATTCTGAAAAACAACCATTTACTACGACCCATTGGTTAAGCCAATTTTTAAAATCTAATTGGGCACTGACCATTCTATTCTATGAGCCTCAATTTTGTTGGCCATCCTTTTATGTGATACCTTATAAAACAATTTCTTAAAATCCACATAAACAACATCCATCACATTCCCTTCATCAACCTTCTCAATTTTTACCCTATCCATTGCTTCTACTCTCTCCACTTCTACTGATATTTTGTCAGATCCTACTTCCTTAGTGAACACTGGTACAAAGTACTCATTAAGTATATTAGCCTTGCCCTGTGCCTGTAAGCATATATTACTGTTTTTGTCCCTAACAGGCCCACTCCACCTTTTACTATCTGCTTACTATTTACATGCCGTTAGAAGATTTTTGGGTTCCCTTTTATGTTGCATTCTATTCTCATATTCTCTCTTTGCCAGTCTTATTTTCCTCTTCACAATCCCCTCAAGCTGTTACATATGAACTGGTTCTCACTTGAAGAATTTAGCTGACATGCATCATACACTTTTTTTTGTTTCATCACAATCTCTATCTCCCTCGTCATCCAGGGAGGCCTGTTTTTTGTTCCCTTCCCTTTTGCCCTTGTTTGTACTTAGCCTGTACCTGAAGCATCTCTTCCTTAAAGATAACCCATTGTTCCGATACAGCTCTTCCTGTCAGTCTTTGGTTCCATTCTACCCTGGCTAGAGCCTGTCTCATCACATTGAAATTAGCCCTCTTTCAATCTAGATGTTCTACCTTATTTTGTTCCTTGCTTTTCTGCATTGCTCGTCTAAACCTCATCATATGGTGATCAGTCTTACCGATGTGCTCCCAACAGACACTTGGCCCACCTCATTTCCCAGCACCAGATCCAGCAATACCTCCTTTCTAGTTGGGCTGAGAACAAACTGATCAAGGAAATTCTCCTGAACACATTTCAGAAATTTCTCCCCCTCCTTACCATTTACTCTAAAATTATTCCAGTCGCTATTGGGTAATTAAAGTCCCCCAATATCACCAGTTCTTGCACATCTCTGTGATTTCCCTGCAGATTTGCTTCGCTATCTCTCTCTCACTATTTGGAGGACTATAGATTACCTCTAGTAATGTGATCATATCCTTTTTGCTTCTCAACTTTAACCAAATGTATTCTGTCCTTGCCCATTCAAGAACATCCTCCTTTTCCAACACTACAATGTCTTTCCTAATCAGTACTGCTACCCCATCTCCCTTTTATCTTTCTCTATCTTTTCTGAATACTTTATATCATTGTATATTAAACTCCCAGTTCTCACCATTTTTAAGCCACGTTTTTATTATTGCCACTACATTATACCCCCGTACTGCTATTCGTGCTTGTAGCTCACCAACCTTATTCACAATACTTTGCGCGTTTGCACATATGCATTGTAATCCTATTTTTGCATTCGTCATAGTCCTTCTCAGTCTGCTACCATCTAATACAGAACTACTCCCTTCTCTAGTACTGTCTAATACTCTCACATTATGCACCTCTTTGCTACTTCTACATGCTGGTGCCCACCCCCATCTAGCAAATCAATCATGCTAGAACTTTATATAGGTTAAGCCATTATGGACAATTCTAGGGGCTACGCTTCAGAATAGATGTAAAAGACACAGAGAAAGGCTTGCAGGGGTGAGGGATTTCAGTTGTGAGGACATTAGGACTGTTCTCCTTAGAACAGATAATGTGAAGAGATAACCTAATAGAGGTTTTCAAGGTTATGAGTGGCTTTGATAACGTGAAGAGGGAAAAATATACTCTCTGCTGCGTGGGCCAATAGCAAAGGTCATGGATTCACAATCAGTGCAAAGGAAAATCTAGAGGGGAGAAGAGTAGAAATGTTTTCTCTCAGAAAGTTTCTAGCTATTGTCTGGAATGCTCTACTTGAAAAGGTGGTGGAAGCTGATTCCATGAATAAATTTAAAAGGGAGTACAACTGGAATTTGATAATGAGGAACTTACAGGGTTATGGAAAAAAAATGGGGATGTAGGATTAGGCAAAAGTCATAGAGTCGTGGAGTCATTACGGCACAGAAGGAGGCCATTTGGCCTATCAAGTCCATGCCAGCTCTCTGTAGAGCAATCTAATCAGTTGCATTCCCCTGCTCTAACCCGATAGCCCTGCACGTTTATTTCCCTCAAGTGACCATCCAATTTCCTTTTGAAATCATTCATCGTCTCTGCTTCCACCACCCTCGTAGGTAACGAGTTTCAGGTCATTGTCACTCGCTGTGTAAAATGATCATCCTCACATCCCCCCATATCTCTTGCCCAAAATCTTCAATCTCTGTCCCCTAGTCCTTGTACCATCACTTAATGGGAACAGCATTTCTTTGTCTACCTGATCTAAACCTATCATAATCTTATATGCCTCCATCAGTTCGCCCCTCAATATCCTTTGCTCCAAGGTGAATAACCCCAGCTTCTCCAACCCAACCTTGTAGCTAAAATCCCTCATCCCTGAAATCATTCTGTGAAATCTCCTCTGCACTCTCTCAAGGATCCTCATATCGTTGCTAAAGTGTGGTGACCAGAACTGGACTCAATACTCTAGCTGTGGCCTAACCAGAGCTTTAGAAAGGCTCAGCATAATTTTCCTGCTTTGGTACTTAATGGGCTGCATTTTAAGAGCCTGTTGCCAAAATAGGCATTGGGTGGAAAATTTTGTGGCCCACACGCACGGAATCCACGCTGCAAAGCCACCGTGATTCCAAACACAACGGCTCATTACCATGTCCGGGGCGGCCACCCCCAGCCCCGCTGATCATGTGGAATGGGCAGGCGAGCCATCACCGGCAATGGCATCCGGCACCAATGCACAGGTGCCGGTGCCATTTTTAAAGGGCTTGGAGCCCTAACTGAGCATTTAAATGTTAAAGAGACAGTTACGTTAAAGATTATAAAAATGAATAAAATAACCTTTCCATGCACTCTCCCACCTCTCCCTCCCCACTCAAATGGCATTACACTTCATTCCTTCCCTTTTCCCTGCCGGAATACCTACGTTGAAAATTTGACCTTTCCCCCCCACAAAGTTCGGAACCTTTGTCATTTACCCCTTCCCATCACCCCCCAACCAATCCGAAGTGTTGTAATCCCGCTCCCCCACAGCTCCGGACACAGAAAAACACCTCCACACCCTTCCCTACAGGTGCCGTGCCATGTTTCCCCAAACAGGGATTCGAAAGCGCGGCATTGCCGGCAGCCAGAATGAAGATACCAACCTGCCGGCAGAACCGCTGTGGCCTGCATGGTAAGTAGCCATGAACATATTTTAATGTGGGTCCCATCGCCAAGTGGTGGGTGGCCACCACGAGGCCTCGCTGCCGTCGCTGTGATCGGTGTGAGTCCTCCCGGTGTTGGGGTTGTTGGCGGGCCTCCTCCATTCCTATCTTCATTGCCCCCCTGCCACCATTCCCGGCGGTGGAGACGCTTTAAAATCCAGCCCAATGTCTCTATTTATGAAGCCCAAGATCCCACATGCTTTACTAACTACTCTCTCAGTATGTCCTGCCACTTTCAAAGATCTATGCTCATGGACCCCCCAGGTCCCTCTGTCCCTGCACACTCTTTACAACTGTGTCATTTCCTCTCCCTATCCCTTCTTCAAAAATGCATCACCGCACGCTTTCTGTATTAAATTCCATCTTCCATGTCTGCCCATTATGCTAGTCTATCTGTCCTGTTGCAGTCAATTGGTATCATCCTCACAATCTGCCGCAACTCCAAATATGGTATCATCGGCAAATTTTGTAATTTTACTTTGTATTCCAATATCCAGGTCATTTATACATATATATATATATATAATTATATCAAAAAAGAAGTGGTCCAAGCACTGACTCTTAGGGAACACCACTGTCTATCATCCTCCAGTCTGAAAAACAACCATTTACCATGATTCGCTGCTTTTTTTAATAAGCCATTTTAATAAAATCTGAGCAGACACTGGCCCTCCTATTCCATGAGCCTCAATTTTGTTACCCTTTTATGTGGTACTTTGTCAAATGCTTTCTTAAAATACATATTGACAGCATCCATTGCATTCCCTTCATCAACCTCTGTTACTTCATCAAAAATTCAATTAGATTAGTCAAGCACAATTTGCCATTTACAAATCTGTGCTGGCTCTCCTTAATTAACTCAAACCTCTCCAAAGTGCCTGTTAATTTTTTCTTTTATTATTGTTTCTAAAATCTTACCCATCACTAATGTTAAACTGTAGTTACTAGGGGCTGGATTTTGTTCTCATCCTGACGGTGGGTTTCGTGGTGTGGGAGGCCAGAGAATCGAGGCAGAATTGCCCACCATGGAACCTGGGATTCCCAGTTCTGATTCTCCCGGGGGCGGGATAGGCTGACGACAACCTTCCCACACACAGCCCAAATAAGGGCCTCTTTCCGCCACTGCCGGGAACAATCGTACACCCTGAGACCCCCCCCCCTCCCCTTGGACCGAATGCCCACTGCACCCCACCCCACCCCTACTCCCCCTCGCCAGGGCCTTGTGGACTGGTCCTGGTGACTCTGCTTCCTCAATCTCTTGTCCAAGGCCTTTGCAGTAAAGGCAGTGGCCACCGCTCCTGGTGGCGCTGCTTTTACTGTGATTGGCCAGCAGTTCTTGGAGGCTGAATCCCCGTCCCGATAAAGTCTTTAAAGGGAAGGGGATAACCCCACCTTAAACATTGACCTCAAAAGTCCAGAGAATTGAAAAAATGCAGAGGTGGGGCTCCCCCCGACTTTATGGCCCAGCTCTGGGAGTCCCACCTCCTACACAAAATTCATCCCTTTCTTGAATAAGGGTGTCACATTTTCTACTCTGCAGTCCTCTGTTTCTAAGGAAGATTGGAAGATCATGGCAAGTCCTTCTGCTACCTCCACTCCCACTTCCTGAGATGCAAGCCATCAGGACCAGGTAACTTACCCATTCTAAGCATAGCCAGCCTTTCCTGTAGAGTCATAGACTCAGAGTCATAGAGTTTTACAGCACAGAAACAGGCCCTTCGGCCCAACGAGCCGTTGCCGACCATCAAGTACCCGTCCAAAACTAATCCCACTTCCCCGCACTTGGCCCGTAGCCTTGTATGTTATGGCGTTTCAAGTGCTCATCTAAATACTTCTTAAATGCCATGAGTGCTCCTGCCTCTACCACCTATTCAGGCAGTATGCTCAAGATTCCAACCACCCTCTGGGTGAAAAAAATGTTCCTCAACTCCCCTCTAAACCTCCTGCCCCTTACCTTAAATCTATGCCCCATAGTTATTGACCTCTCCGCAAAGGGAAAAAGTTTCTTCCTATCTATCCTATCAATGCCCCTCATAATTTTATATAACTCAACCACGTCCCCCCCTCAGCCTTCTCCACTCTAAGGAAAACAACCTTACCTATCCAGTCTCTCTTCATAGCTGAAATGCTCCAGCCCAGACAACATCCTGGTGAATCTCCTCTGCACCCTCTCCATTGCAATCACATCCTTCCTATAGTGCGGTGACCAGAACTGTACACAGTACTCCAGCTGTGGCCTAACCAACGTTTTATACAGCTCCATCATAACCTCCCTGCTCTTATATTCTGTGTCTTGGCTAATAAAGGCAAGTATCCCATATGCCTTCCTAACCACCTTATCTACCTGTGCTGCTGCCTTCAGTGATCTATGGACAAGTACACCAAGGTCCTCTGACCCTCTGTACTCCCTAGCATTGTTTATTCTCTTGCCTTGTTAGTCTTCCCAAAGTGCATCACCTCACACTTCTCAGGGTCAAATTCCATTTGCCACTGCTCCGCCCGTCTTACCAGTCCATCTATATCGTCCTGTAATCTAAGACTTTCCTCCTCACTATTTACGACACCACCAATTTTCGTGTCGTCTGCGAACTTACTGATCATACCTCCTATATTCACGTCTAAATCATTAATGTACACTACAAACAGTGAGGATCCCAGCACCGATTCCTGCGGTACCCCACTGGTCACAGGCCTCCATTCGCAAAAATAACCCTCGACTATCACCCTCTGCCTCCTTCCACTAAACCAATTTTGAATCCAATTTGCCAAATTATCCTGGATCCCATGGGCTCTTACTTTCTTAACCAATCTCCCATGCGGGACCTTATCAAAAGCCTTACTGAAGTCCATGTAGATGATATCAACTCCTTTACCCTCATCTACACCTCTCGTCACCTCCTTCAAAAATTCAATCAAATTTGTTAGACACGATCTCCCCCTGACAAAGCCATGCTGACTATCCCTGATCAATCCATGCCTCTCCAAGTGGAGATTAATCTTGTCTCTCAGAATTTTTTCCAATAGATTCCCTACCACTGACGTTGGACTCACATGCCTATAATTACCTGGTTTATCCCTGCTACCCTTCTTGAATAATGGTACCACATTCGTTGTCCTCCAGTCCTCTGGCACCTGTCCTGTGGCCAGAGAGGATTTGAAAGTTTGTGTCAGAGCCCCCGTCATCTCCTCCCTTGCCTCACAAAGCAACCTGGGATACATCTCATCTGGGACTGGGGATTATCCACCTTTAAGCCCACTAATACAGCTAATACTTCCTCCTTTTCAATGCTAATTTGATCATGTATATCACAATCCCCATCCCTGATCACTACACCTACATTGTCCCTCTCCATAGTGAACACAGATGAAAAGTAATCATTCAAAACCTCACCTATGTCCTCCAGCTCCACACACAGATTGCCTCTTAGATCCCTCATGGGCCCCATTTTTTCCCTGGTTATCCTCTTGCCCCTAGCATACTTATAAAATGCCTTGGGATTTTCCTTTATCTTGTCTGCCAGTGATTTTTCATGCCCCCTCTTCGCTCTCCTAAGTACTTTTATAAGCACTCCCCTACATTTTCTATACTCCTCTTGGGCCTCTGCTGTTTTCAGCACTCTGAATCTGCCATACGCCTCCTTTGTTTCCTTATCCAATCCTCTATATCCCTTGACATCCAGGGTTCTCTGGACTTATTGGTCCTACCCTTCACCTTTACCGGAACATGCTGGACCTGAACCTTCACAATTTCCTTTCTAAATGACTCCCACTGGTCTGATGTAGACTTTCCTATAAGAAGCTGCTCCCAGTTAACTTTGGCCAGATCCTGTTTTATCATATTGAAATCTGCCTTCCCCCAATTCAGTACTCTTATTTCCGGTCCCTCTATATCCTTTTCCATAACAACCTTATATCTTACAGAGTTATGGTCACTATCCCCGAAATGCTCCCCCACTACCACTTCTGCCACTTGTCTGGTTTCATTCCCTAGGATTAAGTGCAGTACTGCTCTTCCTCTTATCGGACTCTCTACATACTGGCTCAAAAAACTCTCCTGAATTCACTTGAAGAATTCTGCCCCCTTTAAGCTTTTTGCACTAATACTATCCCCTCTAATATAGGGGAAGTTGAAATCCCTTACTATTATTACCCGGGCGGCACAGTGGCGCAGTGGTTAGCACCGCAGCCTCACAGCTCCAGCGACCCGGGTTCAATTCTGGGTACTGCCTGTGTGGAGTTTGCAAGTTCTCCCTGTGTCTGCGTGGGTTTCCTCCGGGTGCTCCAGTTTCCTCCCACAGCCAAAAGACTTGCAGGTTGATAGGTTAATTGGCCATTATAAATTGCCCCTAGTATAGGTAGGTGGTAGGGAAATATAGGGACAGGTAGGGATGTGGTAGGAATATGGGATTAGTGTAGGATTAGTATAAATGAGTGGTTGATGGTCGGCACAGACTCGGTGGGCCGAAGGGCCTGTTTCAGTCCTGTATCTCTAAACTAAACTATTATTTTTGCACCTCTCAGATTTGCCTACATATCTGCTCCTCTATCACTGCCTGACTGTTTGGAGGCCTGTAGTACACTCCCAGCCAAGTGATTGCCCCCTTTTTGCTTTTAAGTTCTACCCATATGGCCTCATTAGAGGAATCTTCTAAGATATCATCCCTCCTTACTGCAGTAATTGACTCTTTAATCAACAGTGCAATGCCACCTCCTCTTTTACCCCCTTCCCTATCATGTCATAAATTCTATACCCGAGAATATTGAGCTGTCAGTCCTGCCCCTCCCTCAACCATGTCTCAGTGATAGCAATAATACCATATTCCCATGTGTTAATCAACACCCTCAATTCATCTGCTTTACTCGTAAGACTTCTTGCATTAAAATAGATACAATCCAGCCTTGCATTATTTGCTTGAGCCTTAACAGGTCAACATTTACTCTGCCCTCCAGACTGACTTAGCTTCTCATTTATATTTGTTTGTACAACACCCCTACTGTGCATTCACTCTGTATCCCATTCTCCCTGCCAAATTAGTTTAAACCCCACCCCCCCCCCCCCCCCAACAGCATGAGCAAACCTCTCAGCAAGGATGCTGGTCCCGTTCCGGTTCAGGTGCAACCCGTCCATCTTATACAGATCCCACCTTCGCCAGAAACAGGCCCACTGATCTAGGAAACTAAACCCCTCCCTCCTGCATCATATCCTCAACCATGCATTCATCTGCTCTAACCTCCTATTAATATACTCACTAGCCTGTGGCACCGGAAGAAACCCAGAGATTACAACCCTTGAGGTCCTACTTTTTAATCTGCTGCCTAGCTCCCTAAATTCCTTTTGCAGGACCTCATCCCTCTTTCTACCTATTTCATTGGTACCAACATGGACCACAACCTCCGGCTGTGCACCCTCACCCTCCAGAATACTTTGTAGCCGCTCGGTGGTATCCAAGACCCTCGCACCAGGGAGGCAACATACCATCCTGGAATCATGTCTGCAACCACACAAACGCCTATCTGTTCCTCTAACCATAGAATCCCTTACCACTATTGCCCTTTTGTCCCATTTTCTCCATCCCAGCACAGCTGAGTCAGCCATGACATTCCGGTCATGATGGTTGGTGCATTCTCCAGAGGAACCCTCTCTCTCATCGGTACTCAAAACTGAATACCGGTTAGAAAGTGGGATGTCCTCTGGGGATTCCTGCACTACCTGTCCTGATTTCCTTGTTCATCCGGCAGCCACCCAGTCACCCCCCGACTGTACTCGCCTAGGCACCGGCTTGACTACCTCCTGAAACGTGCCATCCACGTAGTCCTCCACCTTACGGATGCTCCACAGGGACTCCAGCCGCCACTTGAGCTCCGAAACCCGAAACTCAAGCTTCTGCAACTGGAGACACTTTCTGCAGACATGTTCGCCAAGGTCACATGGCAGGTCCACAACTTCCCACAATGCATAGGAGGTACATTCCGCTTGGCCAAGCTACCCTGCCATTACTTACTTTTACAATGAAAAAAAAACTTGCTTGTATAATAACTTACCAGCTATTTACAATCAACCTTTATCCCCTGTACCTTTGAGGCTGAGAAAAAAAAAGACCAAAAAGCACCTTCCACTGCCCCCAGCCAACGAAAATACCCACATTTAACTTACAGCCTCACTCCATGCAAACAGCACTAGTATAGCCAGTAAATACTAAAAATTTATAGGTAGCTATCCAAGGGCTTTAATCTAAAAGGAACCTTTTTTTTAACTCCAATCAGTCTCAGTTATCCCCAGGCAATAACAGCTGCCGCCCACCCACCAATCAGTGCACAGAATTTCAGTGATGTCACTGTTCATTTTTTTTAATACTAAATCCAAATAGAGCGCGCGTAGAAACAGTCAGAGACTCCGCTGCTGCCGTCCCCGACTTTAGGTTAGTGAAGGGCCTCGAGCCCCGCTCTTTCCTTTATAGGTCTTCTCGGGTCCTGACTCCTTTCAGGTCTGCTGCCGCTGTCCCCGACTTCAGGTTAATGAAGGGCCTCGAGCCCCGCTCTTTCCCTATAGGTCTGCTCGGGTCCCGACTCCTTTCAGGTCTGCTGCCGCTGTCCCCGACTTCAGGTTAGTGAAGGGCCTCAAGCCCCGCTCTTTCCTTTACAGGGCTGCTCGGGTCCCGACTCCTTTCAGGTCTGCTGCCGCCGTCCCCGACTTCAGGTTAGTGAAGGGCCTCGAGCCCTGCTCTTTCCTTTACAGCTCGGGTCCCGACTCCTTTCAGGTCCGCTGCTGCCAACCCCGGATGTCAGGTTAATCTTCAGGTACATCCTGCCTATAAATTTTTACCCCATTGTTACGACCAAGGCAAGAGTAATCCATTGTTAATTCAGTTCCACTACTCCACTGGTCACAGCATATTTGTAAAGTTTCCCACCTACTGGAAAAATAGCCAAATTAAATACTTTATTTATCCCCAGAATAAAGCATGCCAAACCAGGTTTCTTTAAACAACAACAAAATTAACGATTTATTAATAAAGCAAGTTTTAGACAATAATGAGATGAATCTATACGCATGAAAAGCTTTTATAACTCCCTAATCTTCTTAACCCTCATGCACCACATTCATTCAATTACCAACGGTTAACCGGGGAAAATGGTTACTGATTTTATGACAGTTTCTTAGGGATAATAAAATAACTGGGTTGCATCTTCTGGTAATATTTTCCTGGCTCGGTGAGGTGTCCCAGAGTCAAATGGTCAGCTGGCACTCGATGTCTCTTCAGGTGAAATTAATGAACAGTCTATGAAGGGAAGGTGTTTGAGGTAGATCGTCTGCAACAGGCGCCACACAGATCTTTCAGCAACAGGTTGTAGCAACAGGTCTATTTAAATTGTAAAATAGCAGTCTAATAGTAGAAACTTCCTTGAGAGTTCAGGAACTTGCAAAAAACACAAAAGTGAACAGGACTTACTCTTAGCAAAGGAGCCTTCTCTACAGAGTATAGCAACTCCTCTTTTCTCTGGGTCTTTTCCTATCCAGGGGTCTTTTTCTCTCTTCAGGGTTCTTTTCCTCTCTTCAGGCAGAGCACAGCTCCAATTCAAATGTAAAATTCCTTTTTTTACAAGAGAGACAAGCATTCCTTCCAGGGAGAGTTCTTTTTCTGGTCTGCAAACCCAGATCTTCAGCAGCAACTCCTTCAAAGTTCTTTTAACTTCATGAAGAAATTAGAATTTTACTTGATACAGGAATTATTTTTAAAGAGGAAGTGTTTTCTGGGCTGTATTCCTGGCCAATTTCCAGCTGTAACACTTTCAGCTTCTCACAGCCCCCTGGTTTCTTCTTTCTCTCTGTCCTGTTTCACTGCAGAACTGAAACTAATAGTTTTTCCACAGGAGTTATAAGACTGTCGTAAAACCATCAGGTTTCTTGGATACAAATTGCCCTGCAGCCTGGACTCTTCAAAAACTAAACCTCTGCAGTTATTATCCACAGTGTGTTTTCAGTCCTAAAGGCACACACACCTCCTAGCTTTTTTTAAAAAAAACAAAGGCACTAATGACACCATCCATTACCTTTAGCATCTCCGCTTCTCCCAATATTTTATCAGTATCTTCCTTAATAAACACCAATACAAAGTACTCATTCAGTATTGTAGCCTTGCCCTGTGCTTCAAAGCATAAATCACATTCTTTGTCCCTAAAAGGCCCGATCCTGCTTCTTACTACCCGCTTACTATCTACATGCCAGTAGAAGATTTTTGGGCTTCATTTTATGTTAATTGCCACATCTCACATTCTCTCTTTGCCAGTCTTATTTTCCTCTTCACTTCCCCTCTGAATGTATTGTATTTGGCCTGGTTCTCACATGAAGAATTCACCTGACGTGCATCATATGCCCTCTTTTATTGTTTCACCATATTCTCTACCTAGCCTCTACTTGAAACATCTCCTTTTTAAAGATCACCCATTGTTCCATGACCGTTTTTCCTGTCAGTCTTTAGTTCCATTTTACCCTGGCCAGATCCCTTCTCATCCCATTGAAGTTCACCCTCTTCCAATTTAGAAGTTCCTTGTTCTTCTTCATTGCAAATCTAAACCTTATGATACAATGATCAATCTTAGCCAAGTGGTTCACTTGGTAAACCTTATGCCTCAGCACCAAATCCAGCAATGCCTCCTTCCTAGTTGGACCAAGAACATACTGTTCAAGAAAGATCTGATGAATATATATCAGAAATTCCTCCCCATCCTTACCCTTTACTCTGACATTTTCCCAATTGATATTTGGCTAATAAAGTCCCCCAATATCACAGCTTTATAATTCTTACAGATCTCTGTGATTTCCTTGCAGATTTTCTCCTTTATCTCTTTCACTATTTGGAGGCCTATAAAATACTCCCAGTGGCATGATCATACCCTTTTCGCTTCTCAACTCTAACCAAATGATTCTGTCTTTGTCCTTTAAGGACATCCTCTCTTTCCAACATGACAACGTCTTCCAGAATCAGTACTGCACCCCACCTCGCTTCTTTCCTCCCCTATCCTTTCTGAACATTTTGTATCCCTGAATATTAAATACTCATTTTTAAGCCACATTTCCGTTATTGCTACTACGTTATATTTCCACGCAGCTATTTGTGTTTGGAGCTCACCAACCTTATTCACCACACTTTGTGTGTTTACATACATGCATTCTAAACCTGTCTTTGTAACCCTCGTAGTCCTTCATAGCCTGGTCCAATCTAATATGGGACTATTTCCTTCTCTAATACTACCCAATACTCTCACTCGTTTGTTTATCCTATTCCTCTTTTCTACTTCTATATACTAGTGCTCATCCCTCTACCAATTTAGTTTAAATCCTCCCCAATAACAATAACGAACCTTTCCATGAGGACATTGGTTCCAGTCCTGTTGAGGTGCAACCCGTTCATTTTGAATGGGTGCCTCCTGCCCCAAGAATCTGAAGCCCTCCCTCCTGCACCATATATCAATCCTCCCTATCTTCCTCTTTCTACTCTCGTTAACGCATGGCGCTGGGAATAATCCAGATATTACTACTTTCGAAATCCTATTTTTTAAGTAGGGTCGGTAAAATCGCAGGGAGCTGTGTTGCGTCGGCCGACATGGTCCCGGCACTGGGGCATCTTACCAGTGGTGGGACCAGATGTGCATCAGCTACGTGCCCCAATTAGGGGCCATTTTATGGGTCTGTTGACATTTTGCCATGCAGCAAGGGTGCCAGCTAGACGGAGGGGGCCTCCCTGCACCAGCTGGTGAGGGGGGTTCATAGCTGGAGGCTCGATGGCCCAAGGAGGGGGCCGAAGCTAGGGAAGGCAACCCCCGTGGCCCAACTATCTCCCTGGTGGAGTTCCTCCTCCAACCCTCAGCCCCCTGATATTTTTGTTTTTTTTGGAAAGTACCTGGCCGAGCTCCCTGGGTCTCCTGTGTATTTCGGTAGTGACCACCTCTCCCAGTGTGCTGCAGAAGCTTCAGAGCTGCCAGCCCTCTGATTGGGTTGGCAGCATCAGGAACCTGCCCACCATCCTTAATTGTCAGCAAGTGTGGGTTCCCAATGTCCGTGGAAAAATTCAGGCCTTTATTTCTCCTTATATCCCCGATTTGACATTGAATTCATGCACTTTAATTCGCCCTCCTTCTCAGTCCTTCCTCGATTTATTTCTCAACCCTTTAATCTCATTAATTAAGCAGACACACTGTTTGCCCCATGGTTCACCAAGGTCTCAGATGCCCTGTTACTCTCACTACACTGCTATCAGCTCACAGCTCCAGCAACTTTGTGGGCAGAAATGTTTAAAACGTAAATATGCACAAACAAGTCTGGCTAACAAGCACAACATGAGACGTCCTACTCCAGAAAAATCTGGGCCAATATAAACAGTTACATATGACAATCTCGGCCAGAACATCCTCTTGCTCCCTCATCATAATCCGTAATGCATGATTTAAGGAAATCCATATCATGGTTACGTCTTGAATCACACAATTGTAAAATTTCACTGGATAGGAACAGGACATTGGTCCATCAAGTCTAGTCCATGGTAGTGTTTTTCTCCAAATGAGCCATCTAGTTTAATTACACTATCCTGCTTTACTTTCCATGCCTTTTAATATTTATCTCTTTCAACAACTACATATATTTCAGAAATGCATTAATTCTGCTTCAACAATGGCTTTGGTAGGCACGACAACACTGGTATCTACCCTGCAATGTGGAAAATTGCCCAGGTATGCCCTGTACACAAAAAGCAGGACAAGTCCAACCCAGCCAATTATCGCTCCATCAGTCTACTCTCAATCATCAGTAAAGTGATGGAAGGTGTCATCAACAGTGCCATCAAGCGACACTTAGAGCATAGAACATTACAGCGCAGTACAGGCCCTTCGGCCCTCGATGTTGCGCCGACCTGTGAAACCATCTGACCTACACTATTCCATTTTCATCCATATGTCTATCCAATGACCACTTAAATGCCCTTAAAGTTGGCGATTCTACTACTGTTGCAGGCAGGGCGTTCCACGCCCCTACTACTCTCTGAGTAAAGAAACTACCTCTGACATCTGTCCTATATCTATCACCCCTCAACTTAAAGCTATGTCCCCTAGTGTTTGCCATCACCATCCGAGGAAAAAGACTCTCACTATCCACCCTATCTAACCCTCTGATTATCTTATATGTCTCTATTAAGTCACCTCTCCTCCTCCTTCTCTCTAACGAAAACAACCTCAAGACCCTCCGCGTAAGACCTTCCCTCCATACCAGGCAACATCCTAGTAAATGATCCTCTGCACCCTTTTCAAAGCTTCCACATCCTTCCTATAATGCGGTGACCAGAACTGCACGCAAGACTCCAGGTGCGGCCGCACCAGAGTTTTGTACAGCTGCAGCATGACCTCGTGGCTCCGAAACTCGATCCCCCTACTAATAAAAGGTAACACACCATATGCCTTCTTAACAGCCCTATTAACCTGGGTGGCAACTTTCAGGGATTTATGTACCTGGACACCAAGATCTCTCTGCTCATCTACACTACCAAGAATCTTCCCATTAGCCCAGTACTCTGCATTCCTGTTACTCCTTCCAAAGTGAATCACCTCACACTTTTCCGCATTAAACTCCATTAGCCATCTCTCAGCCCAGCTCTGCAGCCTATCTATGTCCCTCTGTAACCTACAACATCCTTCGGCACTATCCACAACTCCACTGACCTTTGTGTCATCCGCAAATTTACTAACCCACCCTTCTACACCCTCATCCAGGTCATTTATAAAAATGACAAACAGCAGTGGCCTCAAAACAGATCCTTGCGGTACACCACTAGTAACTAAACTCCAGGATGAACATTTGCCATCAACCACCACCCTCTGTCTTCCTTCAGCTAGCCAATTTCTGATCCAAAGCACTAAATCACCTTCAATCCCATACTTCCGTATTTTCTGCAATAGCCTACCATGGGGAACCTTATCAAACGCCTTACTGAAATCCATATACACCACATCCACGGCTTTACCCTCATCCACCTGTTTGGTCACCTTCTCAAAAAACTCAATAAGGTTTGTGAGGCACGACCTACCCTTCACAAAACCGTGCTGACTATCGCTAATGAACTTATTCTTTTCAAGATGATTATAAATCCTATCTCTTATAACCTTTTCCAACATTTTACCCACAACCGAAGTAAGGCTCACAGGTCTATAATTACTAGGGCTGTCTCTACTCCCCTTCTTGAACAAGGGGACAATATTTGCTATCCTCCAGTCTTCCGGCACTATTCCTGTCAACAATGACGACATAAAGATCAAGGACAAAGGCTCTGCAATCTCCTCCCTGGCTTCCCAGAGAATCCTAGGATAAATCCCATCTGGCCCAGGGGACTTATCTATTTTCACACTTTCCAAAATTGCTAACACCTCCTCCTTGTGAACCTCAATCCCATCTAGCCTAGTAGTCTGTATCTCAGTATTCTCCTCGACAACATTTTCTTTCTCTACTGTAAATACTGACAAAAAATATTCATTTAATGCTTCCCCTATCTCCTCTGATTCCACACACAACTTCCCACTACTATCCTTGATTGGCCCTAATCTAATTCTAGTCATTCTTTTATTCCTGATATACCTATAGAAAGCCTTAGGGTTTTCCTTGATCCTATCCGCCAATGACTTCTCGTGTCCTCTCCTTGCTCTTCTTATCTCTCCCTTTAGATCTTTCCTGGCTAGCTTGTAACTCTCAAGCGCCCTAACTGAGCCTTCACGTCTCATCCTAACATAAGCCTTCTTCTTCCTCTTGACAAGCGCTTCAACTTCTTTAGTATACCACGGCTCCCTCGCTCGACAACTTCCTCCCTGCCTCACAGGTACATACTTATCAAGGACACGCAGTAGCTGCTCCTTGAATAAGCTCCACATTTCGATTGTGCCCATCCCCTGCAGTTTCCTTCCCCAACCTACGCATCCTAAATCTTGCCTAATCGCATCATAATTTCCTTTCCCCCAGCTATAATTCTTGCCCTGCGGTATATACCTGTCCCTGCCCATCGCTAAGGTAAACCTAACCGAATTGTGATCACCACCACCAAAGTGCTCACCTACATCTAAATCTAACACCTGGCCAGGTTCATTACCCAGTACCAAATCCAATGTGGCATCGCCCCTGGTTGGCCTGTCTACATATTGTGTCAGAAAACCCTCCTGCACACACTGGACAAAAACTGACCCATCTAAAGTACTCGAACTATAGTATTTCCAGTCAATATTTGGAAAGTTAAAGTCCCCCATAACAACTACCCTGTTACTCTCGCTCCTGTCGAGAATCATCTTCGCTATCCTTTCCTCTACATCTCTGGAACTATTCGGAGGTCTATAGAAAACTCCCAACAGGGTGACCTCTCCTCTCCTGTTTCTAACCTCGGCCCATACTACCTCAGTAGACGAGTCCTCAAACGTCCGTTCTGCCACCGTAATACTCTCCTTGATTAACAATGCCACACCACCCCCTCTTTTACCATCTTCTCTGTTCTTACTGAAACATCTAAATCCCGGAACCTGCAACATCCATTCCTGTCCCTGCTCTACCCATGTCTCCGAAATGGCCACAACATCGAGATCCCAGGTACCAACCCATGCTGCAAGCTCACCCACCTTATTCCGGATGCTCCTGGCGTTGAAGTCGACACACTTTAAACCAAGTTCTTGCTTGCCAGTGCCCTCTTGCGTCCTTGTAACCTTATCCCTGACCTCACTACTCTCAACATCCTGCACACTGGAACTACAATTTAGGTTCCCATCCCCCTGCTGAATTAGTTTAAACCCCCCCGAAGAGCACTAGCAAATCTCCCCCCCAGGATATTGGTACCCCTCTGGTTCAGGTGAAGACCATCCTGTTTGTAGAGGTCCCACCTACCCCAGAAAGAGCCCCAATTATCCAGGAAACCAAAACTCTCCCTCCTACACCATCCCTGCAGCCACGTGTTCAACTCCTCTCTCTCCCTATTCCTCGCTTCGCTAGCACGTGGCACGGGCAACAACCCAGAGATAACAACTCTGTTTGTTCTCGCTCTAAGCTTCCACCCTAGCTCCCTGAATTTCTGCCTTAAATCCCCATCTCTCTTCCTACCTATGTCGTTGGTGCCTATGTGGACCACAACTTGGAGCTGCTCCCCCTCTCCCTTAAGGATCCCAAAAACACGATCCGAGACATCACGAACCCTGGCACCTGGGAGGCAACACACCAACCGTGAGTCTCTCTCGTTCCCACAGAACCTCCTATCTGTTCCCCTAACTATTACTTGCTTAGCAATAACCCGCTCAGTGATGCTCAGTTTGGGTTTCGCCACGTCCACTCAGCTCCTGACCTCATTACAGCCTTGGTTCAAACATGGACAAAAGAGCTGCACTCAAGAGGTGAGGTGAGAGTGACTGCCCATGACATCAAGGCAGCATTTGACCGAGTATGGCATCAAAGAGCCCTAGCAAAACTGAATTTTTAAAAAACTTTTGGATTAAAAAATGCTCTCAGTAGCCAGCCCACCATTGTGGAGGGGGAGCTCCTCCACAGGATGACAGTGGCTGTATCAAACCAGGCAGGGAGGGCCTCAAAGCCTGCCTGGAGGGCTGGTCCTCTCGGTCTGCCACCGGGAGGCTGCTTTCAGGCTGCTGGCCATGTCCCTGATGCCTTGTGGGGGGCCTGCAGGCTAACTGGAAAATTCCAGTGGGCCTTTGACAATAGGCATTATAATAGGCGGTTAACTCCCCCAATTGGCTGCCCACCACTTGTGGACGGATAGCCCTTCCAACCCCCATCTCGCCTCCAGGAAATAGCCCACGATGAATGGTGCCGAGAAGCCAGCACGGCAGCTGGTGGTGCAGATTTTCATGCCCGCCCTCCTCCGTAATTGCCCCCCGTCTGGGAGTGAAAATTCACCCCATAGTTTCTCCAGATCTACCCTACCAATTCCTTTCACTGTTTCAGACTAATCAGATCACACCTCAGTATCACAGACTTAAGGGCTAAGTTAACGCAACCTGCCCTCTAAGCTCTGCTTACATTCTCAATGTGCTGCTGCCTCCAAGTGAAATTTGGAAGCTAATTTGCTGTTGCCTGTAGTTCGATCCAATACGTTGATTGTGAAATGCTCTGAATTCCATTTTCTTCAGTTAATTCCAGCTTCACATACATATACTGTTCAGGCACATTTCAAGATAAAATAGTATGGAGATACTGCAACATATGAACATACGAATTAGGAGCAGAAGTAGGTCATTTGGCCCCTCGGGCCAGCACCGCCATTCAATAAGATCATGACTGATCTGTTTGTGCTTCAAATTCCACACTCCCATCTATCCCTGATACCCCTGATTCCCTTGCCTAACAAGAATCTATCTACCTCCACCTTAAAAATATTCAAGGACCCCGCCTCCACCACCTTCTGAGGCACAGAGTTCCAAAGTTGCACAATGCGCTGAGTAAAAATTTCTCCTCATCACTGTCCTAAAGAGGCATCCCCTCATTTTAAAACAGTGCCCCCTAGTTCTGTACTCACCCACAAGAGGAAACATCCTCTCCACATCCCGTTCAGGATCTGATAAACTTCAATCAAGTCTCCCCTCAGTCTTCTAAACTCCAGTGAAAGCAAGCCCAGTCTGTCCAACATTTCCTCTAAGACACCCCACTCATTCCAGGTATCAATCTAGTAAACCTCCTCTGAACCGCCTCCAATGCATTCACATCCTTCCTTAAATAAGGAGACCAAGACTGCACACAGTATTCGAGATGTGGTCTCACCAATGCCCTGTGCAACTGAAGCATAGCATCCTTACTTTTATTTTTAATTCCTTTTGTAATAAAGGATAGCATTCCATTAGCCTTCTTTATTACTTGCTGTACCTGCATACTAACTTTTTGTGACTCGAATAGTGGGTATCTGGAATGAGCTGCCTGAGGAGGTGTGGAGGCAGGAACAGTAACGACATTTAAGAGGCATCTGGACAGGTACTTGAATGAGCAAGGCATTGAGGGATATGGAATTAATGCAGGCAGGTGGGATTAGTATAGATAGGCATTATGGTCGGCATGGATGCGGTGGACCGAAAGGCCTGTTTCTATGCTGTACGACTCTATGACTCATGCACTAGAATACCTAGATCCCTCTGCACCTTGGAATTTTGCAGTCATTTTCCGTTTAAGTAATACTCTGCTTTTTTATTCTTCCTGCCAAAGTGAACAACTTCACATTTTCCCACATTATATTCCATCTGCCAGATTTTTGCCCACTCACTCAACCTATCTATATCGGTCTGCAACCTCCTTATGTCCTCTTCACAACATACTTTCCTACCTAACTTTGTGTCATCTGCAAATTTAGCTACCATGCCATCGTTGCCCTCATCTAAGACATTGATATAAATTGTAAAAGGTTGAGGCCCCAGCAGTGAGCCCTGCGGAACTCCACTCGTCACATCCTGCCAATTAGAAAAGGACCCATTTATGCATACTCTGTTTTCTGCCAGCCAGCCAATCTTCTATCCATGCTAATATTTTACCCCCTACACCATGAGCTCCTACTTTGCGCAATAACCTTTTATGTGGCACCTTGTCAAATGCCTTCTGGAAATCCTAGTACAGTATGTCAAGGGCTCCCATGTATCCACAGCACATGTCACTCCTTCAAAGAACTCCAACAAATTGGTTAAACATGATTTCCCTTTCACAAAACCATGCTGACTATTCCCAATTACCTTGAGTTTTTCGAAGTGCCCAGCTACAACCTCCTTAATGATTGATTCTAATACCTTCCCCACAACAGACGTCAAGCTAACTAGCCTATTGTTCCTGTTTTCTGCCTCCTTCCTTTCTTGAATAGAGGGTTATATTAGGTACTTTCCAGTCTGCTGGAACATTTCCAAAATCTAGCTAATTTTGAAAAATTAACACCAAACATAAATAGTCACTGCATCAAAAACCCCGTCAATCTACTCCATGATGATTTGTTTTCGGGATGTGGGTGATTCTGGTGAGGCCACAGTTATTGCTTATCCTGGTTTACACTGAAAAGGTGATGATGGATCTTCACCCATAAAAATAAATAACCTCAGGAGCCTCTATGTTAGAGTCATAACTTTGGCTACCTATAGAGTCAGATACTGAGCCTTGATTCTTTTAATTTATTCATTCTCCATAAAGCAAAGACTCCAATTTGTGTTCTCTTGATGTGGAAACAGTAGTCCCTGACTTATTACAATTTCCACCTGAACCTCTGCTTATTCTGCTCATTACATATACACAACAAGCTCCCATCCATGTTATTCGCAGGAATGGAGGCCAGATGCTTAATGGGCTGCAGTAGTAAAGTTAAGAATGTTATTAGTTCAGTGGCAGCACTTAAATTATCAAAGAATGCCACCTCATGAGATGATTTCATTCCTTGCCTCGCAGTGCAAAGTGCTATCAGTAGAGCTGGCATTTTGCTCTGAGCCCTCAGGCCATCTATAAAAGTCAGTGTTGTAATAACAACCTGCACTTACATAGTGCCTTAATGTAATAAAATGTCCCAATGTGCTTCACAGGAGCATGATCAAACAACATTTGACATTAAGCCACATAAGGAGATGTGGTCAGGTGACCGAAATCTTCTTCAACGATGTACGTCTTGAAGGAGGGGAGAGAGGTAGACCGGTGGAGAGGAATTCCATAGTTTAGGGATCATTATAAATAATTTTTAAATTCTCATAACTAGCTCATGTTTTCTAATAAATATAAGGCCAGTGTAAGGATTTATCCTTAAATTTTCCTTTAATGAGCTGGTATATTTACTGTAAGTGACAACATCACTTCCATTGAATTTTTTTTTTGTTCCATGAGATGACTTCACATTCCTACCTAATACAATTGTACTGTCACATGGACTGCAGTGGTTCAAGGAGCAGTCTAAACAACACCCCTTCTCAGGGCAACTGGGAAACGGCAACCACTCCGGCCATGGCAGCATTGCACATATCCTAAAAATTAAAAAAAAGTTTATATTTTTCCTTGAAATTTGATTTAAAGCGAAGGCTCAGAGTGCCAACATTAAAAAGCTGCAACACAATAACATTTTAATTAGAGTCTGCACAAGTAATGTAGGGCACGCCATTAAAAACATCTTTAATACCTCATAACTTAATTAATTTATTCATTATCTGATCAGCACTTAGAATGTGGTGTAAACAGGATATGGTTGAAGGTCATTATGAAAGCCAGGCGAGATATGACTTACATAAATTTATGGTGCTCATTGTGTCTCATAACTGCAGACTTCCGAAGTTGTTTGACCAGCTAATTGTGGGATACACAAAGTGTAGTCATATTTTCTAATTTGTGAACACTTCCAATGAAAAGAGGCTCAGTGGCAGGAATCAAAAAACCTATCTGCTTGGCAGTCCTTCATTTCTTACTTTTAGCCTCCAGCCGCTCTCTCCTGTCTGTGTCACAAACAGTTTTGTCTCTCTTTTACCAGTATTGGTGTATGATGTGACACTTGATATTTACAACTTGCTTGCTATGCTACTCCAATTTCAAGCTCAGGTTTCCATTTTGCAAACCAGCTATATTTTGCAAACTAGGTGAGAGAGATGTTAGGTAACTGCAGAGTCTCATTTTATCCTGCAAACTTTTAGTACACTGGTCGACTCATTTCTGTTAGATTTCTATCTGCACTTGTTTTTATTGTTTGAACAAAGCCATGAACTCAATTAAAGTAAATGGCTCAGAAACTTTATTAAAATATTTGATGCAAATTTATTAACTCAAAATAGAGCAGCGAGGAACTTTAATGCCCTAATCCCCTCCACCACTAACTCATGACCTGAAATAACAAGTTATGAGCCTGGAAGTTATGCTGTGATATAATATCGCACAAGCCCTGAAAGCATTGCTATCTAAATCATTTGTCTTGTTATTTTAAACTGTTTAAGGCCCTGTTAAAACAGTTTGTAAATGGTGGGGATATGTTGAGGGGCTATTTTTATCCAAATCACTGGAAAAGCAGGAGCACCTCAAATTGAAAAATGCTGTAAACACTCAGCAGGTCTGGCTAGAGCATGGCTACCCTACCCGAACCCGACCAGACCTGACAACATGTGTCAGGTGTGGGTCGGGTCGGATCGCTCTTCTGGGTCCGGCATTCAGGCTCGAGTCAGGACGGGCCAGGTCAGACACAATGCTGCCTTTAGCTCAGGGAGGGAAAAGCTTCAAAATTTGAACTGCCAGGACGTCAAGGCGGGAATGAACGATTCCATCCAAGGTAGAGCACAATCTCTTTGATATAATCAACTTCATTTCGGTAGTTGGGTCGGGTCGGGTCGTAGAGTCATAGAGTTATACAGCACAGAAACAGGCCCTTTAGCCCATCGTGTCTGTGCCAGCCATCAAGCACCTAACTATTCTAATGACATTTTCCAGCACTTGGCCCATAGCCTTGTATGCTATGGCATTTCAAGTGCTCATCTAAATACTTCTTAAATGTTGTGAGGGTTCCTACCTCTTCAGGCAGTGCGTTCAAGATTCCAACCACCCTCTGAGTGAAAACATTTTTCCTCAAATCCCCTCTGAACCTCCTGCCCTTTACCTTAAATCTATGCCCCCTGGTTATTGACCCCTCCGTTAAAGGAAAAAGTTTCTTCCTATCTAACCTATCAATGCCCCTCATAATTTTGTATACCTCAATCATGTCCCCCCTCAGCCTTCCCTGCTCTAAAGAAAACAACCCTACCCTTTTCAGTCTCTCTTCATAGCTGAAATGCTCCAGCCCAGACAACATCCTGGTGAATCTACTCTGCACCCTCTCCAGGGCAATCACATCCTTCCTATAGTGCGGTGCCCAGAACTGTACACAGTACTCCAGCTGTGGCCTAACTAGCGTTTTATACAGCTCCATCGTAACCTCCCTGCTCCTATATTCTATGCCTCGGCTAATAAAGGCAAGTATCCCATACGCCTTCCTAACCACCTTATATACCTGTGCTGCTGCCTTCAGTGATCTATGGACAAGTACACCAAGGTCCCTCTGACCCTCTGTAGTTCCTAGGGTTCTACCATCCATTGTATGTTTCCTTGCCTTGTTAGTCCTCCCAAAATGCATCACCCAGCTCTTCTCAGGATTAAATTCCATTTGCCACTGCTCCGCCCATCTTACCAGCCCATCTATATCATCCTGTCATCTAAGGCTTTCCTCCTCACGATTTACGACACCACCAATTTTCGTGTCATTTGCGAACTTACTGATCATACCTCCTATATTCACGTCTAAATCATTAATGTGCACCACAAACAGCAAGGGTCCCAGCACCGACCCCTATGGTACACCACTGGTCACAGGCTTCTACTCGCAAAAACAATCCTTGACCATCACCCTCTGCCTCCTGCCACTAAGCCAATTTTGGATCCAATTTGCCAAATTGCCCTGGATCCCATGGGCTCCTACCTTCCTAATCAATCTCCCATGTGGGACCTTATCAAAAGCCTTACTGAAGTCCATGTCGACTACATAAACTGCTTTACCCTCATCTACACATCTAGTCACCTCCTCGAAAAATTCAATCAAGTTAGTTCGACATTAAATCAAGTAAGGGGCGTGTCGGGTCGGATTGGGGGCGGGAAAAAATCAAAGGACTCGGGCCGGGTTGGATAAGGGTTGGATGTGGTTCTGTCGGGCTCGGATCAGGTTTCAATTGCGTACCCAAGCATGACTTTAGTTCTGGCAGCAGCTGTGGTGAGAGAAACAGAGTTAACGTTTCAGGTTCTGATGTAAGGTCACCGACCTGCAAGATTAACTCGGTTTCTCTCTCCGCAAATGCTGCATGACCTGCTTAGTATTTCCAGCATTTTCTATTATTATTTCAGATAGCCAGCAACTGCAGTAGCTTGCTTTTGTTGTAGCACCTCAAATCAATGGTGCTGACTTCTGCATTTGCTCTTCTGTTGAAAAGAAAAGACTTGCATTTAGCCTCTTTCGTGACTACTGGACATCTGAAAGCACTTTACAACCAATGAAATATTTTAGAAGTGTAGTCACTGTTATAATGTAGGCAAAGCAGCAGACAATTTGCACACAGCAAGCTCCCACAAACAGCCATGTGATCATGACCAGATAATCTGTTTTTGTGGTGTTGATTGAGTGAGAAATATTGTCGAGTAAAACTCTGCACCTGGAACAGAGCCTTGCAAAATTTATTCTGTCACGTTCCTATCAACAGTTGCCCTTTGAGTATTGAACGCAATAAACAAGTCAAAAAAATTTGATGGAAAATGCATGTTTCTGGTTTCATTTTAATGGGAAATAGAAATCAAAAATTATCTCACTGTCATGTGATAATTCTTTCATCTTTCTTTAAAGGTCTCTGACAGCTCACTGAGTATGAACACTGAGTGGATTAGTATTGGGGCATACAGCCTAGGAAGGAACCAAGATCCATCCATGGTATGTGCTGAATGTTGGTGCAATTTTACAAGTGTGTACATTATATGCCGAGGGAGCTCTGGGGAGTATAGTACTCCAGAGAATGCTCATCTTTAAGATATCCTTTTGTACAGCAGTGGAATGCATTGCATTATTTAACGGTAATTGGAGGACTGGATGTGGTGTAAATTATTGCTTACTGAGTATACAGAGAAATACATTTGACAAAATATTATGTTATTAAAGTAGAAACTGCACTGAGATATCAATTGGGTGGAAAGTAAACATTACTTCTTTAAGATACTGAAATGTACCTGGAATGAAAGTCCCAAGATATTAATATTTTATTTTGATTACATCTCTGTGAAGTACCTTGGAATTTTTTTCTGCATTAAATGTGCTATGGAAGCTGTTGGTGTTGGTGATGATAAATACTTTAAGTCAAAGGTTATAATGGATCCACTCCAGAGTTTATCGTCCACTGAGTACTTCTTTTCTGATTCTGTAAAAACCTTTCACCCACATATGCTGCTTGAGTGTAGTAAGTGCTGAAAGTGCGAGTTGATAGTGTCACCGGGCTGAATTTTATTGGGGCGGCGCCGTCTGTGGTGGTGCCCTTTGAACTCGGCAGCGCGCCCGCATTCGCCAGCCGCCTCCGAGCCCCCGCGATTAAGATCACAGAGACTCATTAGAATCACGGTGCCGAGCCGCCCTCCCCATATTATGTGGGGAGAGGCGGGACATTCGGCGCAATGAGAGAGTCTTTGACAGTTGTGCAGCAGGGGCTCGGACCCTATTTTCAGCGCCCCAGCACCTGCTTCCTGACAGCTGCCAAAGAAATACTTACCTGACAACTGAAGAGTGGGGCTGCTGTCAATCTGGCAGCAAAGCAGAAAGTCGGCAGAAATCCAGCAAGTCAGGCAGCATCTGTGGAGAGAGAAGCAGAGTTAACTTGTCCAAGTTCACAGACCTGAAAGTTAACTCTGTTTCTCTCTCCACAGATGCTGCCTGATCTGTTGAGTTACCCCCAGCACTTTCCGCTTTGCTGCCACATATTTACCCTGCTGTGTCCCAGTGTCCTGTGAAGTTGCGATCCTCTTCTCCCACTCAAGTGTAACATTCCTTCATGTAGGCATGCCTCACGTGGGTGAATAATCTTAATTTTGCACATTCCAGGATGTGAGCATTAAATAGACCATAAAAGGTATTACAGAGGTTCACAGAGAACACACTGACACAAATGGGAATGCACGGGTGTCACAGCAATGTAAATAAGTCTTACATTAAATGTTCCTCACCAACATGTGTGTCCTTTTCTCTGTGCGAATGATGGATGACAGCATGTAGCGCCAATGTCCCATCCCTTCGCACCGTTGGCCCTTCAGGAGAGCCATCATATGCAATAATAGCATTGCCATGCCACCATTACTCATGAGTGTCTCCACGACTCAGTGATATGGACATTGGCTCAGTCAGCTGCTGCCTCTGATGGTTTACATAGGGATGCTGCAGATGTAGACTGGTGCACAACAGGTGAGCGAGGGTGATGTGGAGCTAGCAGAGCTCATATCGGTTCCTATGGAGCAGACAGCCTTTGTCTGATAAGCCACTTCTGTACATCCCTCACTGCTAGCCCTGCATGCAGAGCCTGGGTGCCACCTGCCCTCCCATGCATCTTTCATGTTGTAGGTCCTCAGCATCCTCATAGTCCGAGGAGGAATCCTGTTGATGTCTCTCCTCATCATGCCAGGCCTGGTCCCTATTGGGTGCGTAGCTGTGCAGAGCAGCAAAAAAAGGAGATGGCCTTTTCGCCCCGTAGTACAGGGCATCACCCTATCCATCCAGGCATTGGAGATGATCTTACAGGATGCTGATCTCCTGCTCAATGGAGGCTCATGCAGCTCAGTGGCTGACATTGTATCTCTCCTCTGCAGCAGTGGTGGGGTCTCTCACTGGTGTCGGAAGCCATGTCTGCAAAGGATAACTCTTATCTCCAAGAAGCCATCCCTCCATCTGACCCAATTCAGTGAACAGCGGTGGTAGCCGGGACTGGCACAAGTCCCAGGTGTCATGGCAGCTGCCTGAGAAGTGGTCACATATTCGCTGCAAGCATCGGCCGTGTTCACATACCAGCTTCACCTAGATTGAGAGGGCTCCTTTAATGGTGACATCTTCAGGTGGTAGCCTGGCAGTAGGCCTGATGGCCACATGATTGCAGTCTATGAACATTACAACCTATGGTTCTCTGGCAATGGTGCCAGAACCAATGGCCCTCTGGGCCTGGCTGTGAGAGTCCGTCCTGAAGCGGACATCCTCACTGGCCCTCCGGTGCAGGGCTTTGGTGACCTCCCTGATGCACCAGTGCACTGCTGACTGTGTGACCCCACTAAAGTCTCTGGTGGGCCCCTAAAAGGCTGCAGAGGCATCAGGCTTGAGAACCGCTGCCACTATGAGGAACAAAGGCATGGGATATCCACCAGAACTCATGGGCTGCAGGTTATCCTTGAGCAGGGAACAGAGACGTTTCACCACCGACTCTATATGGGCAATCTCCTCTGACACTGGTGCTCTGATATCCGATGGCATGTCATGTCGGGCCTGTAGATATACAGCAACCATAATGGCGGGCTCCCCTTGGGGGCTGCTGCTCACGACTGGGGGCCTCTACGTGGGTCACACCTGCCTGTTGGTATTGCCTCTGGTGCATACGGACCCTCACGTGCAGAGGATCACACAATATAGAATGAGCCATACCTATTTCCATGTGATAAATAAAGTTGAACCATGCATGTATTCGAAGGTTCCTAACGGCATGGATTAATGTTGACGGGTACATCAGCAGCTTTCTTGGATCAACTATGTGGTGTGCCATGGCATTGTTCATCTTGGCCAACACTCAGAGTGGCACAGCATGACCACATCAAGATCCTATCAGCTGAATCGATTGCCCCCACCATCCATAAAACCTTAATGCTCCTGCCCTTTCTGGCACCTTCCCCACACACAAGGTGCCAAGTGTGCCAGTGCCCCCTCACAAACACAGAGCGTACACTGTTAATGGAGGGATGGTACATGGTACCTCCCTTCGTGCCAGCACAGCTTTCCCTCCAGTAATCCCAGACCCCCTCCCTTTCAGAGTGCAGAGTTAAACCCCTGTGTAACCCCCTCCCTCCTCCCTTTAAGAACGCAGAGTTAGACCCCTGTGTATCCTCCTTCCCTTCTTCCTTCCAGAATGCAGCGTTAGACTTCCGTGTGTCCCTCCTCCCTTCCAGAATGCCGAGTTAGACCCCTGTGTATACCCCCTCCCACCTCCCTTCCAGAATGCCGAGTTAGACCCCTGTGTATACCCCCTCCCTCCTAGAATGCAGAGTTAGACTGCTGTGTATCCCCCCTCCCTCCTCCCTTTAAGAACGCAGAGTTAGACCCCTGTGTATCCTCCTTCCCTTCTTCCTTCCAGAATGCAGCGTTAGACTTCCGTGTATCGCTCCTCCCTTCCAGAATGCAGAGTTAGACCCCTGTGTATCCCCCCTCCCTCCTCCCTTCCAGAATGTTGAGTTGGACCCCTGTGTATCCCCCTCCCTCCTCCCTTCCAGAATGCTGAGTTGGACCCCTGTGTATCCCCCCTCCCTCCTCCCTTCCAGAATGCCGAGTTAGACCCCTGTGTATACCCCCTCCCTCCTCCCTTCCAGAATGTTGAGTTGGACCCCTGTGTATCCCCCCTCCCTCCTCCCTTCCAGAATGCTGAGTTGGACCCCTGTGTATCCCCCCTCCCTCCTCCCTTCCAGAATGCAGAGTTAGACCCCTGTGTATCCCCCCTCCCTCCTCCCTTCCAGAATGCACAGTTAGACCCCTGTGTATCCCCCCTCCCTTCCAGAATGCAGAGTTAGACCCCTGTGTATCCCCCCTCCCTCCTCCGTTCCAGAATGCAGAGAGTGAGGACCTGCCGGCTTTCCAGATCGTGAAGGGGACGGCACGTGACGGCCGCCCATTCAACGAAAAATCTGGCAGTATTAGTGGAGAGGCGGCGGGCTACATTATCAGCAAAGGTAAATAATCATTACCATATGTTGATTGTGATGCTGTCGCTGTGCAGTGGGGGGCCGCACCGAGGTCCCGCCGCCACCGGTAATATATGACGGGCCCTTCTCGACGTCATGGGTTGAGACAGGCCTCCCCCAGCAGCATTTTACCGGCCCCCGTGCCGCGACTCACGGTGTCGAGAGGCCAGTAAAGTTCAGCCCAAAGTGTGAGAATTAGGGCACTTTGAATTCGAATGAACTGTGTATCTCCCTAACCAAGCAGATTAAGGGACTGTGAAATTAACAGAGCAAGGAGTGAGAAGGAAGTGCAATTTAGAATGGGTGAATGTTGAATCAGGAGCAGATATATAGCAAGGGAAAAAAAATCGAATAAGAGAGAGAGAGAAAACAGATACAGAAAGGAAAAGTGAAAAAAAGAAGTTTTATTTAAAATTGCATTTTTGAAATCTCCAACAACAATTAAAACCTGAAGAAATGAGACTCCATACTTGTAATAATTAATTTCAGTGCCAGAGAGATTGACTGGTGGTAATTAACATTTAACATGTTGTTAAAAGGTTATTTATTCTGAAATGGACAAGACTTAACTTTCTGTGGTGAGTTCAATTCATATTTACTATGCAAATACAGTAATGTCATGCCATTCAACCACAATCTATAATCCCATGGCCCAGCATATCCCCCAATCTACCATTACCATCAACCCTGGTTCAATGATGAGTGTAGGAGGGCATGCCAGGAGCAGCACCACGCATACCTAAAAGGTCTCAGCCTAGTGAAGCTACAACACAGAACTACTTGCATGCCAAACAGTGGAAGCAGCATGCAATAGACAGGGTTAAGTGATCCCACAATGGATCAGATATAAGCTCTGCAGTCCTGCCACATCCAGCCATGAATGGTGGTGGACAATTAAACAACTGACAGAAGGAGGCTCCAAAAACATCCCCATCCTGAATGATGGGGGAGCCCAGCACATCAGTGCAAAAGATAAGGTTGAAGCATTTGCAACCATCTTCAGCCAGAAGTGCCGAGTTGATGATCCATTTCAGCCTCCTCCTGAGGTCCCCAGCATCACAGATGCCAGTCTTCAGCCAATCCAATTCACTCCACATGTTATCAAGAAAAGGCTGAAGACACTGGATACTGCAAAGGCTATGGGCCCTGACAACATTCTGGCTATAGTACTGAAGACCTGTACTCCAGAACTTGCCGCGCCCCTAGCCAAGCTGTTCCAGTACAGCTACAACACTGGCATCTAGCCGGCAATGTGGAAAATTGCCCAGGTGTGTCCTGTACACAAAAAACAGGACAAATCCAACCCAGCCAATAACTGTCCTGTCAGTCTACTCTCAATCATCAGCAAAGTGATGGAAGGGGTCATCAACAGTGCTATCAAGCGGCACTAACTAAGCAATAACTTGCTCACTGATGCTCAGTTTAGGTTCCTCCAGGACCAGCTCTCGACCTTGGATAAAACATGGACAAGAGCTGAACTCCAGAGGTGAGGTGAGAGTGACTGCCCTTGACATCAAGGCAGCATTTGACCGAGTATGGCATAAAGGAGCCATAGTAAAACTGAAGCCAATGGGAATCAAGGCGAAAACTCTCCGTTGGTTGGCGTCATACCTCGCACAAAGGATGATGGTTGTGGTTGCTGGAGGTCAGTCATCTCAGTCCCAGGACATCACTGCAGGAGTTCCTCAGTGTAGTGTCCTAGGCTCAACCATCTTCAGCTGCTTCATCAATGACCTTCCTTCTATCATAAGATCAGAAGTGGGGATGTTTGCTGATGATTGCACAATGTTCAGCACCATTCACAACTCCTCAGATACTGAAGCAGCCAGTGTTCATATGCAGCAAGACCTGGACAATATCCAGGCTTGGGCTGATAAGTGGCAAGTAGCATTCGCACCACACAAGTGCCAGGCAATGACTATCTCAAACAAGAGATAATCTAACCATCTTCCCTTGAAGTTCAATGGCACTATGATCATTGAATCCCCCACTATCGACATCCTCAGGGGTCACAATTGACCAGAAACTGAACTGGACTAGCCACATAAATACTGTGGCTACAAGTGCAGGTCAGATGCTGGGAATTCTGCAGCTTCCTGACTCTCCACCATCCAGGACAAAGCCGCCCACTTGATTGGCACCCCATCCACCACCCTCAACATTCACTCCCTCCACCACTGACGCACAGTGGCAGCAGCGCGTACCATCTACAAGATGCAATGCAGCAACTCGCCAAAGATCTTTCAACAGCACCTTCCAAACACATGACCTCTACCACCTAGAAGGACAAGGGCAGCAGATGCATGGGAACACCATCACCTGCATGTTCCGCTCCAAGCCACACACCATCCTGACTTGGAACTTTATCGCCGTTCCTTTACTGTCGCTGGGTGAAAATCCTGTAATTCCCTTCCGAACAGGCACTATTGGTGTACGTACATCCCAAGGACTGCAGCGGTTCAGAAAGGCAGCTCACCACCACCTTCTCAAGGGCACATAGGGATGGGCAATAAATGCAGGCTCAGCCAGTGATGCCCACATCTCAGAAACGAACAAAAAAAAGTCAACGCATGTCAATCATGAGGCAGATAATGAGATACCGTTTTGTGAAGCTAACAGTGGAGTGGCACATCTCGGTCAGCAGCCTTTGGATGTTTGAGTGTAACTGCACATCTGTCCCTCACCTGAAGTTGCTGTATCATTTTTGCATAAATAATGGTGAGCGCCATTCGCTTTTCTGTTATTTTGACAGAAAATTATCGCCCGATATTATTTTTCAGTGAAGTACTCACCCTGTCACTTGAGAATAATTTTTTTTTATTCTTCAGCAGATCACTTAGGCTCAGCATTGTAATTTATGATAGCTATTGAATTTTGTAATCTGAGACTAAGCTACTCTGACATACTCAATGGATGAAATGAAATGAGGTTGATATCATTAAAGATAACGTGGCAGCAGTAAAGCAAGAATCAAAGGCCAATAGTAAAACTCCAGAATTGGTTTTAAAATGAAAAAAATTAGGCTGGGCATACTAACATATAAAGAAAATATTGTCCATGAATGTAACACAGTCTCAGACTTCATGTGATTCTCTTGTTTCAGTCTGAATGGCTCTGACTTCATTCAGGAGTGTGGTGAAGTTTCACCATAAATGCTCTGCAGACTGCCTTCAGAATAAACTCCATATGAATACATGGAACCTGATTTTGCTGCCAAAATAATGATGAGTCCATGGTATTCTTCTGTTATACATGTAAATTGTCCACCCATTAGTGGTGATGATGGCATATTCTGTGAATTGCGAGTTGCCACAAGTTCCTGTGCCATTCCGCCATTAGCCTTGTGAAAATGGCAGCTCACCCCCAACCTCCCCACGTTCTTCATGAAATTACTACACTTGTGCATTAATTGCCAACTGAACTCATCTCAGGAAGATGGGCTACTACTTAACAGTGCAAGTATCATTTTAATGATGAGATTTACGTTCTTGCAATGCTGCTCAACCTCTCTGGCCCAAAAGGGAAACATTTGAAACTCTGGAATCTCATTTCCAAGGTAGTGAATTGTTGTTAGAAATTTTTAAAATGAACAATTTAATTTTTTCTTATGTTTCCTTTATGTCTCTTTAACCAATTAGATTTAAGGATTGAGAAAGAAACAGAGGAATGACAGAGAAGGAAATGGGATGAAATAGAATCAAATCAGGTACAGAAAGAGAAATAAAGAGACGGAAAGAAAGATTGGATTAAGAGAGAGAAAAAAGGAAACATTTGAAACTCTGGAATCTCATTTCCAAGGTAGTGAATTGTTGTTAGAAATTTTTAAAATGAACAATTTAATTTTTTCTTATGTTTCCTTTTCTCTCTCTCTTAATCCAATCTTTCTTTCCGTCTCTTTATTTCTCTTTCTGTACCTGATTTGATTCTATTTCATCCCATTTCCTTCTCTGTCATTCCTCTGTTTCTTTCTCAATCCTTAAATCTAATTGGTTAAAGAGACACACTGTTCGTCAATTCATTTACCAAGATCCCAGATAACCTGTTGCCCACAATGTGCCAATATCAGTTCACACTTCCAACAAATTGCAGTGCAAACAACTTTTGAGTGAAAAGGTGAGGAAAAAGGTCTCACTAATGGATCAAGCATTGGTCTGTTGTCAGTTTGGTCACATCATGTGATGCACATAATAGCAATCAAAAGAAACCCTAAAATTAAAGAGAAAATGAATATTTCAGTCGAGGGACTCTGATGAAGCGACACACCCAAAATGTTAAACAGTTTTCAAACTAACCTTCTATGCGTTTCCAGTATTTTTGGTTTGCACTTAATGGGATGGATTTTACTAGCCCCTGACATCAGGGGTCGTGACGGGGGGGCCTGGAAAATGCCTCCGGGTGAGGCCTGCCATGGGCCTCGATGCTGGAAAGACCCCACCCCATGTTACTGGCATCAGCGAGGCCACGTGGCAGCCCCCCACCCCCCGCGCCCCTGATATTTGCAACATCTCCGACCGGAGATCCGATGCGGGGCACTGGTGGGGAGGGGAGAGGAGGTAAGTTTTCAGGGTAGGAGGTGGAGGGAATGGGGTGAAACCCTTTTGATTGATTGAGAGGGTGGTGGGAAGGGGTAAAGTTCAAAGTTTATAAACTTTGCAGTGGGGGAAGGTCAGGATCGCAAGGTAAGTTTTTTTTGGGGGGGTGGGCAAGTAATAAGTTGTTTTGTCATGGAGGGTGGGAAAGGGTATTAAAATTTTTATTAAGTTTTTTATTTTAAAATTACACTGCCTGCAACTTTAAAAATTTAAATTAATTAGAAGGGCTTGAACCACTTTAAAAATGGTGCTGGTACCTGCACAGTGGTGCCGGACGCCATTGCCGGGGACGGAGTGCCCACCCCCTCCACATCATCGGGGGTGGGGTGGTTCACCCTGGCCATGTAAATCTCCGCGGAGTAAATCTCGTGCATGTGGGTCGCCAACTTAGAAGGTTGCCACTGAGATCAGCGGTGAGCTCATATAATTCAGCCCAATGTTGCAAATATAAGGAATGATCTTTTCTTCACTCTCCATTTGGGAAATACTTAAAAATAGCTAAAAAAAACCAAATTCTTAAATGTGTATCTATTTTGGCAAATTTGATTTTGTATGCACTGTCTCAGTTTTTTTTAACTTTTACTATTTCTGTAATGCTAAGTTTTTTTTATCAACCATAAAGTAGCAGCCTAGAGCGAGGCTGGTTACTATGGTAATTTGAAGTGTTAATTAGCTATTTGAAGGGAACATTATTTTGCACAAATTTGAAATATTGGTGAGAAGATCACTCCTTGCAATGTCCAAGTATCCTGATGCCATTCCATTCCATTTGCAAAACAGTGGGATCACTAAACATTATGCGGGAGAACCGCTTGCTCCCACATCAAATGGTAAACATTCACCTCAAGCCAGTCTCTGCTACTGATAGATTGGTAGACTCATCCACCACCTCACACACATAAGGACATAAGGGGGCACTCAGGTTTTGAGGTTAGCAAGCTAACATTACAGCAATTAAAAATCTGAGCCAGTTCGAGAAGTTAAGCTAGAGTTGGTGAGCTCATATTTAACAAGTTAGTGAGTTGGGTCTTTATTATTTTTCATGTGAGAAGCTAAGGTAAAACTACAAAGACTATACACGCTTCACTCAGGTACATAAGAAAAGAGGTAGGCCATTCAGCCCCTCGTTCCTGTTCTAACATCCATTATCATGGTTAATCTGCATCCGAACTTAATTCACCTACCTTGGCTCTGTACCTCTTAATACCCTTAGCTAGAAAAAAAACTATTGATCCCTGATTTCAATTTATTAATTGAGTTAGCATCTACTGTTTTTTATTACAATACCTTGATTATGCTATCATTTGGATAGATATTTAGCAGAAAAATATTCACTCTGGATAATAGGAGACTTGGGTCTACTTACAAGAGTGATCTTGTAAGGGGTGGCACAGTGGTTAGCACCACAGCTCTGGCAACCCGGGTTCGGTTCTGCCTGTGTGGAATTCGCAAGTTCTCCGTGTGACCGCATGGGTTTTTGCTGGGTGCTCTAGTTTCCTCTCACAGCCAAAGACTTGCAGGTTGATAGGTAAATTGGCCATTATAAATTGCCCCTAGTGTGGGGATGTGGTAGGGAATATGGGATTAATGTAGGATTAGTATAAATGGATGGTTGTTGGTCGGCACAGACTCAGTGGGCCGAAGGGCCTGTTTCAGTGCTGTATCTCTCTATGATTATGACTCTATGATACAAAAACCTAAGACTGTGATAATACTGTTACGCTCACCTGGTTCATGGTTTGTATTAATTTTCTAGAGGTAACTTTTAATTTTGAAATTGAATTTTTTTTTAATGCAAGGCAAACGATAACACCTGGCCCGGGATTTTTTGGCTTGCGATGGGGATCTCAATGTCCAGACAAAACGGTGCCGAGATTTGGAAGATCTGCTGAATCTAGTGCCAACGGGCACTTAAGTGAACAGTGGTGGGCCTTCCACAGTATCAAGGACCCCACGGCCAGAAGTCCTGTCCTTGGAGAACTGCCGGCCAATCAGAGGCTGGCAGCTGTTCTATTGAGCAGCCCCACCAGGGAAGCGGTGACTGCTGCCAGAGAAGCACCTTGTGGAGGCCCAGAAGCGGTGTTGGACCCAGGCCATTGGTAGGTTAGGGCAGGAGGGGTCTTGCGGGGTGTGGGGCATGGAGGAGGGGTTCTGGGGGGGGGTCACGAGCAAGAGCAAGGGAGTGGCTCCACTCAGTGCCCCCCCCCCCTTCCCGATGCTGGATCTCTATCAGGCACTAAATGCCCTTTAATGAAGGTTTCCCCCCTCTCCAACCCGGAGCTAGGATGCAGCCCGCACGGTTGTCCATGCTGTGCTTCCTGTGTGGCGACAGGGGCGCCCACCTCATGGCTAATTGCGATGGCAGCGGCGAGAGGCCCTTAATTGGGCATTAATTGCCCAGTTAAGGGCCTCAATTGGTGGCGGGGCGAGAAGGCCGTTCGCAGGCCTTGTCGCCCCAGACTAAATTTTTGCAGAGGAGGGAATGTGGCGGGAAACTCCCCCCCACCCCCCCAGCAACCATCCCACCCTATTTTATGCTCTCCCTACCTCGAAACCCGCCATGGGGGAACAGCATAAAACTCCCCCCACCACCCCACTGGATTGAGGAGCTGGCAACCAAACCTCCGGGTGGTTAAAAATCAAAGGGTGGCCCATGTTTATTTAGTAAGGTCTTAATGGGAAGTGTGAAGACCCTAAACAATGGGAGCCTCTCTGAGATTCTTAATGGAGATGGTGGGTTGAATTTTATAGAGCCCTCGATATCGGAAATGATGGCGGGGGGGCGGGCATGAAGATTGCTCCAGATGAGACCCGCCATTGACCTCGAAGCCAGCAGGGCTCGTTCCGATGTCGGTGGCAGAGGCAAGGCCTCATGGAAGCCTTCCTGCCACTTGGCGATGGGACCTCAACTTAAATATGTAAATAAATTAACTCACCTGAATAAATGAAGTTCCCATCATCTCCTGAAGTGCCGCCGCACTTAATCCCAGCGGCCGGCACTGCCACTTCTTCATGTGCCACAAGGATCATTCCTAGGTCCTCAATTATTTACTATATATTATTAAAGACTTGGAGGACGGGGCAGAATGTAATATAACCAAATTTGCTGATGATACAAAAATAGGTGGGAGGGCATGTTGTAATGAGGACATAAGGAATCTGTAAGGGGATATAGATAGGTTGAGTGTGTGGGCAAAAACTTGGCAGATGGAGTTTAATGTAGGAAAGTGTGAGGGCATGCACTTTGGTAGGAAGAATCAAAAGGCAGACTATTATTTAAATGGAGAGAGACTCCAAAAAAGTGCATCACAGAGGGATCTGGGTGTTCTTGAGCATGAAACACAAAAGGTTAGCATGCAGGTGCAGCAAGTAATTAAGAAGGCAAATGGAATTTTGGTCTTTATTGCTTAGGAGGGTTGGAGTTTTAAAATAGGGAAGTCTTGTTACAACTGTACAGGGTGTTGGTGAGGACACACCTGGAGTACTGCGTTCAGTTTTGGTTCCCGTATTTAAGATAGATATACTGGCATTGGAGGCAGTTCAAAAGAGATTCACTAGGCTGATTCCTGGGATGAAGGGGTTGACTTATCAAGAACGGCCAAACAGGTTAGGCCTTTATTCATTAGAGTTTAGAAGAATGAGGGGTGATCTTATTGAAACGTCTAAGATTCTGAGAGGGCTTGACAGGGTAGATGTTGAGAAGATGTTTCCACTAGTGACGGAATCTCAAACTAGGGGACATAGTTACAGAATAACGGGACACTCATTTAAAACTGAGATGCGAAGGAATTTCTTCCCTCAGAGAGTAGTGAATGTCTGAAATTCCCTACCCCAGAGAGTTGTGAAGGCTAGATCACTAAAACTATTTAAAGAGGAGGTAGATAGATTTTTGAAATATCGGGGAGTTGAAGGCTATGAGGAGCTGGCACGAAAGAGGAGTTGAGGTCTGGGGCAGATTAGCCATGATCTTACTGAATGGTGAGGCAAGCTTGAGGGGCCGAATGGCCTAGTCCTGCTCCTATTTCTTATGTTCTTATGTTCAAATCACCCATCTGGGGAAATGAGGTGCGCGCCTGTGGGGAGAGGGGAGGAAGGAAGTTTATCAGTGAGGGAGTGGGGTCAAATTTACCTGATTGGTCTAGGGGGTGATTGGAAGGGTTAAAGGTGAAAGGTTCTAAACTTTGTGGTGGGGGGAAGGTCATTTATTCAAGGTAGGTCTTCTGTGGGGGGGGGGGGGGTCGGGCAGGAATGGCATGTCATGCTATTGTGGCGGGGGATGGTGGGAAAGGGGCTGGAAAGATGTTTTTAATTACTTAATTACTTATTACTTTTACTTAAAATTAAAATTGTCATTTGTGGCTCTGAGCCCTTAAAAAATGGCTCCGGCACCTGCACAGTGGCGCCGGACACTGTTGCCAGGGACAGCTCACCTGCCCCCTTTAAGTCATCAGGGGGATGGCTGCCCCAGGCATGTTAGCGAGCCGCCGCATTTAGGATCACAGCAGCTCCACGACGTACGCCCTGAGTGTACGGGCCGCCAGTTTTCTCGCCCGCCACCTATTTTGGCGGCGGGCCTATAGAATCCAGCCCGGTGTGTCTGCAGCTGCTTCAATCAGGGGTTTAAATTATCATATGATTTCCCAGAACAAAGAGAAGATTTGGGTTTCAAAATAATTAGTTTAAATTGCTATCTGGGATGTCCCACATGTACCATATTGCTATGCAGAGAGATGATGCAAGGGGTGCTGGTTGGCATTTTGATCTGTGTGCTTGCAAACAGACAAACAGTTGGCTTTTGGACAGCTGTTGGCTTCAGACAAGGAATTGACTTTTGGAAAAGCAGCTGGATTTTGGAAGTCAGTTGGACTCAGGAGAAAAGAGGCCATCAGGAATCAGGGGTGTTTCTGTTTTGAGGTAGGCCTGTGCTCAAGCAGGGAAGTCCAGATTCAGGAGATATCACACCTCAGAAGATAGCTGAGAAACTAAGGAATCAAAGTGAATTCCTCGGTGCTGTGATACACTTTGTATTTTTCCCAGGAGAGGTGAACAAACCACAAAGATCCTGTAACTTATAGGGGACTCTTGGGGTGGAAGTCACTGTCAGATAGGAGTGTTCTGTTGAGATTTAGGGCTGAATTTTATGGGCCCCCATGAGACGGGTTCAGATGTGTGGGGGCCCATAGAATTGCAATGTGAGGTGGTGGGGTGGAGGGCCTGTTGCCTCCCTATCGCATCATGATTTTGTCAGGGGCCGGATAGGCTGATGACAGCCTTTTTGCTTAGAGACCAATTTAGGCCCTTAAGAGGCCTATAACTGGCACTTAAGGGCCACTTCCTGCCAGTGCTGAGATTTAATCTGCCGCGGGGGAGGGGGGCCGGGGGGTTCGAGGGTGAGGGGGGTGGTGGGGAGGTGAATGCCTCTGCCACATGAGGAAGTCGTCCAGTAAAATGAGACAACCTCCCTGTGGGCTTGGTGTAGTGGGCCCTCCTCCATGGACAATCTGTGGCCCACAGAGGGCCCCCACCGGGAAAAAGTCTATCCCTGAAAACCCACCTCCCTCACACTAAATGCCCACCATTCCCCCACCACTGCCCCCCCCCCCCCCACCCCACCTCGCCGGGTCCTGCCGGCCTGGGCTCTGTGACCCTGCCTCACCTACCTTGGGTCTGGCCTCCAGCGCTGGGCCTGTATCCATGGCCTCTTGCAGTACTGGCAGTGGCCTGGTGGCACTGCCAATACTGCTGAACTGCCAGTTCCATGAATGGCCGGCAGCTCTTGGAGGTAGGATCCCCGTCTTTAAAGGGATGGGGATCCCAGTGCCAGGCTGTTAAATAGTCCGGCACAGTAGAATCGCTCTGGGGTGACACCATCAGGCCGAGGAGGGATTGCCCCCACCAATTCGGCCTGGTATTGGGAGCCCCACCATGGGCACAAAATTCAACCCTTAGAGTTTAAAACATATGACCTCATGTTCTGTTAAAATTTTAAGTTTAAAATATAAATGTTTCCAAATTGAAGTATTGTTCGTAATGTTTTGCTTTGTTTAACTCTTGCACAGTATAGTATTTTGTCTAAAACATGAAATCTTGTGCCATAATTCTTTCAATAATAACTGGAAATTCAACTTTTTCTTTTCAGAAATCCCTGAAGGGATCAGAACAATATATAATTAAAAATTAGAGAATAAAACAGCTCAGATTGCATTAAAAGTTTGTGATGTCATGACTCAATAAGAAAATGGTCCATTTTTGTTATTGTAGGTTATATGATCTTAAATGCTAAACATGTTATTGCCTTGTAGCAGATATTGAACTAATTATTATTCTATGTAATGATATCTAAATTTGAGTATGAGAATTTAGAAATGCTCCCTTAACACCATTAAATGCTGTATCAATGTTATACTTATGTAGCCAGTGAAATGGACAAACTAATTAACCTATGAGATAAATGATACAATTAGCAGGACTGTTGCTTGTAAACTTCCATAATCTATTATTTCAGCACTCAGGCTTTGATTTTAATAAACCCTAGAGCAATGTGAGAACTTATTAACCATGGTTATAAACCATAATTCAATTCTACTTATATAATGGAACTCCTCCTTCTCAATTATCTACACAGTTTTCACAGGACAAGCGTCATGGTAGATTTTACCTCATTGAACTGTCGGTTCATGCATCGTTTGTTATTTGCATTTAATACATTTTGGTGGAGAAAAGCATTTTATGTTTTTTCTGTTATTTTTCTTTGTTTCTGTGCCGAGCATGGTGGCTCCATCAAATGGACAAGACCAAACGTTGAGGTGTTTCCATTATCTACCAGTTTCCAGTATCATCAGGGAGCTGCCCATCCATTACGGTAGATAATGCAAAAGATGGTTGGAGTGGGAAATGGAGATTTTTCATTAGTACAATGAGAGCACTTTGGTAAGGTTGAAGGTATGACACAATGGGGGTAATTTTGACTGTGTGTGATTGTGTATAACTGGTGATGGTGATATTTCATCTCCACGATTTTTATTGCCATTGTGTGGCTTCTACTGCAAAGTACTCATGCATACGTGACTGTTGATTGCAGAATTGATCAGGCTTGACTGTGATACAGCACATGGGAGAAAAGCTTGTTGATATTCATTGACTAGAATACTTTCAAGTGAGGAGAGGTCAAGAGGGAAAAATTGAAGGGAAATATACCCGGTGTGGAGAGCGGGGGCACAGATATTCCCTTTCTGCCTTCCTCACTTCCTCTCTTTTTGGGATCCATTCCTGTCAACTTATTAAGTATCATTACAGCTCATACTGACTGTAGCTGTGAAGACATCTGCATCCTACACTGCTCATTCTTACTGACTGAAGATGAACAACCAATATGTTTGACTCTTAAGTGCTTTCTGAAGCACTTTCTGAAGCACTTTCTGAAGTTTCCGAGTGAGCCATTCAGTTGAATTGAACCAGGGCAACTACAGATCTGCAGTCAATGTTGATCTTGCCAGCGACACCCACAACCCAAGAATGAATTTTTAAAGAAGTAGTCTCTCAGGGCAGAAAACTGGGAGAAAATGAGACAGAAATAAAACCACATTCAATAGGACATTCATTAGTGTTAAGGAACATTGATCTTCCATCATTTAAAATCAATTGCTATAATCGTTATTGTCAATCTGTCCAAGGCACACAAACTATGTTTCATATTTAGGAACCTAGAGCCAAGGATCAGATGAAAACTGTGGGTTAGCACTTTTGCCTCTAACTGTTGACTCCCCCCCACCTCAGTACCTAATTGTTTTTATTATCATAAATCATTCCTTATAGACGATGACAATATATTTGGGAAATACAGAATGCTTTTAGAAAATGCTAAAAATTCATGTGTTGCAATGAGGTTGCATTATGCAATCAAACAGATTTTGTGACTTACATTGGCATCTGGTCTACCAACACTTCAATTTTAAAATTCTTATCCTCATGTTTAAATCCATCCATGGACCCACCCCTCCCTATCTCTGTCACCTCCACCAGACCTGCAATCCATAGAGATCTCTACAACTTCTCCAAATCTGACATCTTGAGCATCACCCACTTCCTTTCTTCCTTTACCCAACTATTGGCAGGCATGCCTTCCATGAATTCTGGGTGGCACAGTGGTGCAGTGGTTAGCACCGCAGCCTCACAGCTCCAGCGACCTGGGTTCAATTCTGGGTACTGCCTGTGTGGAGTTTGCAAGTTCTCCCTGTGTCTGCGTGGGTTTCCTCCGGGTGCTCCGGTTTCCTCCCACTTGCCAAAGACTTGCAGGTTGATAGGTTAATTGGCCATTATAAATTGCCCCTAGTATAGGTAGGTGGTAGGGAAATATAGGGACAGGTGGGGATGTGGTAGGAATATGGAATTAGTGTAGGATTAGTATAAATGGATGGTTGATGGTTGGCACAGACTCGGTGGGCCGAAGGGTCTGTTTCAGTGCTGTATCTCTAAACTAAACTAAGCTAAACCTCTCCACCTTGAAGATGCTGAATAAAGCACTTTGGCCGAGCTTTTGCTCACCTGTTCTAACATCTCCCTGCAGTGCATCTTGTAGATGGTACACACTGCTGCCACTGTGTGTCGGTGGTGGAGGGAGTGAATGTTTGTAGATGGGGTGCCAATCAAGCGGGCTGCATTGTCCTGGATGGTGTCGAGCTTCTTGAGTGTTGTTGGAGTTGCACCCATCCGGGCAAGTGGAGATTATTCCATCACACTCCTGACTTGTGCCTTGTAGATGGTGAACAGACTTTGGGGAGTCAGGAGGTGAGTTACTTGCCGCAGGATCCTAGCCTCCGACCTGCTCTTGCAGCCATAGTATTTATATGGCTACTCCAGTTCAGTTTCTGGTCAATGGTAACCCCCGGGATGTTGATAGTGGGGGATTCAGCAATCATAATGCCATTGAATGCCAAGAGATGATGGTTAGATTCTGTCTTGTTGGAAATGGTTGGAGTGGGACAAATCGTATAGATTTTTCAAGGAGCCAGCACAAGCACTTTGGAGCTATAAGCGTCTATGATTCTATATTCATGTTTTATTACTTCAATCTCCAAGCACTAGTTGCTGTGCTGCACAGCATAGTTTCCGTGTATTCAGGATGTTAGGGATTGAAGTCAAATCAAAAGCTGCTGGATGCCTGATCTATATATCACCCTATAAAAACTCAAAATAATTATGGATATTCAGATTTTAAATGACAGCTACAAGCTAGCTACCTAAAATAGCTTTTTGGAAGTGCAGTAAGAGACATGTGTAAACTTATGTTCCAGGAGTCTACTAGTAGATGTTTGACTCTACGTACGAGAAAATCTTCAATTGCGAAAAAATAGGACTGTCAGGCAAGACCCGCACCTGCCAAGAATGAGGAAAATTAATTTTGCCACATGAACATTGATTTTAAACTGGTGATGGAGAAGAAAGAACTTGCTTTAAAAAACAATTGGAGACTTTGGCTGTAGAGAGACATTAGCATATCAACATACAAGTACTTCGAAGGGCAAAGGAGCTATTCCCTGCTCCAATTTAGTCCACAATGGACTTTTGATTACCAGACGTTGAAGCATTCCAGATTAACTACTAAGATGGCCGAATACACAAACAGACATAGTCGGGCCAGTTTGGTCACATGACTGATTTTTGGAATTTCTTGAATTTGAGCTTCCAACAAGGAATTTGAACTCAGAAGACTGTTTGTTTCTGGACTGAGAACACCTCTCTTCTGTCTGCTCTTATCTCGCTCTCACCAGCTTTGGAAACCATTGAAGACATATGAACACTAAGGGTGAAAATTCTCCTACAGTGAATAAGGTTTTAGAAGAATACTGGGCCCCAACGAAAAGTAAGAGCAATCTACAATCAAGGACTCTACCGTGAGCTGGAAACACAGAAACAGTAACAAGAAACCCCCTTTAAAGACTGCCTCAAACTTCTCCATTTTATTTTTCTTCTCTTTTTTGTCCCTATTTGCTCGTGTGTATCGCATCGCGTGTGCTTGCTAGCATGGGCGCGTTGCATATCCATAGGCGTTAACCGTATTAGAGTTTAAGTTTAAGGTTTAATAAATTTCACTTTTCTTCTTTAAACCTAAAGAAAACCTGGTGAGCTAATTTCTCTGCCTTATATTGGAAAGCTGTGAACAAGGATTCACAAAGAGGGAGCTCAAAACACAGTGTGTTTAAAATTAAACCCTGTTACAATAAGACCAGATGAAGACAGTAAAAGACCCCTCAACACACTTCTTACCTGGTTGTAAGAGGACAGAAAGAAAAATGCTGTTAAAATGCATGTTGGAAGTCATATTTGCCAATATTACTTTGTTTTTATTTCTCAAAAGTACTTTTCAGCCTATCCTGAAAGGTGGTCAGGTTAAACAAGCCAATAAAGATCAAAGACACCACACTTGGCTCCAGGATGGTGTGACAGACTGAGTAAAAACGGAGTGCCGGTTAATGGACAGTGATAGACTGAAGGAATCACTGCAAGGACTACCTTAATGGACAGCTAATACTGCAATCTGTAAACCACAGAAGTGACCAGGGCAGTTTTTATGTTATAATTTCAAAGTTAGCAGATAAACAAGACACTTTTACACTGGTGGAATGCACTCTGATAGTAGAATTCAGTCGTTACACTGCTGGCTACACCCAATATTGTGTATCACCTGACATTCAACAACAAGAAGTTGCATTTATATAGCCTCTTTAACATAGTAAAACATCCCAAAGCGCTTCACAGGAGTGTCATCAAACAAAGTTTGACACTGAGCCATAAAAGGAGATATTGGGACATGTGAGCAAAAGCTTGGTCAAAGAAGCAGGTTTTAAGGAGCGTCAAGGAGGGGCGAAGTGGAGAGGTGTAGAGAGAAAATTCCAGGGTTTAGGGCCTAGGCAGCTGAAGGCACTGCCGCAATGGTGGAGCAATTAAAATCAGGGATGCGCAAGAGACCAGAATTGGAGGAGCGCGGTGATCTTGGAGGGTTGTAGGACTGGAGGAGGTTACAGAGGTAGGGAGGGGTGAGGCCATGATGGAATTTGAAAGCAAGAATGAGAATGTTAAAATCTAGGCATTGCCAGACCAGGAGTCAAAGGCATTACATGCAGGCCTTTGAAAACATGGATCTATGAACCTGCTATGGGGTTAAGGCTGGTTGTTTCACTCAAGATGCTGAGCCTGTCTGGTCTGTCTAATCTTTAGGTCTCTATGCTGCCTTGACTCATGTTTTGCTCAGACATTACTTTGCAGTTTGCTCTTTGCATTACTTTGTTCTAGAACGAGAAAAGAATTCCAATGCAGTTGTTTGTGGCAGGAGAGCATATTGGGGTTAGATGAAGGGGAGGGGGTAGGGGGGGCTGGTGGTGGTGGGTGGGAGGAGGCTCGTCTGGTGTATAAATGCTGGCATAGAATAGGTGAGCTGAATGGCCTTTTACTGCGCTGTTGATGTAAAATAATTCTATCTAATATCAGAGGCAGTGTGGGCAATTGGGCAAAATGACAAGCAAAATTACCACAGTATTATTCAATAAAGCGTAGCAACAGCAATTTTAGCACCTATTGTAGAGTTATTACCATGTCCAATTTTGGCTCAGATGGAGGTAGCGTCACAAATTTTTGTGCCAACCTTGGCTCTGTGGTAGGCTGGAATGTTACGGGGAGGTGGTGGTCTGGCTGGAAAGCTGGGACGAGCCCACCTCCACTGGCCCTGGAAGCCATGACCGCATTTTGCGTGGTTCGGGTAATTAATTGCCTGCAGTCGTGGTTTCCACTCCTCTGAGGCAGGGTGTCCCGCCTCCAAGAGCATCCGTCCAATCAGAGGCTGGCAGCTCTTCAGTCCCAGTAGCGCCACTGTGGGAGCGGTGGCCACTGCTGGGACTGCATCTAGTGAGAAGCAGCACCATGGACACCGGCCTTGGAAGCAGGTAAGTGGGGTTGGGGTTCGCTGGGGCTAATCGGCCAGGCCCCAGCTGGGGGCGGGTTGATCAAGAGGCCAGAGGGCGTGTTCCAGTGGGGCTGGTCGATCAGGAGGGCCTCAGTTGTCCTAAAAGTGGGCGGGCCACCTGCCACATCCCCCACCGCTGGTGAGATACCAGTGGGGGTGGGTAGTCGACAGGCACAGGAACCGCCCCCCCACCCCCCCCCCCCCACCAACCGTCCATCCAAACTGATTTTATATGCACACACCCTCCGCCTCCCAGTCCACTCCTGGGAGTGCGTGAATTCCAGCCATAGTCTTCTTGGGCAGGATTTTTGGCTGAAGTCAGGAAAAGAGGCAGACAGGGCCCAAAAATATTGGAACCAGCCAGCTTGCCTGTTTCCCGACCCCGTTCACTGCACAGGCCATTTTGTTGAAGGTGGGTTTGGGGCATAGCAGGGCTGCCCACCCCCATGAGGCAGGCAACCAATTAGGCTCGTTAAGACCCTTGCTAAGGGAAACTGTCTTGGACATTCCTGTCAGCTGCCAGTTTCTTGACGTGGCAGAGGGCAGTTCAGCTCTTTGGATGTGGGCACCCAGCGGCAGGCTGAGGTGCCAATGCTTCAGGCAGGCCTAAAGGCCCTTCCTGCCTTCCTGGGTATGGGTGCAGCCATAGGCCACCTTGTAGAGGGATTCCTCCCTACAGTGGTGGCTTGGCTGCTTTCTCTTTTTTTAATTGATTTTTTAAAAAAGGTTATAAAACCTCCTGTTGAAACGCCCTCTCAGCTACACACCATTCATTGCTGACGGCTGCTTCTTTCAAGCTGGAAGCCTCTGATTGGCCCTCCAGATTCGAGAGCCTGCCTGCTGCCCTTAATTAAACAGGGAACCTGTCTTCATGTCAACTAAGGGGCCGCCCCGGTCAAAATTCCAATGAGTGACTGTTTCTCAACCCTTCCCCCACCCCCCCACCCCAACCCCCGTCAGGGGCAGTTTTGGCACCCAGAATCGGTCCAAGCTCCTGTTTCCCACCCCAATTCAGCCCTTTATCGCTGCATCAGGGCATTGTGGATTCATTTCTCACACTGGAGATTTAAGCTTCTAATTCACGCTGACACTTCATTGCTGCACTCTCTGAGCTCCTATCTTTTGGATATGACACCGAGGCCTCGTCTGTTCTCTCAGGTGGATGTAAAAGATCCCATGCCACTATTGCAGAAGTGCAGGGGAGTTCTCCCTAGTGTCCTGGCCAACAATTGTCCTTCAAACAACACCACTAAAAAACAGATAATCTGGTCTTTTATCTTATTGTTGTCTGTGGGGCTTTGCTGTGCATTAATTGGCTGCCACATTTGTCTACATTCCAAAGTGACTACACCTCAAGCAGTTTTCATTGGCTGTGAAGCACTTTGGTATATCCTGAGGTTATGAAAAGTGCTATGTAGAATCATAAAATCATACAGCACAAGGAACTATTTGCTCTGTCATGCTTGTGCCTGCAAATACATGTCTTTTTTTATGCAAAAGTGAAGCTTGTTCACTTAGTTATTTCTTCCTAAGAGTTAATTGCATAATATTGTTTTTATACTTACTGTGTACCCTAAGCATTGGAAACATCAATAATGAAGAATTTTCAGCATCACCAAAACTAAACTTGGAGCAGAAGCTATGTTCCCTCAACCTGCTGTGAGCCTGTACAATCTCCGTGTGGTTTTGGGTTTGCCAAATACTTTCTGCAAGAGACCAAAGCATTTGATTTTAATGGCAGGAAATCTTGCCAGCTCCTGATTTCCCACACTGCCTCTGATATTACATAAAATTACATTGAGTGAACAGCACAGAAACAGGTCATTCGGCCCAACTAATCTATGCGGGCATTTATACTCCACACGAGCCTCCTCCCACCTCTCTCTATCTAACCCTATATGCTTTGCTGTCACAAACATCTGCACTTGGATTGTCTTAGGCAATGTTGCAAAGTAACGTCTGAGCGAAACATGAGTCACTGCTGAGTTCAATGAGTTTCTGTAGGCCCAATGGCCCTTGCTTTCATCACAAGCTTGTTTAGTTACGTTGCATTTCTGTACTGTGACTCAGGCAAAATGACCTTCACATAATATGCTGAATTGTGCATAGACTCGATTCAATGAATGCCAAGCCCATTGCTCATGAACTAAATACGTCTAGATGTACACTGCTGTTTATATTACATTCATTAATCTTACTGGGACCTTGAATGGGTGTATCTTAAGAAAGCTGGGGAGAATAATAAGCTAGATACCATCCTCAGCTCAATGGTAACACTCGATTTTATGTTAGAAAATTGTGGGTGCAAAGCCACATGGCACTAAATTTCATAATAATCTAGACCAGCACTCCATTGCATTGTTCAGGGAGTGAAAGGCATTATATGAATGTAAAGCTAATTTCTTTCCTATTCACATAGAAATTAAAACACAGAAACTGGCCTTTTGGTCAAGCCAGTTCCTGTTTGTGTTTATCCTCCACATGAGCTGCACTTTTAATCCAATGCATCCACCCTGTTCCTATATCCCTTTTTTCTTCAACTATCTATTTAACCTATTCTGAAACTTTGACATGCACTGAGTATTACATGTGTTAACTTACGCCAATGTTACTCCAATGGAAAAAGAGAAGACCTGAGGAAATTCATTCCCATCTTTTGTACTTCAATCATCAAACCTGGTAATGCATTCCAGCCTTCCAGCCCTCTGTGTAAGGCAGTATGCCTGATGTTGTCCTGGCTCCCTGCCACTTTGTCCGGGCTGGGGAAGGCCGAGGACAGCCTTCCCGCCCAGGCCAACTGAGGCCCTTAAGTGGTCAATTAATGGCCACTTGAAGGCAGCCTCCCTCCTCTGCTCCAATCTTATTGAAGTTAGAGGAGAGCTGTCACATGGAGGAAGTACCAGGTGAGAATTAGTAGCCTCAGAGCCTGCTCTGTGAGAGGTTCCTCCTCTGGGGGCAATCCATGGCACCTGGAGGGCTCCAGGTGATGATGGCCGCCCCCATGGCAAGACCTTCCCCCACTCTGACCAACCACGCCAACCACCCATCCTCTCACCGGGGCCTGCCTGACTGGCCCCAACGACCCTGACCCCACTTACCTGTGTCCTGGGATCTCTGACATTTTGTCCTCTCTCGGTCTCCTGCAATACTGGCAGTGGCCACAACTCCTGGTGGTGCTGCTGGTACTGCAGAGTTGGTGGCCCTCTGATTGGCCAGCAGCTCTGGAGGTGGGAGCTCATCCCTTATAGGGATGACGTCACTGATGACGGGCAGTTATTTGGCTGCCCACCGTGAAAGTGCAATGAGGTCTGAAACAAGGCCGAGGCGGTGTCTCCCACCCATCTTCCAGCTCACCACAGGGACCCCTGTCACTGGGATAAAATCCTGGCCTTAGTGTCCAAAAATTGAGCAATCTCAGACTTGAATATACTCATCGCCTGAGCATCCACAGCCCTCTGGGGTAGAGAATTCCAAAGATTCACAAACCTCCGATGAAGAAATCTTTGCTCATCTGATTCGTAAATGGCTGACCCCTTGTCCTGAGACTCTCCAGCCAGGGGAAAACAGCTTTTGGGGAGACATCCATCATTATAAGTTGTCACTGTGTTCTTTCTAGTTCGCAGGTCACTCGTGCTAAACAGAAAGGGGCCCAGAGCATGCATTTGCTGCCAGACAACATTTGTTGCCATAGCAACCCCCATATTTAAAAAAAACTTCCAGATAGCAAATTCAAATTCCTGGTGTGTGGGTAGGGACCTTGGGGTAGCCCCATCAAGCACTGTTGTAAAACTTTGCTTAAAACATACAATGTGGTTACATTGCAACGATCAACTTTTGAGGTTATATTTCAGATGTAAACATCACTTATTTGGGCAATAGCTGGGCTTAGTTGATTTGCTCCTTCTGGTCCCAAGCACTATACATGGTTTTGATTTTAGTGCTAAGTTCACTCACCAAGGTGGTACTGGAACTGGAAAGTGGAACTGGACAGCAGTTTGTAAAAAGAACCGTACAAGTACATTTATTCCACCGAGGGTTTATTGATTTATTTTTTAAAACCGCAGCACAGTTCATATCCTTGGCTCCTTGTCAGGTACAGTCAGATATGGCAATAGATTGGTCACATCTGTTCCCAAAGCACACACTGCCAAGAATTTAAGGTTAGATTGATGCTTGGGGCTTGGGGAAGGGGGAGAGAGAGCTGCTCTGTCAGATCTCAGTTGAAGTATAGCACCCTGGTCAGGCTGCACTTATACTGTGTTTACATTCCTGGTCTCTCTACTATAAAAAGGAAATGGAAGCCCTGGAGAAAGGGAAAAAAAGATTTACAAGGATGCTATCAGAACTGAGAAATTACAGCTATCAGGACAGATTGAAAAGGTTGGGGATTTTTTCTTTCGAAAAGAGAAGACTTACAGGTGACCTGAAAGAGTTCTTTCAATATTATGAATAGGTTGGACAGGGTAGATGCGGAAGAATCTAAAGCTAAGGGTTTAGCTTACAAGTTTATTACAAGTAAATCCAATAGGGAAATAAGGAGAAATTTCTTTACTCAGGGAGAGGACAGAGTTTGGAACTTGCTACCTCAGGAAGTGATTGAGATGAATCGCTTAGATGCTTTTGAAAGGAAATAAATGAGCACATGACAGAAAAGGGAATAAAAAGATATGCTGAGAGGATGTGATGAGGTCGAGGGAATGGGAGAAGATTCGTGTGACGTATAAATAGCAGCACAGACTAGTTGAGCCATTTCTGTGCTGAATATTCTATGTGATTCCACACAAGTAGGGAAGACCTGGTGAAGGACAGGTTCCAATCTTTGCTACTTATTCTTTGTTAAAAGTACAGACTTGTAATAAAAATTAAAAGTTAATTTTTGTCCAATGTTCTGGACCTGAGTCTCATCCTGACACCATTAAGGCTGTAAAGTGAATGAGAAGCATGGGGCTCAATTTCTAAGGACAATTACTGTTTATCCATTTTGTTCCCCAGACCCTCTGGAAGCATTGCCAGCTAGCAGCCTGGCTGAGAAACCACTTGAGCAGGAAGCAGAGAATGCCCAATATCTACCACTAGGACTGTCAGGCCCTGATTTTAAAGTGGAGATGGAAATGGATTGTACTGGGATGTGAATTTGAATGGATTTTCCTGGAGTTGCTCCAGAACCTGGTCAAATTTAGCCAGCAGGCAGGAGTTTGGTGGCAGGAGGCTTCAACTGGGGATCCATGGTTTTAGTCCCCAGCTGTCAGGCAAGGTTCGGTGAGCGTTTTGGAGATAATCTGTGGGGTGTGGGGGTGGGAGGGTAGTCATTCTGTTCACTATTAGTAAGAGTGGGAGGAGGGCTGGGGTAAGGGAGGCTAAAAGCTTCCTTCTAAATCTCGGAGGTGCAATGTGGCTGCATTGAAAACAGTGGAAGGACCAGTTCACAATATGAAAATATGGTACCGTTTCTGCCATCGGCATGACAAAATCTGAGGTTAATCAAGTGACACAACGGAATCCAGGTACACATAAATGTAAACAGCAAAAGTCTGCGAAAGAGTGTTTAGATGTGGCAACTTGGGGCACTATGGAAGAGATGATTGCTGCCCTGTCAAGGGAAAGATATGTAGAAAATGTAGGGGCAGAGATTTTGCCAAGAAGTGCAGATGCAAAGCTGAACAGAATGGGAAGCCTGGCCAACCATGTAAAGGAAAGAGAGATGGAAGTAGTACAACTGTGACACGAGCTGAAGAAGATACAGTGGGTGAGGACACGAATAGCAATCATAAATACATGTTTTCTGCCAATGGAAGCGACTATGAGGAAATTCCAGTGATTGTTGATGGAGTTGAAGTGAGCATTATTGTAGATTCAGGCAGTGACAATAATGTCATCAGCAGAGCACTGTGGGAGGAACTGAAGACAAAAAGAATCAAGTGCACATCTCAAAAATGTGTCAAAAAGCTTTATCCTTACACATCTAAAAAACCCACTTCAAACTGTTGGATGTTACACTGTGAGCATGAGAGCTGGGGATCGGAGTGTGGAGGCAGAATTTGTAATGATTGAGGAGGACGGTGAGCCTTTTCTTAGTAGAGAAACTGACCGAGCGTTGGGGGTCCTACACGTTGGATCGAAAGTGAATTCTGTGAAATCCTATGTGGATCTTCGAGAGGAGTTTGGACCAGTGTTTCAAGGAATTGGGAAGTTGTACAACTGCCAAGTGAGATTAACAATTGGTGAGAATGTGAAGCCTGCAGCTCAGCCTGTACATAGGACTCCTTGGGAAAGTTGAGGCAAAGATTAAGGAACTGGTTGACCAAGACATCATAGAGCCAGTTGAAGGACCAACACTGTGGGTGATCCCTGTTGTGATAATGCCTAAACCAATTGGTGTCATCCGACTCTGTGTTGGTGTGCGACAGGTAAATGAGAGAACATCACCCAATTCCCACTGTGGATGAAATCTTTCAAAAGTTGTCAACAAGCAAGGTATTCTCCAAATTAGACTTAAAATGGGGATACCTCCAGCTGGAGCTTCATCCTGATTCAAGGACGGTGGCTACTTTTGTCCCTCTTTGTGGACTTTATAGATACAAGAGATTGCTGTTTGGCATCAATGCGGCACCAGAGATTGACCAAATTCATAAGGTAATACAAAGGATCCCAGGAACAGCCAATATCTCAGTTGACATCATTATTCATGGAGCCAATAGAGAGGAACATGACGAGAGGCTGAGATTAGTGTTGGCTAGATTGCCGTCAGCAGGACTTACAGTAAATGCAGACAAGTGTTTGCTGGGCATGAAGAAGCTAAAGTTCATGGGGAATAAACTCACGAACAGTGGAATCAATCCTGCCAAAGACAAGATAGAAGCAATAGCAGAGGCACGTGAATCACAAAATCCATTGAGGAAGTTGACCAGAAAGAATGAATGGTTTAGATGTGATGAAGAATAGAAAGCACTGTTCAAAGCTTTGAAAGACAGCTTGACAAGCTAGGATACCATGATCCAAAAGCACCAATGAAAGTCATAGCAGATGTTAGTCCAGTAGGATTAGGAGCAGTGCTGGTGCAAATGCATGCTGAGGACTTGAGAATCATTGCTTATGTGAGCAATCTCTGACAGATGTGGAGAGGAGATATTCTCAGATGGAGAAAGAGGCCCTAGGATTGATGTGGGCATGTGAAAGATTCCATGCATACTTGTTTGGCATCGAGTTTGAATTAATGACAGATCACAAGCCAATACAGATGATTTATTCTCCCAAATCCAAACTGTGTGCCAGAATTGAAATAAAAACAAGAAATGCTGGTAATATTCAGCAGGTCTGGCAGCATCTGTGGAGAGAGAAGCAGAGCTAACGTTTCAGGTCAGTGACCCTTCATCAGAACTGGGTCGCTGACCTGAAACGTTAACTCTGCTTCTCTCTCCACAGATGCTGCCAGACCTGCTGAGTATTTCCAGCACTTCTTGTTTTTATTTCAGATTTCCAGCATCTGCATTTATTTTATTTTTCCAGAATTGAAAGATGGGTTTTGAGACTCCAGCAGTACAAGTGCAAGGTGGTCCACATTGCTGGAAAGAGGAACATTACAGATTTGCTGTCAGGACTACTGAGGGAGGATCAAACACACTGATCTTCACTAGAGAAGGAAGCTGAATCATTCGTGTGGTCTGTGCCAGTTAATGCTACACTGACAGCAATGACAAGTAGAGAGATTGAAAGAGAATCAAAGATCCAGAATTAAATGACATCAGATAGAGAATCCAAGCTGGAAATTTGGAGAATTGTCCATTCAGAGCATACATTATCATACAAGATGAACTGTGCATAATTGGGAAGTGCATTCTTAGAGGTAACAGACTTGTAGTGCCACGAAAGCCTGGGCCTGGACTAATGATGCTAGCATCATGAGGGTCACTTAGGAGCAGTTGGTACTAAACAAAACTTATAAACCAAAGTAAGTGGCCAGGGATGGATAAAGATGTGGAACAGTTTGTCAAAACAACTCATGGATATCAACTTGTCAGTAGACCCAATCCACCAGAAGCACACTGTTACCGGCTGGACTGTGGGAGGATGTAACAGTTGACTTCTTAGGTCCATTTCCATCACGAGAGTCTATACCAGTGGTGATTGACTTTTACATCCATTATGATGAGTATGTGGTAATGAAGTCTACAATGGCAGAGAAAACAGTGTTTGCATTGACTGAAATATTTGCAAGGCATGGTCTACCAGTCACATTGTATTCAGACAATGGGCCACAATTCAATTCACAGACCTTTGCAGATTACATGCAAGTCACAAGCTTTCACCATCACAGAGTAACACCTAAATGGCCACAGGCAAGTGGGGAAGTGGAAAGACAAGACCAATCCTTAGAGAAATGGATGAGGATTGCTCAGGCTGAGGTAAAGCCTGGAAGGAGATGTTGTTGTCGATATGTGGCCATGTATAGAGCAACTACACACATGACAATGGGAAAGAGCCCAGCTGAGTTATTTTTTGGATGCAAAATACGCACCAAGATAACAGAGCTGAGGGACATTAGAGTTGATCAGGAGGTTCGAGATCATGATGCTGAAAAAAAGGGTGCTGCAAGGTTTTACGCAGACCACAGGAGAGCTAGACAGTCCGATGTTATGCCAGGTGATGAAGTATTGCTGACACAGGAGAGTCTGAGTACCATATGCGATTATTGCCAAGAAGGGAAACAGCATGACTGTGCAGTTGGCAGAAGCAGTAGTGCATGACAGAAATTCTTCATTTGTTAAAAAGTATCATGGTGCAAGAGACAACAGCAGATGAACCAAATGTAGGAGCTGAGGCAAAGCTGACATCCAGCAATCCAGATATCCAAGCCAGTGATACTGTTGGGATGCAGACAGCTTGCTATCCAGAGAAAGAAACATCTGTTCCAGCAGGGCCAGTGACATTTCCTGATCCTGATGTGGTAACCGGAGTTCCTGAGACAAACAGGAAGACCATGGCGCAAGAAGGTACCACCAAAATGATATGAAGATTATGTGTTGTGATTATGTTCAAAAATCATCGACATGTTTTGGTCTGATAAGGGAGGAATGTCATGGTTGTATATGTGGCCTTGAGTATTAGAGAATATATGGTACTTGGAAGGGAAACTGAAAGTAGCTTTGTGCTTTGGGGAAAACATCTGACTTGGGGGTTGTTGTAAGGTCAAATAGCAAAAGCCACAGTGACCTCAGTAAGCAAGAACTCTACAGAAGTCTTTAATAAAACACTTGTTAAATCTTTAGTTAAAGTTACAACTGTGATTTCAAGTGTGATCCCCTTCAGCCTGAGATGTGACACACTCCTGCCCCTCCTGGAAAGCTAAAATAACATTTCCAAAAATATCTGCCTAACTCTCTTCTGCCCCATGATTCATCTCCTGGCAGGTCTGGCCTGACACAGAAGCAGTCACTGCTCCGAGCTCAGGCCTCTGACTTATACTGCACTCGGGTCCCAAAGGCATCATTGAAACCCAGTCTGCATATTTCAGGAAAGACTCCACTTGCTCAATTTAGCAGGTTAATATCAGTACCCAGTGGGAAGGCAGCCAGATCAGAGGCAGTAAGTGACTGGCCTCATTTTAACTGCCCACTGCCAGCTTAAAATCAAGGCCGCTGATTTGGAAAGATGTGCTCAACTACCAGAGCATTTGGTTCATGTCATCAATTACTGGGTTGAAATAAATTTTAGAGGAGTACAGAAAAGACCAGAGACAAGTCCTCCATTGATCTGATTTTCTTACTTTATTCATTCATCCTAGCACAGTAAACAATTGGACCACAACTTCCTCCAGTCACTTTGAGCCATTTGTGCTCCATTCAAAAAGTACTAAAACACAATTAAGATTTTTTTTAAAGTTAATAAAACCACTCTGTAAACAAAATATATCCAACAAAAACACCAGAGGTAAAAAGGCAAATGAAATCATATCAGTAATATTCTGCAATTGCAGCAACCCAACCAAATTTACTAACCAGGTAGGGGGAAAAAAATCTCTCCTCCCACCCCCACTGCCCAATCTTTGGCCGTGAAATTGGTAAAAACAGCATAGAGAACGTAACATAGGCAATTTTGTGATTCTGTGAGTTCGATTGCCAAAATACACAAGAGGAAGGACTGAGAGAAATAATTGACATTGGTTTCAGACTTGTATAGGGATTAAGATGAGTTATTCAACTGTTGAAGATTAGAAATTACAGGCACATTAAATCTATTAGTTTCTACAGATTCCAGTTCAGTTACATGGGAGACACAAAAGAGGATTTATAAATTCAATGTCATGTGCTCACTTAACATCTTGTCCTCCAAGAAGTGAAGCATTAGTTTCTTTATCGCTTCATATACAAAAGTGCAGGGAGAGATAGGACTTATTAAAATGTGGCTTAGCTACGGCCTTCTTAACTGAAAGAATCACCAGAATGTTTATCCTTAAGAATCTGCAGCAGCAGAATCCATTTCGGCTCCAGCATATACTTTTTCTTCTGTAAAACTAAGTTATTCTGGCAATTTTAACTGTCCCTTCTTGGCAGAGAATGAATTACATAGAATTTACAGCACAGAATCACGGAGTCTCACCACTACCTTCTCAGGAGCAATTAGGGATGGCCAATAAATGCTGGCCTTGCCAGTGACCCCCACATCCCATGAAGAAATAAAAGAAAAAGTAGAAGGCCATTTTGCCAAATAGATATTTATGCTCTAAAATGAGCCTCCTCCCACCCCTCTTCATCCTACCCTTCAGCATATCCTTCTACTCCTTTCTCCCGTGTGCTTATCTAACCTCGCCTTAAATGCTTCTATACTATTTGCCTCAACTACGCCTTGTGGTAGAGAATTCCACATTCTAATCATTCTTTGGGTAAAGAAGTTTCTCCTAAATGCCCTACTGAATTTATTATTAATCTTACATTTATGACCACTAGTTTTGGTCTCCCCAAAAATGGAAACATGAACCCTGATATTTGTGGGAAGGCACAGAGCCAACAGTACTGCTGGTGCGGTTGGGGGAGAGCTGTTGGGGGAGTCTATAGGGTCCAGGAAGCCTGGTAATGTGGAGATCTGGCCAAATTTAATGTCAGAACCTCATTTAATTCTCTGCTTTTCAAATTTATCCCTCTAGAAATGGACTCTGGTGCTTTGCTTTCTGTTTTTAATGGCCTTATTAACCTGCATCGCTACATTTTGTGATTTATGTATTCGTACCCCTAGATCCCTTTGCTCCTCTCCCTAATTTGGATTCTTTTCCCAAGCAGTCTGAGGCCTCCTTATTGTTCCTATCATAATGCAACATCTCACATTTATCTGTACTGAAATTTATTTGCCATTGCACACGCATTCTGTAAATGGTGAACAACAGTGATTCCAGCGCCGACCCTCATGGTACACCACTTCCCACTTTTCTTCAGTCTGAGTAGCAACCTCTTTGGTTCAATGAAGCTGATGGAAAGGATAAAGCAGGCAGTATTCAAAACAGATGGCCGACCTCTGCTGCCCTTATCCTGCCTGGTGGGAACAGTTAAAATTGACCTGCTATGCTGCTCTAACAATAGCATGATGGGATAGTTTAAACTCTGTTGGTCTTGATTCTAAAATGGCCAACCTGGCACCATACCAAAGAGGTCAGGACAATAAAACAGATGGCCTGAATGTCATTAATAAACATTTTGCAATTTTAATTACACATCTAATTCTGTTAATGCTTAATTCTATAGGCTTGAGAGAGGCTCTATGAGCTTTTGTTTCCATGTGTTAGGTCAAGTGCTAAGGAAAGAAGGAACATTGCAGAAATAGACTTTGTATAAGGTTGTATCCTTTTCCCAGCATGAACCTGTGTTAATTTGCTCAAAAATATTCATGTTCAAGTTTTAGTTATTGATATTTTTCCACCAAATTATTAGGTTAATATGTACCACTGAGCACAATTATTATTTTCCTTTTGTTCTCAGGATGTGGGCAACACCAACAAAGCTGCATGTATTGCCTATTCCTCCTAATTGCCCTGAGAAGGTGGCAGTGGGACTTCTTAGGCTGCTACATAGCAACCTCTGAGCCAGAACTCATTTTCAGTGCAATGGAGTTTCTCAGGGAAACAATTAAGATTGTCACTAGAAATAACTTAAATTGGTTGGACACTTTCTGTTTGCACTTTAGTCTTACTGCAATTTGGAAGAGATTTGGATTAATTTGGATGCTGAGAGAGAAAACTCAACATCTGCAATTTAGCAAAAGATGATTAGTGTATGACAATAAAATTATAATCAGATACTGAAAAAAGATATGAAGTCTGTTGAATAGATCAAGGTGAAAATAAGCAGACAGAACCATGATATGACAACCTCCTCATGTAAGTAGGTAAGTTAAATTTGAATGACCAAACGGTTTTCACGAGAATCTTCTCCTTAACTGAAGTGTTCCAAAAGGATTTGAGCACCTCAAATGGCAGAGGTTGCCCAGGAAAGGCATCACTGAGGTGTGAAGAATGGGAAAAACATGGAGCTGCATCCATGTGGAGGAACGTTGGGTCCAAACTGCACATTTTTCTCTGTTCCAATTTGTAAGTCAGTAGGATGAACAAATGCTCTGATATTTTCAACCATTTCTTCCCCCATTGTTGTCTTCTTTCAGAGAGAATTACAGGAGTATTCTGGTCAAGTATTTTAACTTGTCACCATTTAGGATGAATGACATTCTTGTACGCAGTGACCTACCAACTGAAAATACCATAAGAATGTTTTTTTTTCCATGAGTGCCACAGTATGTGTAGTTTTGGGGACAGGAGTGGGGGAAGAAATAAAATCAAATGGAATGAAAATAACAGTGATGATCTGATCAAAGTGGAATGCATGAGGTGATTGGCACTTGAAGGGGAAAAATCAAATCCTGATTGTTTGCTTGTCCTGATAAAAGAGAAGGGTATAAAGAGTGATAACAGCATGAGCCACAAGATCAGTCCACCTCTGTCAATCCACACGGTCTCTTGAACTCTTGTCCTCTCTCATGGATCCATTTATTGGAAACTGTGAATGAAACAAAATAGTTAACAAGCGGTTAAAGGTTTTCCACACATCGTAATCTAATATAAGAATTGTAATTTATAATCCGTCTCTGTACATTCCTTCCAAAAATGAAAATACATTAATCTTGACCCATATTTCTTCCTTCAATGGTGCATTTCATCATTGTGGCCATTTTTATTTTTGAGAGTGTATTCAGCCACTACTTACACAGTTGACAGATGAAGTAGAGAGAAAGCTGCTCCCTGGGAAAATACGTGAGTGACAGGAAGCCAGGATTCCTGGCTGTTTCGTTCCTAGTCAATTTGTGAAAGGCTAATGTCAATGGGTTGGTTTTACAAACTAACCTTAACACAGATGTCAGGTTCATCTGTGATGCTCCTTATTTCTTGCTACAAGACAATGAGATCTGTTTTGGAGGCAGCCCATTTGTTACTGAACCCTCCCTTTACCCAACAAAGCTACAGATTCATATAAGTAATGCGATATCATTGCAAAGTTAACTCGAGTCCCTTGAGGGATCTTTGAAGGAACATGAGGAGATGGGTATGGTAGTGTAATGGTTATGTTACTGGACTAATAATCTACAGTATAAGTGTTTTGTTTAAAATGATGAGTTAACCCGAGTGTTTTACTTGTCAAATAAACAGACAGTGACAGGTTTTCTTGTAGGTTTAAAACAGAAGATTAATTATTTATTGAACAATATTCAGTCCCCGAAATGTTTGCAACACCACTCATGCATGCATTCATTTTCACATGCACTCTCAAGAGAAGATAGACAGAAAAGGTAAAGGGTAAGAGTTCAAGGTACGGTAGGTGTTCATGGTTTAGGGTAAACCTGTTGAATCTTCTAAGTAGGACAGTCTCTTTTAAAGATGCAGGCCTGGGTGTTTGTAGCTTTGAACTTGTTGATTTCTGGTGATTAAGATTTCAGACTGGAGGTGGCGGTCACTTTCAGTTCTCTGCTGCACCAAGTTGAAGTGTACAATTAGCAGCAGGCATGTTATTGTTTAGTCTGGATCTTTCCGCAGCCCTTGGCTTTTTTGTGATGTTGCTGTGATCTTTCCCTCTCTCTCCAGAGGGTGACCTTTTAAGGTCAGAATTCATCATGTTAGCATTTCTGGTAACTGACTCATGGCCTTCTCCCTGGTGTGACCACACAATGGACCAGGATGTGGAATCCCTAGACATCCATTAATGTCTGGATGAGTGTCATTCTGTTATGATGGGCTGGATTTTACCTTAGGCAGACGGGAATTCACCACTGATGCAAAAGTCGGTGGTGAACCTGCTTCCACCTAGCCCAGGGATCCGTCCCGCATATTACGGGCCCCCGGGCTTGAACTGTCCCGAGGCGGGACTTCCACCTGCTTGAGGGAGGAAGTTTCGGCTCAGTGAGCTGCCAGCCAATCAGTGGGCCGGCAGCTCTTAGCCCCAGCAGCGCCACCGTGAGCAGTGGCCACTGCTGGGACTGCAGCCCAGCCAACACCATGGAGTCAGGAGGAAAGCTAAGTTGGACATGCCTCACCAGGGAGATCGGTCGTGCCCTGGTGAGGCTAGAGTGGTCATTTGTGGGGGGGGGGGGCGCCTCTTGGGTCCCGGGGGTGGGTTGGGAGGTGGGGGCGGCCCTCAATCAGGCACCCTGTGCTCGACTGCCATGGCCACCCCACCCCCACCGGCGCTTGGAAAGGCTGGCAGCTATCACTGGACGGTCTTTCACGTCCCCAGCACGCCCGCTTGCCATGGGTAAAATACCCATGGAGGCTGGCAACGGCCCTTAAGTGGCCATGAAGTGGCCACTTAAGGGCCTTGATTGGCCTCAGGCGGGCGGGCGTCCCCTCCCCTTCATGGCTGACCGACTGCTGTAAAGTTGACTGGAGGCGGGTGTGGGGCGGGTAGGCCTCCCACAGCCTCCCACTCAATTTTATGCCACCCCCATCCTCCCCCACGCCAGCATCTGACCCGCTGGGGCAGCGTAAAATTCAGCCCGATATGTCTACTTCACACCTTCTTTGTCTTAGAAGAAATCCATTCAATTCAGCAATATCACTTGATGGTTCCAGGATGGGTGTAGTCGAAACCTCTTCGTCTGGAATGTGTCCTTTTGAGACAGTGAAACAGTGTTTGAATACACAGGCCAGGTCATCTGACCTTCGGTGGCCATTATGCAGCACATTGTCCATTTTCTTTTACAGGAGACGTCATTTTCAAAGATTCCACATTGAATAAAGTTTATACGTTAAAAGTAGGAATATGATATGCTATGTCTTTACTTGGCATGACACAATAAAGATGATCATGAAGCTATTGGATAGTTATGTCCGTTATGGAAATAAACTTGCCATGCTTATCTGGTCTGGTATATATATGACTCTTAACTGCCCTGTGAATTGGCCTAGCAAGCCACTCAGTTTCATCAAACTAGGTATAGGTAATAAATGCTCACATCCTGAGAATGAATTATTCCTTTCATCTTTGTTGGGAGCACAAGAAATAGAAGCTGAAGTAGACCATATGGCCCATCGAGCCTGCTCCGCCATTCAATATGATCATGGCTGATCTTGGGCTTCAATTCCACTTTCCTGCCCGCTCCCCATATCCCTTGATTCCCTGAGAGACCAAAAATCTATTGATCCCAGCCTTAAATGTATTCAATGATGGAGCATCCACAACCCTCTGGGGTAGAGAATTCCAAAGATTCACAACCTTTTGAGTAGTAATTTCTCCTCATCTCAGTCCTGAATGCTTGGCCCCTTATCCTGAGACTGTGCCCCCGTGTTCTTGATTCCCTGACCAGTGGGAACAATCTCTCAGCTTCTACCCTATCAAGCCCTTTCAGAATCTTGTCTCTCAATTAGATCACCTCTCATTCTTCTAAACTCCAGAGAATATAGGCCCAATTTACTCAGCCTCTCATCATAGGACAACCCCCTCATCCCAGGGACCAATCTAATAAATCTTCGCTGCACTGCACTGCAAGTATACCTTTTCGTAAATGTGGAGACCAAAACTGCACACTGTATTCCAGGTGCGGTCTCACCAAAGCCCTGAACAATTTTAAGAAGACTTCTTTATTCCTGTACTCCAATCCCCTTGCAATAAAGGCGAACATGTCATTTGCTTTCCCAACGACACACTGGCTTTTCACCTCTCA